>NC_057354.1:14276720-14571720 GCF_016509475.1 Prionailurus bengalensis | reverse complement strand
AAGTTTATTCAGCACCAGGATGCGCACAGCAGTCTGAAGCCCTACACGTGTGGTGTGTGTCAAAAGGCCTTCAGGTTTCTCTCCTCCTTTAACGTTCACCACAGGCTTCACGTCGGCAAGAGACCAAACCTGATCCTCCACCAAAAACCTCATTCTCGAAAGAAACTCTTTGCCTGCAAGTCTTGTGGAAGGGCCTTTGACAGTTTCGCAGAGAAAATGCAGCACCAAAAAATTCACGTGAGAAAGCAGTGCTACACGTGTAACTATTGTAAAAAGGACTTCAGCCCGTACTCACAGTTTGTCCTCCATCAGAGGGTTCATACCGGAGAGAGACCCTACAAATGTAATGACTGTGACAAGTCCTACAAGAGCAGCTCCAATCTTAAAAAACATCAGAAAATTCACACTGGAGAGAAGTCCTTTTCATGCGACAACTGTGAAAAGGCCTTTACCCAGCTCATCGATCTGCAGCGTCATCAACACGTTCACACTGGAGAGAAACAGTACATCTGTAGCAGTTGTAAAAAGACCTTTGTCCGTTTCTCAGACCTAACTCAACATCAAAGAAGTCATACTGGAGAGAGGCCATACAAGTGTAATGTTTGTGACAAAACCTTTAAGTATCAGTCAAGCGTCATTAAACATCAGAAAACTCACTCTGAAGAGCGGCCCTTTACGTGTCCTGAATGCCAAAAGACCTTTCGCTTCTGCTCAGATTTTAACCGGCATAAAAACATTCATACCAAAGAAAAACTCTATAAATGTAGTGAGTGTCAAAAGGTCTTTAACAATAACTCAAATCTTAACAAACACATGAAAATCCATACTGGAGAGAAACCTTTTGTATGTAACCAATGTGGAAAAGCTTTTAGCTTAAACTCCAAACTTACTCGACATCAGAAAACTCATGATAAGAAGAAACCCTGAACAGCTGTAAGAGGCAGAGAGGCCTTTCGAAAGCACTTACGCTTGGGTTCAATTCCCCATTCTAGCAAAAGAGGTCAATGTGGAAAAAGGTTTTTGCTCAAAGCCTTTTGTGTAAAACATCAGAGAAACAGAAATATGTGTATGTTGAAGAGACGGAGATGGGATTAGAAATGTACTCTATATATTGCATTGACTGGATTTTTTTTTTTTTTGAGCAAAAATGGCTGCACATGTTCACCAGAAACAAGAAATTGTAGAAGGCTGCTCCTATCATGAAAAGTAGGCTAGGAGGGGGCTAGAAGGGTGGAGCGAAAAGAATGCTGGTTTTGTTGCTTGTTCATAATCTATTTTCGCTGGATGAATAAAAAGCCTATTTTTAATGGAGCCAGCTCTCTAAAGATGTAAACTTTTGTAGGGAGACGATCCAACCTGAATCTAAGCATAAATAAGGGGGCAGGGGAGGGGAAAGCCTTCTCTTTGGAATTAGAACTATCAAAAAAGAAGAAACTTCGCCAATGGACCATGAAAGAGGAAAAACTGATCGTGATTTAAATTTGTTTTTTTAGTGTTGATTCATTTTTGGGAGACTGAGAGATCATGACCAGGGGAGGGGCAGAGAGAGAGGGAGACCCAGAATTCGAAGTAGGCTCCAGGCTCTGAGTTGTCAGCACAGAGCCCAAAACGGGGCTTGAACTCACGGACTGTGAGATCATGATCTGAGCTGAAGTCGGATGCTTAACAGACTGAGCCACCCGGGCACCCAAGCTGATCATGATTTGAAGGCTAAAAAGCTAAGAGCGGACATAAGAAATCTAAAGGTTGTTGGTTGGGGGCGTAATGGCTTCTCCCTCTAGTCAAAGCAGATATAACTCTAGAACATCCAGCCTCCCTGAGTAGTTACACACTGCTTCGATGTATCTAGAGAACCAAAAGAGATGGACGAATGGCAACAATTCTAGTTAGATTCAGGACACAGAGTATCTATTACTTGCCGTGTAATTTGAAGTAAGTTGATTTCCTGTATGCTTTAATGAATAAATACTAAGTCTTCTAGTTATGTGCTAACACGGGTGTATGATGCTGAATCCATTTGGGCCTTGGGTCAGAAATCTAATTATACTTCCCTGAATCGGTTCCCATCATTACTGGTAGCAACTTCGCGCTGTTCAGCCAGGTGGGACAGGTGTGGCCTAACAAGTCTGTTTAACGACTGGCCTCGATCCACAGAAAGTGACGGGAAGACCGCATCCTGTTTCTTCTCTGTTATTCCCATGTCTTTCTGCTTTCCTAGATGTTACAGTGGCTGCCACAGAGCTAAATCGTGTAATCCCCAGACGTGGCCCCCTCCTCGTCTTATTCCTTATGTGTTTATCTCTAAGAAAATTGTGTGTGTATGCATATATATGTGTGTGTGTATATATATATATGCGCGCACACACGTGTGTATATGTATGTGTGATATATATATGGCTTACCTTTATAAGTAAGACCCCTTATAGTTTTATAGATTAAGTTATAAGCTGAAGATACAATTGAAATAAGATTTTTTTGTTTTTTGCTCTTACAACTGAAATAAGTTTTTGAAATGAGTACAGAATCAGGGCACCTAGGTGGTTCAGTCTGCTAAGTGTCCAACTCTTGACTTTTGGCTCAGGGCGTGATCTTACGGTTGTGCCATTGAGCCCCGTGTCGGGGCTCCTATGACCCCCTTCCAGAGTTTGATGAGTTTAATAAACTCCGACTTCAGCCAGGTCACGATCTCTCGGTCCGGGAGTTCGAGCCCCACGTCAGGCTCTGGGCTGATGGCTCAGAGCCTGGAGCCTGTTTCCGATTCTGTGTCTCCCTCTCTCTCTGCCCCTCCCCCGTTCATGCTCTGTCTCTCTCTGTCCCAAAAATAAATAAACGTTGAAAAAAAAAAGAAGTAGAAATGGTTATTGGGATCAAGAGAAAAAAATTTGTGCGGTGGACTCCTTACTCCTAAACTTGGTTCTCAAAATTCTAGGTTAGAGTTAAAATTAAACGAACTATTTCACGTGCTTCAAATCCATTAACCTTTCCAACATGGCTCCTATCAGGATCAAACTGCTAATTCTAAAGTCTATAAGAAAAGAAAGAAGCTTAATAGAACAGAACATCTTCTGAAAAGTCTTGTCCTCCAAATTTGCCATCACTAAGCTCAACAGAAATTTCGATCTCAACAAAAATTCTCCTCATATACTTTTTTAGATCTGCCATGTTTTCTGGGGGCTATCACTAATTAGAAGCCATAATTCCTCAATTACAAGAAAAAGAAAAAAGTCCTCATGCAAAAGTTAGGCTATTCGAGACATTATAAAATTTCAGCACAAATTTTTGTTTTCTGCTTATTTCCAATTGAATTTTTAATATTAAAATCACATAAGATGTTTACATTGTTTAACTGGAGTTGTTGGTGTGATAAATAAAGGAGAGCAAAGTTATAAATGCTTATTTATTTTTTTGAAGTTTATCTAATTTGAGAGTGAGAGAAAGCGCAAGTGGGGAGGGGCAGAGAGGGGAGAGCAAGAATCCCAAGCAGGTTCCACACTGGCAGCGCAGAGCCTGAGGCAGGGCTCGAACTCACGAACTGTGAGATCATGACCTGAGCTGAAGTCAGATGCTTAGCCAACTGAGCCATCCAGGTGTCCCTAAAGGCTTCTATTTATTTTTTTTTAATTTTTTTTCAACATTTATTTATTTTTGGGACAGAGAGAGACAGAGCATGAACGGGGGAGGGGCAGAGAGAGAGGGAGACACAGAATCGGAAACAGGCTCCAGGCTCCGAGCCATCAGCCCAGAGCCCGATGCGGGGCTCGAACTCACGGACCGAGAGATCGTGACCTGGCTGAAGTCGGACGTTTAACCGACTGCGCCATCCAGGCGCCCCTAAAGGCTTCTATTTAAACTTGAAATGTCATCTGAATACTAACCTAGTGTATACAACTAAATTTTTTTTTTGCTTTTAATCACGAAATTCTTATTTACTTTGTTTTCGTTGTCACACATCTGAAGATATAATCTAACAGGATGTTTGTTGGTTGAGCTGAAGTCTTAACCTCCATGTGCAGAGACACTCTGTCCTCCTGTGTTTCTCCTTTACTCTCACGCAACGACCACACTAGCCGTGCGGGGGGGGGGGGGGTCCCACAGCAAGCAATTCTGTGACCTGGGCCAGGTATCCTGCAGTGTAACTCAATTCCGATCCTATGTACTTGGAGACAGTGTCACATCCCACAGGTTAAGGGTTCAGTCCCACAAGACTGCCCTCCCCCCCCACGCCAATCATGACACCAGGTCGTCATCTGTGTTGACCCTTCAGCTACAAATCAGAGGGTCTATGATCCCCTTCTCGAGTTTGATGAATTTGTTAGAGCAGCTCACAAAACCCAGGGAAAGCGTCCTTGCTGTTCACCAGTTTATTATAAAAAGAGATAAAGGGTAAGGACGAACATCTTACCGGAAGAGATGTGGGGGACCTGCTATGCGAAGGGGCACAGGGCTCCCATGTCCGTCCTGGGGCCGCCACTCTCCCAGCATCGCCATGCTTTCAGTAACCTGTAAGGTCTCTGAAGCCCATGCATTGGCATTTTTGTTACAGAGGCTTCATCACGTAGGCATGATGGATCGTGAACTCCATGTTTAGCCCCTCTCCCTTCTCTGGAGAATGGGGGTGGGCTGAAAATTTCAAGCTTCTAATTGTGGCTTGGTCCTTCTGGTGACTATCTCCCATCCAGGAGCCCACCAAGAGTCACCCCATTACAAGAAAAGACACCACGTTCAACGATGAAACTCTAAGGGGTTTAGGAGCTCTGTGCCAGGAACCAGGAGCAGAAATCAATATATGTATTTTCTATTATCTCACACCCTGCTACTTGCAAATGTGACCTTAGTTAGAAATAGAACCTTTGCAGATAAAATCAAGATGAGGTCAAAATCCAATCGACGAGGTCCTTATGAGAGTCAACACAAAATAACTGCTGTTGGATGAACATTTTTCCCTGTATTAAAGATTGAGTTCTCGGGGCACCTGGGTGGCTCAGTTGGTCGAGTGTCCAAGTCTTGATCTTGGCTCAGGTCATCTCCTGGTTCGTGGGATCGAGTCACAAGTCAGGCTCTGCACTGACAGTGCAGAGCCTGCTGGGGATTCTCTCTCCCTCTCTGTCTGCCCCTCCCCCACGCATTCTCTTTCTCTCCCAAAATAAACTTAAAATTTTTTAAATATTAAAAAACAATAAAGATCACATTATCTCTGAAGACCATTCAACTTTCGTAGAATGCAAAGTGGGAGTAAGTGCACAGCATACTATAATCAGCTGTACACATATAAGCAATGTTGGATATTTGCATGAAATCAGTGGCTCTTAGATGATTTTTAGGGAGGGGTCTAAAATAATTTAGAAATTGCCAAGCTAGATTATATTATAATCTATATTATCGACTGTCAAAGGCAACAGATTCAATAAAGCATGGACTGGAAAACACCCACTGGGTGTGAAAATATTTAGGCTACTGCCAACTTTGACCAGATCCATGGGAGGGGTGGGAACAGATACAAGACTACATGAAGTGAGTTGAAATGAGACCGTCAAGTGAGGACGTTTTATCCACAGAACAGAACACTGCATTGTTCCCTCTAAGCCTGTTTCAAAGATAAAGCTGAAAGAAATAGTTACAGGGCACTATTTGGGGAGCATGCAATCCATTATTCTAGTTTTTATCCCTGGATAAAAACTAGATCACAGGGAATCATCTGCATGGTGTCTATTCAGATGACAATGAATCGGTCCCCTCTAATAACGGAGAACGAAAGTCACAGAAAACCCATTGCCTTGGCAAGACTGGCCTCTGTGTCAGTTATTCAGAGACCATCTAAGAAAATGACAAGAAAGCCATTCAAATAGCCAGTGTAAAACCTAGTTCATATTGTCTGGGCCTTTCTAGTACAACTTGAATAAGTCCATAGGAACATAAGATTTCTGTATATTTATGCCAGCCTTTCCGGTGGTGATCTGATACTTTTCTCTGATGCTTTATTTTACACGTTTCTACTATTTCATCTGCATGTACAAATTACTATCAGCCTCCTTGAAATCCACTGTAAAATGTGGGAAGTCAAGCCCTAAACAACTTACCTGGGATTTGTTCATTGTCGGATGCTCTTGAGAAAGGGCCAAGAGTGGTGATACCAGAGCTGGGTAAGGAAGAATGAGGAATGGAATCATGAGAGGTCTGGGTAACTCAGCGGCTTAGGATTACTTATCAAGAGAGTGGTCCTTTGACCAATCTGGTGACTGATTATCCACTTGTCCATTTACTTAAAAAAAAATTTTTTTTTTACTGTGTATTTATTTTTGAGAGAGAAAGACAGAGTGTGAGTGGGTGAGGGAGAGGGAGACACAGAATTCGAAGCAGGCTCCAGGCTCTGAGCTGTCAGCACAGACATGGACGCGGGGCTCAAACTCACACACCGTGAGATAAGACCTGAGCTGAAGTCAGATGCTTAACCGACGGAGCCACCCAAACGCCCCTCCACTTGCCTGTTTATAATTCTGAGATGATCACAGAGAACTTTTCTTATCGAGTGAATATAAACCGTTGTTTTTTTTATGGAATTACCATCAATTTAAGCCTTTGAAAAAATCAGAAAGAACCTGTGTGCAATAACTGGAACAATAAAATTTAGGATATACAAAGTTTGGAACACTTTTCCAGCATTAAAAACACTAGGATTACAATACTTCTCGGCACAGGAAATGTTGAAATGATGTCATTTACCTATTTTCCTACTAATATTTTTTAGCTGCTTGAGGGCAGAGAATCCAGAAGCTCAGAAAGGAGAGCAAGTGTTTTCAGATGTTTGCCTTTTTGTCTGGCATCTCTTAGATGAAGTTTCACAAGAGGAGCTTTTGCTGAGAAACTTGCTTTAACCTAAATGTGGGAGACGATAGAGCCCTGACCTGGAAATCGAGACTTGGATTCAGTTCTTGGCTGTTACCAGCAAACTGTGTACCTGGATATTTACTTTCTGAGTTCTACTTATAAGATAAGGCAGCGTGGGGTGCCTGGGTGGCTCAGTCATTTGAGCATCTGGCTCTTGATCTCGGCTCGGGTCAGGATCTCACGGTTTCGTGAGTTCAAGCCCCACATGGGCTCTGAGCTGGTGGCGTGGAGCCTGCTTGGGATTCTCCCCATTTCTCTGCCCCTGCCCCACCTGCATTCTCTGTACGTCTCAAAGTAAATAAATAAATAAGCTTAAAAAAAAAATAAGGCAAAGTTACAGAGTTTTAGAAACCTTCTCTTTACCTCCACTGCGATTCTATAAGGGGGCCATTCAATGAATCCCAAGGGTGGTGGTAAATATGGTCTGAGCAGCTCAGAATAAACAGAGAGTGGAGGGTACAGGGAATGACACATATGTGCTTGGGAAGTGATGAGAAACCATTTCCTTGGCTATAGCTGCTCCCTATTCCTTCCTTTCCCTCAACCCATAGCCCCCAAATCCTTCAGGAAAGTGTCTTTTCGTATCAGATTCTCATTCTGCCCATTCCCTTCAATTGCAGCTCACATCGTTCTTTTGAAAGTTGAACTAAAGTTGTGCTGAGCTACAATTACGGTGTTATCGCCCAGACTTTGCTCACACCAGAGGGGGAAATTGTGGCCAGTAACTTGAGCACGTTCCTTTCCAGGATTCTTCTGCCTCCACACTGAAAGTCTAGGCAGAGGTTTCAGTTCAGGAATATGTTCTTCCCATCGTGATTTCTGTTCCCGAGGCCTGCTGCTTCCTACTTCACTGGACTGGTTTTGTGTCAGCCTGGGCCTTGGAGCCACATTTCCAGCAGCTGGAACTTACACTTGGGAGTCCCAAGGGTCAAGTGCCTGGTGGGCTGGACCTGTGGCCATTTTACAGGTGAGGAAACAGGATTGGTCTAAATAACACGCCCTGGGATGCGATGCTGTTTTGTGACAGGACCTGACCTGAACCCAAACATCAGGCTCTTAAAATCTTATGCAATGCTGCCAACATCTCCGCCCGCACCCTCTAGTCCCTCCTCACTGAACTCTCGTCCAGTCAATTCTGCACCCTGGCCATTCCCTTCAACCGTAGCTCGCATCTTTATCCCAACAGATCGTTAGTGTAAAACAACTAACCTAACAATAACAGTATTTATTTCTCATAATGATTATGTGTTCCCTTCCCTGCTGCCCTCTAGCCCGACAGCCTGCAAAGCCAAGGGCATCAGAGAAACTTCTGGAATCAGGCTTTAGTCACTTGGATGCACAAACCTTCCACCCTCACAGAGCACCTTCTTCAGGCAAAGAAGGGCTGCAGGGAGCGCCCACCCTGAGGCCTGGGGGTCAGGGGCTCAGCCAGGCTCTCGCCGCCCGTCTCCTGGACCACTGGAAACCCGCTTCGGGGCCTCCCTGCTGAGGGAGGCGGAGGGGGGGGGTAGGGCGCGTCCCCCCTCGTCGGACCGAGGCCAGCCCCGCCCCTCCTTCTCTGCGACCCCCGAGGGTCCGGAGGCCCCCACCAGCCCTTCCCGCAGCTCCCCGGTGCACCTGCTTCGCTTCCACTTCGCACCAAGTACAGCGAACAGCGGAACCCGAGCAGCTCGGAGCCGGCACGACCCGCCCCCGGAAGGACCTGGAGAACCGGAAGGAGCGCCCAGGTAGAGCACCAGCATCTGTACATGCGCAGAAGAAGCCTCCGGGCGGCCCTTCCCAGGCTTACCTAAGGGGCGATTGTCGGCTTCCGAACTACAGTCCCCATAAAGCACTGCGGCCCCGCCCCGCGCGCCCCCCCCCCCCCCCCCCCCCCCCCCCCCCCCCCCCCCCCCCCCCCCCCCCCCCCCCCCCCCCCCCCCCCCCCCCCCCCCCCCGCTGAAGGATTTCTCCAGGAAGGTCGACTTTGATTACCGGGCTTGGCTGATCGCTTATTAACTATTCATACAAGGAGAAAAGTTGCTTATTAACTTCGTCGAAGACTATAGCTGAGAAGCGAAGATTACAGCCTCGGAAATGTCCACCCAAACGTGAATGATTCCAAAATCTTTATCTTCCTCCTAAACTTTTCTTCTTCTTTAAGCCGTTTATCTTATTCTTTCTACTGTTTTTCCCACTGAGCATCAGAAAAAACCCCGGGAATGACCCTACGAACATTCTACATGTGATAAATTCTTCTTTATAGGGGGGCGATCAGAAGAATGTAGCCGTACAGTGAAGCCTTCACCCACTTTGGTGGATCCCTACAAATATTTTGAATGTGTGAAAGCGTGGTAGAATTCAAACATCTATCCAGGAATTCACGCTGAAAGAAAATCTATGGGAGTGTAGTAATAATAATAAAAAGTATGGTATACTCTTAAATACCAGAATAGGCAAACAAATATAAAAAGCATAATTTTATCTTTTACATATACACTTTTGCATAAAGATATGCACATTTAAGTAGGTATTAACTTAGATAACATTTAGAAAGATATGCTCCCAAATTAACAATGGTAAGCCACAGGAGATGAGATTATTTAGGAGGAAGAGGGACTTTCCCTTGTGCATCTACATAATTTTTCTATGCAGAAGTAAAATGGATGATATTTCCATTCTATGTATGAAAGATACACAAAATGAAAGAGAAATATCAAGGCATCCTTGGCCTATTAATTTGAATTGCAAATGCGTACCTCTGTGTAAAGAGAGAAAATAGAATAAACACACACACAAACTCTCATGGAAATAAGTACTGGAAATGAAAATATTAAATGTTCATCACTTACAGGTACGGGTTTATAGGGAATTTTTTAAATTCTTATTTATTTAATGTGTATTTATTTTTTTTTTAATTTTTTTTTTCAACGTTTAATTTATTTTTGGGACAGAGACAGAGCATGAACGGGGGAGGGACAGAGAGAGAGGGAGACACAGAATCAGAAACAGGCTCCAGGCTCTGAGCCATCAGCCCAGAGCCTGACGCGGGGCTCGAACTCACGGACCGCGAGATTGTGACCTGGCTGAAGTCGGACGCTTAACCGACTGCGCCACCCAGGCGCCCCTAATGTGTATTTATTTTTGAGAGAGCGAGAGAGCAGGGGAAGGGTAGAGAGAGCGGGGGACACAGGATCTGAGCTGTCAGCACAGAGCCTGAAGTGGGGCTTGAACTCACGAGCTGCGAGATCATGACCTGAGCCAAAGTCAGATGCTCAACCGACTGAGCCACCCAGGCGCCCCAGGAAATTTTATTTTTGATGTTAAGGGACTTTCTTTCCAAAAATGTCCTTAATGTCTCAGTAACTTCTGTCCTCAAACCATTCTTTCTGCCATCTAACCATCTGTATTAGTGTGCTAAAGAGTGTGTAAAAAGGCGTCACCACAGGGTGGCTTAAACAACAGAAATTCATCGTCTCATAGTTCTGGAGGCGGGAAGTGTGAAATCGAGGGGTGCACAGGGTTGGTTTGTACTGAGCGCTGTGAGGGAGATCTGTTCCTTGCCCGTCTCCTCGCTTTGTGTAGCCTCAGGCGTCCCTTGTCTTGTAGGTGGTATTCTTCCGTGTTTTCATATGGTCTTCCCCCCTGCACGCGTCTGTCTCCAAATTCTCCCGCCCCTTTTTCTGTAAGGATACAGTCGTATTAGGTTAAGGTTCACCCAAATGACCTCATCTTCACTTGATGATCTGCAAAGACCCTATTTCCAAATAAGGTCATACAGACAGATACTGGGGGTTAAAACTTCAACAGCCTTTTGGGGGATAGAATGACCATCCAGCAATTTTCCTGATAGCTGTAGTAGAATGAAATGAAATATGGGCTCGTATTTATTTCGATACGCGTATGGGCATCTCTCCTCAGAGGTATTTGGGCAATACAACGTAAGTAGGTCTTGGAAGGGTAGAAAGCCACGCACTGAATCTCCAGCAGAGTTAGTGAATCTCGGGCTGATGCTGGCATATAGGTGGTGCTCCAGCCATCAAACGTTTGCTGAGTGCATGGTTTCCAAAAGAGAGAAGATACTGCAAGAAGGAAGAGGAAAATAGGGAAAGTGATGAGAGGGGGTATGGCCTGAGTTCTATAGCTTGCTGGGTCCCCAACTCTGGGGCTCAGTCTGGCCAGCCCAACACTCAGGGACTGGTCTCTAGAGCGTCTGAGTTAGTCAGGACAGTGAGTCTAGGGGGAGGAAGAGACAGGTAGGGGAGTGGAGCCAAGGGATCAGGAGGGAAGCTGAGAGATTGGGAGGGGAGAGAAAGGGAAAGGAGAGAAAGCCAGAAAGTGGGAGGGAGGGAGGGAGGGAGGCAGGCTGGGAAAGAGGAAGAAAAGACATCAAAAGGGAGCCCTGCAAAGCAGATATTGGATAATGCTGTTTCCTCGAAGGCCACCAGGTGACAGTATTCGCAAGGACCAGCTGTCATTGACTACCAGGATGACAGAGGCTCCTTACTGATGTTAACCTAGTCAACTCATCTGTGGCTGATATCTGTTGGTGTTTTTGGTTCCTCCTCACATCCATGCTGCCTTTTTCTGATAACATCAGTTCAATTTTGCTCGGGGGAACTCCCACACTTCTGTTAAGGTCTGCCATATATATATATATATATATATATATATATATATATATGCTTGCATAGGCACACTGCACAACTCCAGAGGATTCATCCATTTATTTATTTAAAAAATTTTTAATGTTTATTATTTTTGAGAGGGGGAGGGGAGGGGCAGAGAGAGACACACACACAGAATCCAAAGCAGGCTCCAGGCTCTGAGCTGTCAGCACAGAGCCTGACACGGGGCTCAAACTCACGAGCCGTGAGATCATGACCGGAACTGAAGTCGGACACTTAACTGACGGAGCCACCCAGGCACCCTGGATTCATCCATTTACAATGCTGAGTGGTATCTTCTGGAATTGAGCAGTGCCAGACCTATACAACTGTCAATGGCAGTCACTGAATTGTGGTCTAGTAAGTTGCCCATCCTACTCCTGGCCTAGGCGGAACTGAGTCATTCTGATATGGATGCCTTGAAGCAACTGCCCATTAATTCCTATTATGTAGGTCTCTAGAGTTATCCTAGTTCTGGTTCTTTCCAACTCCAACAAATTCGTTTTTAATGCAGTTATTCAGAGATACTCTCTGTTGCCAACAAAGAATCTCAAGAAGTCGCAATCTACACCTCACACCTTCCTCAAACCGGAAGCCAAATCACAGCAAAGCGTCTTGAGTATTAAGATTCAGCTAGTCTTTATTCATTATCCATCATTTCTTCGTCCAACAAATATCTCTGGATACCTGCTACGTGCCAGGCACTGTTCTAGGCTCAGAAGCACCAGTGGAAAAAAACAGACATGGCCCCTGCCTTCATGGCATCTGTCTATTCAGAAACGGGTGAGGGAGACCACAATATTTATTAGCCACAACTAGCTATAGCATTTCAAATAGCTGTATAATTCCGAATTGCGAGGAGCTTTGGGAGGGAAAAGGATGGAAGGCCATGTGGAAGGAAGTTTTTTAAGTAGATAGCATTTATTTTAGGCTCACTAGGGGCAAGCACTTTCTATGTCCCATAGCAATCACCAGAACAATACTGCAGATTAAATACTACTGGGGGCCGTATTTCACAGATGTGATCACCAAGCCTACATTAAGTAGAAATAGATATCATTAATAATGTATAAATACACATAGGATTTCCCCAGGGGCTTTCAAAACTAAAAGTGGGGCCGTCCTGGGCAAACGTGGACAAGGTGTCATTCTCCTCAGTAACGTGGCTAAGGTCACACTTCAGGGAGTGGTGGGGTGAATACTCCCTCCAGCTCCAGTTTGACCCCGAAGCTCACGTACATAGTGACCACCCCGCGGGTGCCCTCGGATGTGCACAGTCCATGGAGAAATGGAGATGAGCAGGAGAGGCTGAAGGCAGGTCGGCGAGGAGGCTGGGGTCCAGGAAGAGATGGGAGTTGAGATGATCAGAAACTTACAACCATCAGTAACCGTTTGGATATGAAGGGAGGAGGGGGCAGAAGTGGGTTGACTCCAGGGTTTTGGCTCAGGAGTGGGGTGGAAGCGATCCGGGTAGAAGAGGGTGATTCAGATTGGCTCTAGTGGGTATGCCATCCAGGTAGAAATGCTAGGACACGGTTGGAGAAGAATCTCAGAATTAGGGAATCCCCTTGGCTTAGCTTGTCAGGGCCCAGAGAAGAGTTAGAGGTTAAACGCCTCAGGATCAGTCAGGAAATCTGGTTGCAAGCAACAGTCATTGACTCAGATCAGCAAAGAGGGGGACTTTTTAATGAGGGTGTCAGGAGGCTCATAGAACCAAGTCAGAATACGGTGAGAAAGAGGGTAGGCTGAGTGGCAGGAATCAACTACCTCTGGTGGGGATGCCACTGCCACCACTGCCCCAGGCCTTGGCTGTCACGCTGCTGAGGCTGCCTCCGCCACCACTGAATAATGGACACCGCTGTTACTGTTGCCACATTGTAAATAAAATGCTCTCCCCGTGCATTTGTATCAGTTGCTGAAGATTCCAATCCCCGGGGCGTCTGATTAGCTGAACCCAAGTCACATGGCTCACGGCCACGTGCCAGGGGTGAAGAAAGCAAGTGTGTGGCTTTTGAGGTGTTCATAGTGGGAGCGAGTGCCCTGCTTCCTAAGCAAGATTTACACGTGGGTGACTTCCCATGTACAGAAAGGGTGTTCAGAAGTCAAAGAACCAAAGCGAATGGATGCTAATAAAATGCCTAATACCACTTCTGCGGCCGCCGGGTGCACCCATGCCATTGTGTAGGGGATGTTCAAAGAAAAATCCTGCCAGGTACAGAGTCGTCCGAAAGTGGCTCCCAAAAGTTCTCACGGGGTTGCCTGGGCACCGAGCCAGCTGGGTCATCGAGGAGGAGTGCCTCCTTCTTAGCTCCCCTGAGACCAGGGGTCCTTTCCTCCGCAGGAGAGGCTGTACCTTCCCCAGTGTCCCCAAAAGCAGGTGCAGTCCCCAGACAACGGTGAACCACGGGCAACCTCAATCCCTTCTGCCTGGTGCCCAGTTTGTCGCTTCCCTTCATTGTTGAGGCTGCTTTCACATGCTCCCCCACAAGAAGGGACAGTGATAGGTGTGGGGTCCTTCCCCCAGAACACAATCACTTACACTGAGAGTCCCGTAAATCATTGTGCCCTCACTCATTCCTTTGGGGTGGCGGTAGGATGGGGGGACCTGTGCGTTTTCTTCTCTCCCTGACCCTCGACTTGAACTTTACTCCCTACACGGTAAATCTTAGCCCAACCTGTTCTATGCGATGTCTTTGAGTTTTTCCTGAGCCCGATGAGTGAGGACCCCAAAGGGACCACCTTACCCTAACAATGCTTTGCCAAGGTCCTAGAAACCCCCTGTCCTCCCTGCCCTAATTACCATCTCTGCCCGATCTTCCTACCTGTCGATGCTATCTTCTTTGTGCTGCAACCTTTGGCACCCTAAATCCTTTCTAGAGGAAAAGCTTTCCAGAACTTCCCATCCACACTGAAGTTTCAGGGACTCAGTTAACTCCTCATGCGTATGTGGGACTCCATGTGTATCTGGGAAACACAATCCTCAACAACTTCAAATAAGTACCCACGGTGGCTTGGTGGCACCTATAGAGAAAAAAATATAAGTAGATGTGGTGGGGGCGGGGGAGGGAACGTCCCACATTCCCTTAAATGAAGTCCTGGAGCCCCTGCCTGTGGTAAGGCTGGTTCTAGAAGTCCTTCCCTGTCCTCCTTCCCTGCACTACCAGGCTGGGTGGTCCTAGAAGCCTGGACCCAGGCCACAGACCAGAGGGCTCAGGCCCAGTTGACACAAGACAGATGTCTCCAGCACCCACTTGGCTGCCTCCTTGGGCACATCAGCCAGGACTCCAGTGCCAGGATGGACATGTCCTTCCTCCCTCCCCGTTAGACTGGGAGCTCGTGAGAGCAGGGGCCCTGCTGGCATCCTCGCCGTAGTGTCTGTAATGCCCAGCAGGCTGCCCTGTGTGGAGCAGGTCCCCGACGAAGTCACATGTCACCATTCAGAGGGAGGCAGTGTCTGGGGTTTATCCTTGGGTGGGGGAAGGCTCTCTGCATTTTCGGGAAGAGGGCCCACAGATTCTCAAGAGATCCCCGGTAATAGCTCCTACCCTACTCAGTCTCTGCAAATGTTGACCCACCCAGGCTGCCTCTAGGCCCTCGAGTGCCTTTGTGTAAATTATAAAAAGGTGCCTCCCGCTTAGATTTGTCTATTTATTAAACTGGGAAATTGTTTTACTAAATATACAAATCTAGGCTGTGATGTGAACGGTGACCCCTAGGGTTGTAAAGTGCACAACCTGCGCACCTCTGCTAAACAGCCCTGGACGCCACTCCCTCCTCCACCACTCCCTCCTCGGTAGAAATAAAGTAGTGGGCCTTGCCCTCAGGTGCCAGGATTCTGTCTGCACATCATGCTCCCTGGTTCCCTCTAAGAGCCCAGTCTGATCTGGGGACAGTCTTTGATGACACTGTAGTACACAGGGGTGACCTCCTGGGGCGGGAGCTTGGGCCGGGCCAGCTGGCACTGAAATAGTCCCCGGAAGGCCTCCCGGAAGCGCTGGGACATAAGGGCGTAGATGACGGGGTTGACCGCGCTGTTCAGGTAGATGCAAAGCCGGCAGAAGAGAAGGAAGCCAAGGTTGAGGTAGGGCGGGCTCAGGAAGGAATTCACCACCACCAGGGTGCGGTAGGGCAGCCACAGCAGAGCAAAAACCACCACCACCACAGCCAGCATCTTGGTGACCTGCCAGGTAGGACAGGAAAAAAAAGGGACACAAGGGAGAATCCCAGGTTCCAGGCCTCTCTGCAGGGTTGCAAGAGGAGAAAGCCCAAAGAACATCCGGGCCTTTGCCAAACTGTGCCCTCATGCCTCGCCCCCCGCCTCCCCACCACCTCAATTCCGTTCCCGGCTAGGAAACTGCTGTGCACCCCTGCAGGCCCTGCTCGAGTCCTTTTCGCTGGGGAGCCGCCACCCCAATCCACCCCCAAAGCCCTTGGATGGGTCACCATCTACACTGGCAGCAGATTCATGAATCTACTGCCGTCATCACAGGTGAGGATTAGAGGAGTGAACCCAGGTAAGGAGCACAGAACAGTGCCGGGAAGGCGATAAATGCCCTGTGGCTGACTGCTGCTGTGGACATAGCCTCTGTTCCTTCCGGTACAAGTGCATGGGGTTCAGAGCCAGGCACAGCTGGGCTTAAGCTTGCTTCTCAGAGCCCAGGAATGTAGTCCCTATAAGCGACCTCTGCAACGAGGCCTGGCCCTGACTAAATCAGTAGACTTCAGGGCTGTGATAGTCCCCAGGAACCCAAAATCTCAGGAATTCCCTAGACAGTCTCGGCTCCTGGTTTTGCCGGATTCAGATTTAATTCTACTCCATTTTAGGTTCATTTAGGTGATACACGCTGGATGCCCGTGTGTGGGCTTTGGAGCCAGGCTGCCTGGGTTCAAATCTTGGTTCTAGCACTTACCAGTTCTGTACCCAGGGACTGCCCCTCTGTGGCTCAGTTTCCTCGTCTGTCAAACTGAGATGGTAACAGTCTATACGCCTTGGAGTTGTTACCCAAAACTCAAGAGGCTAAGTTGTGTAAAGTGCCTGGCACATAGCAAGTCCCCGATAATTGGGGATGTATATAGTAATAATATAGTTATTATTATCAGCAATTGTATTCCCCACCCTGCTCTCCTAGACATTCTGCTTTCATGGGAGGCACCTTTCCTCTTGCTGTCGTAGGTGGCATTCTGCAAGGGCTCTCTTGGGCATCAGAGAATGCTCAGTCCTTAGACTGCCCACTGTCAAAAAAAGACATTCATGTGCCAACAACAGGGTAATAACAGGTACCCTATATTGAACACTTACTATGTGCCAGATTTGGAATTCACTCCTATAATTCTAATAATTTTACAGGGTTGAAAATCAAGGCTTAGAGAAGTTCAGTGACTTACCCAAGGCCACGCGGCAAGATGTTAACAAAGCTGGGGGCCAGAAAGAACCCACCCAGGTCTGGAGTACTATTTCTACTAGCAAAAGTTTCACCTAAAGCATAGGCCAGCGGGGAGCTTGAGCCCAGCTCTTTCAGGCTGAGCAGGAAAGTAGTAAATGGAGAAGTAGATGAGTGGGGGGAGGGAAGGAGGGGCCTCTGTCTGGAGCCTCAGGTCATGATGGGCCTACAGCCAGAGCTAAAGGTCCACACCAGTTTAACCTGTGTCCTGCCCCCCTTTCCTCTAAAGACCACCGTGTTTGAGGTGGCTGTAAGAGCCCCCCACAGTGCACCCACCCCGGGGGGAGGCAGGGAGAGGACACGGATGGTCCTCCCGGGCTCAGGAGTGACTCAGCAGGGTGAGGTAGCCTCCCCCCTCCTCCTCAAGCCGAGGGTATGGGCGGAAGGCTGAGGATTAAGACCAGTTGGGCTTGGGAGCCCTCCTCCCACCTGCAGTCCTTGAATACCCTTGGGAGGCCACACTGCTGGAGTACGGATAGAGGACATAAGGAGCCTGGACACTTGGGTTCTCACCTCAGGTGCCTCCAGGTGTCACCTCACTCCCTTGTCCCCTCTGAGCCTGTTTCCTTATCTATAACAATGGGTGTTAAGCCTCGCAAACAAGGGGTAATTTCAGGAATGATCACAGAACCAGGCACACAGCAGGTGCTCCGTAAGTGCTGGGTCTCTGCTGACCTCACCCCAATCCATCCCCATCTGGTCTGTCTGGCTCCCCGAGGCCATCCGGGCAGCTCTAGTGTTAGCTGTGGCGTGGACTCGGGAAAGTCACTTCCCCTGTCTGAGTCTCGGTCTCCCCATCATTAGGAGAACACCACCGTGGGGGCCAGCCACTGGTTGTGCAAGTTGAATAATAGCCGGCACTGATGGAACATTTGCTTTGTGATGTGGCTTCAAATGGGCTCCAGACTTCACATGGTTCATCCCATTTCTCGGGACACCCCAGTGTGGTCGGCGCTGTCATCACCCCATATGACAGAAGAGGAAAGTGAGGCTCAGAAAGGGAGAAGTGAGAGCTTCAAAAGCAAGCCTAGTAAGTGGCACGGCAGGGGTGTATACTTGAGGAATTTGACTCCAAAAGGGCCCAGGCTCCCATCCATTCCATCTGCTGGCTCAGTACAAGGGTTTCCAGGAAGACGGAGGTCCCCACCTGCTTCCGGGAGTTGAGGGCGCCTTTCTTGCAGTGCCCCGGGTGCGCAGGAGGCAGCGGCCGCGCGAAGAGGACGCGCGCTATGAGCAAGTAGAACACGGTGGCCAGGCCCAGGGGCAGCGCGTAGAAGAGCGCGAAGGTAGAGAGAGCGCGACACGCGGTAGCCGCACTGCACCTGCCCGCCGTCGGCGTACGCGGTCTCGCGTGTGTCCACCAGGAAGAGCCAGAGCACGCAGTAGGCGCTGGTGCCCAGCCACAGCAAAGCCGCGATGCGCTTGGCCCGCGCCACGGTGCACAGAGTTTGGGCGCGCAGCGGGTGGCAGATGGCGAGGTAGCGCTCCACCGTGAACGCGGCGATGGAGCCCGTGGACGTGTTGATGCCCACGTACTGCAGGTAGGTGATGCCCAGGCAGCCTGCGTGGCCGAAGACCCAAACGCGGGCGGACGCCGCCTCGGCGACGGTGGGCACTCCGGCCGCCAGGAGCACCAGCAGGTCCGCCGCGGCCAGGCTCACCACGTAACAGTTGGTGGGCGTGACCATGTGGCGGCCCCGGAGTACCACCAGGACCACCATGGCGTTGCCGGCCACACCCATGGCGCACACGAGAGGCACCAGGGTCAAGGTCACCGCTTGTACAGCCGGCGGAGGCTGGGGCAAGGCGCCCAGGCTCGACGCGTTCGCGCGCTCAGGGTGCTCGGTGTGGTCCTCCATGCGCGCGGGTCCGCCCTGCACCCCGAAGGCAGTGGCGAGTTGGGGGGATCACCCCGGCTGCAAAGGTGCCCTCCGGCGATCTGAAGGCGCTCTCCTAGCGGCAAGTTGGGGGTCCGGCAGCTGTCTCAGGCCGAACAGGTTTCTCAGCTCCGTGCAGGGTCTCACTGTCGCCGCTCAGGAAGCTGAGGACTCCGAGGAATCAGGAGCAGGAACGTGGAGCTAGGCGCGTGCCGCTCAGTTTCCAGGACGACTTTTAAGCCTGGACTGGCGCGATCTTTCCCGGGGTGAGGTTTGCTGCAGGGGCGCTTCGCAGACTAGCGTGGCGCTCCAGGAGGGCACTGGGCGCCCAGACGCCGCCTCCCACAGGACCGACTGCGGCAGCCCTCTCGGGTCTTCCCTCCGCTCTCTAGGTTCGCGGGTCTCAGGACTCCGATCTGCGGTGTCCCGTCAACGAGGCGCGGTGTGTGGTGTTGGGTCTCCGCCTCGCTGGACTTTCTCTTGGCTCGGCTTTCCGCCACCACCCCGCGTCGGCTCTCTCCACGGATCCGGCTGGGCTGATGCTGGTTGACGGAGCTCAGCACCCGTTCTTTACCACCGGCTCCTGGCACCGCACCCCGGACACTTGGGGTCTGGGGGATGCAAGGTGCGGTGGGGGGTGGGGGGGAGGAAGGATGCTTTAAGCCCCCTGCTCCCGCGCCTTTGGCCTGGGCTTTCGCTCCCTCCCCTCTTTCTCTCCTCTACAGGGCAGCTCCACTGGGCACTGGGGGAGGAGTCGGCCACCCATTGGCTTCTGGACTCAATCCAGAAATCCTATCTTGTTTCCGCAGGCAGAAACCTCAGCCCTGCTATTGACAAACGGCCAACGGAGGCCCAGAGCTGCTGGGAAGGGAAGGTATTTGCCCATCTAGACCTGGGTTGATCCCCTCTCCTCCTAAACTGGTTACTTTTCACTTTCTCCTGCTACCCTTTCCTAGTCTTCTTTTTTTAATGTTTTTTTTTTTTTTTTAATTTATTGTTGAAGGAGAGAGAGAGACAGAGCATGAGTGAGGGAGGAACAGAGAGAGAAGGAGACACAGAATCCGAAGCAGGCTCCAGGCTCTGAGCTGTCAGCACAGAGGCCCCATGTGGGGCTTGAACCCACAAACTGTGAGAGCATGACCTGAGCCGAAGTTGGACGCTTAACTGACTGAGCCACCCAGGCGCCCCCCTAGTCTTCCTTTCCTCCCCCCAGCAGAAGATCTGGAAATTCTTGGCGGGTGTGCCCCACCCTCACAAGGATCTCTCCCATCTCTAAGACTGTGCCACTCACGAGGCACAAACCAGTTAGGAATCCTTAGCTCTGTGTCTGCTGCAGAAAAGGTGCATAATGGTAGTTGAATGAAAGAAAGAACTTGTTTCTTCCTGAAGGTGGAACCCACTAAGCTTCATGAAAGGGCTGCTTTCCAGAGAGTCTAGCTCGGTGCCCGCACAGAGCAGATGCCGTGGGATTGTCTGCTGCTTCCAACCCATTGGTTATGCTCTTTAAAAATGATTTCTTCATCTGGGAGGCTTACATGAGTGACAGAGGAAAAAAATCCATGCCAAGTACGTAGCTGTGGCTCGGCTGGGGCAGGGGGTGAATATATTAAGTGATGACAGTTATGTTAACATGTATCCTCCCCCCTGCCTTATGTATGACCCCAAACTCTCAGTCTACCGATCTGATAAATGGACAAGAAATGAATGATGGGGAACTTGGCAGGACAGTATCTTGGGAGCACCAGCAAGACATCCCCCACTGTCAGTCTTTATAACGAATGATGCTAGGGTATATGAAGCTCCTACAACTCTGCCTGGTGATGCTCTGTGTGATTTACGCATATTAATTCATTCTATAATCACAATATCCTATTGGGACGTTATTATTAGATCCCCACTTCGCAGACAAAGAAACTGAGGCTTAGAGAGGTTAAATGACTAACATAGGTTAGTGGGGGGGGGGGGGTCGCTGCTAGCATTTTAGCCCAGTGGTTTGGCTGTAGAATCTCCATTCTTATCCCTCCCCACCCCCCCCCCCCCCAAACACACACACGCTCCACCTCTCGGCACTATACTCTTCTCTGGGATCTTCAGCAATAACAATAGCAAAGCATCCTACTCAGGGTCAAACGTGGTGCTGTGTGTCTTATATTCATTATCTTTATTTCCCACACTGGCTACGCAGGCATTATTAGTCCCATTTTATAGATGAGGACGTTGAGGTCCAGAGAGGAATGGTCTCCAATGTGATGCAGGCGGGGGCCAAGCAGGAAGCAGGACCCCACTCCCCTTGTCCCCACCCCAACCCCAGCGGTCCCTTACTCAGCTCTTTCCAGGCTACCAAGTGCCAGTGAAGCCCAGGGTTCCTCCTTCCCAGTCCAGAGAGTGGCAGTCCTCCCTGGCTGTGGTCCAGAGCAATCCTTTTAGCCCTATTAAATGCAAGTGGTTCCCTGGGCTTCTTGCCCTCTAAGTCTGCCAGCTCAGTTCTCTCTCCTGCCTAACTGAGCTGTTCAGTTGCTGGCAGCAAAGGGCACTGACAATGAACTAAGTACATCTCAAGCGGAACTCTTCATTTTCCCGCGCCCTACCTTGTCCATCTCCAGTCTTCTTCACCTTAGTAAAGGCATCTTAGTGAAGGCGCCAGTCGCTGAAACCAAATATTCAGGAATTATTTCTCTCTCTCCCTCACTGCTGACATCCAATACGTAAGCAAATCCCTCGATTCAACCTCCAAAACACACCTCACATTAATCCACCTTTCACCACCACGCCCTTTTCCAGCACTTTCCTCCGTCTCTAACCTCTTGGTGGGACAACTGCCATTGTGGACCCATCCCAATTCCCATAGTGGACCTCCACTACGTTCTTGCCCCTCGCTCTACAGCCTCGTCATACAGAATCAAGTGATCTCTTAAAAATGTAAGCCATTCCCCTGCTTACACCCTTCAACGGCATCCTTTTGTGCCTAAAATGAGCCCAAACTCCTTCTGTGAGCCCTAGAGTGCCCTGCACGAAGCGACACCTCCCCACCTCTCCCTCTTACTCAGCCAGAGCCTCCATATTTCTATCCGGCTTATAAGGGGTGATGGTTGAATAGTGTTCCCCCAAAGTTCATGTCTTCCCAGTACCCCAGAACGTGCCCTTATTTGGCAATCGGGTCTTTGCACATATAATTAGTTAAGATGAGGTCATCCTGGACCAGGGTGGTCCTAAATCCAATGTACGAGGTCTTCTTCGGGCACTACGGCTACAGCCAAGGAAGTAGCTAGGAGAGCCAAGGAAAGATTCTTCCCTTGACCCTTCAGAGGGAGCATGGCCTCATTGACACCTAGACTGCAGACTTCCAGCCTCCAAAAACTGTGAGAGAATAAGCTTCTGTTATTTTAAGCCCCTCAGTCTGTGGTGATTTCTGACCGCAGCCGTGGAAAGCACCTTCCTGCCTTGGAGCCTCTGTACTTTGTACATGATTTCCTCAGCTCAGTGCCCAGCCCAGATGCCCCCAGTCGTGGGCATGTGGTTCCTAGGGTGGGAGCGAAGGTCATGCCAACCGATGGGGAAATAGAGGCTCCATTCACTCAGTCATTCAACAAATATTGCTATGGGCCTAGACACATTGTAGAGGTGTTTTGTTTTTTGTTTTTAGAAATAAGTTTTTAAAGTTTACTTATTTATGTGGGGATGGGGAGGGGCAGAGAAAGAAGGAGAGAGAGAATCCCAAGCAGGTTCTGTGCTGTCAGTGTGGAGACCGAAGCAGGGCTCGATCTCACAAACTGTGAGATCATGACCCGAGTTGAGATCAAAAGTCAGACACTTAGCCAACTGAGCCACCCAGGGCCCCCCCCCCCCCCATTGTAGAGGTCTTTCATAATGGTCCAGATTGTTTGTCATTGCTTCCATGAGAGGTAGGGTTTATGTTCCCTTCCCTCGGATCTAGGTGAACTTGGGACTTCTTCAACAGATAGGGCATGACCTAAGCAGTGCTATGTGACTGAGAATAGGTCATAAAAAGCCACCGGCTTCCACTTGATTCTCCTGAAACACTCATTCCTGGATGCTTGCTCTTGGGATGCTCCTTCTCAGAACCCAGATGCTATGAGAGGTCCAAGCCACAGAAGCAGCCACCTATAGGTACTTTGGTCAACAGTCCAGATGGGACATCCCAGCTCAGACTTCAGACATGTCAGTGAAGCCCCCAGATTCCAGCCTCCGGCCCTTTGAGTCACTCCAGCTGAGTCCCAAGACATCACGGAGCAAAGACGAGCCGTCCCCACTGTCCTGTTCAAATTCTTAACCAAATCCACGAGCATTATTACGTGGGTTGTTGGTTTATGCCACTAAGTTCATGTCTAGTCTGCAGTGAGGCTTGGGTACAGGATTCAGGGAATGCATCCCCAAGAAAGTGACACGTCAGCAGAGCCACTGGAATGGTCATTCTGGCTCATCACCAACCCCATTCCAAACAATTAATGTAAGACACCAGTTTTCTTTTTCTCCCAGTACCCACAAAAAAAAAAATACATTTCATATAGCATCCCAGCACACACACACACACACACACACACATACACAGTGAAACAAGGTCTACAAAATTATGCTTATACTTACTAGAGCAATGTATGCTGGTTTTTCCTAGTCTTTTTCTTTCTTTCTTTTTTTTTTTTTTTAAAGAAATACTGGTTACAATCTGCTAATCTGGTTCCTGATCCACAGTTGGTGACCCACCATGTGAAAAACATCTCACCCAGTCTTGGTAATCCCAACCCTTCACCAGTGACTGGGCTGGAATTCACAAGTGGCTAATTCTAGTTAATGAGTCATGAATGGCTGCTGCTGGGGGGGCTTCTGGGAAGGTTGTAATCTTCTGTAACCAGTTCTAGAGGGAGGGGGAGGGAGAGAGGGAAAGAGACAGAGATGGAGAGAGACAGAGAGATCCTACAGACACGTGACCCTCAGTGAGTGCCTCCTTAAATTTCATGCTCTACGCTGCTTTCTCACCTCCTGTGCTTCCCACCTTGGGTGAAAGAAATGGGGAGCACCCATCCATGCCAGTGTCAGGGAAGAGCTCCCAGACGACGTCTGCTCCAAGCACCTACAGAGGAAGCAGGCTGGGTGAGGTTGCCCCCAGGTGCCTGGGAACCCCTGTGGCCTCCGCCTGCGGGGCACGCGTTGGCCGTGTGCACGGGCGCCCTCTGCCGCCAGATGGTGGCAGTGCTATGACCAAGAGGAAACCCTTTTCCTGTCTGGGTTTTCGCTGCCTGAGGAAGCCCCCGCCTCGGGGCCCGGCGTGGGTCTGTGGTCCTGCAGCTTCCCAGACTGCTTCCACCACCTTGGCTTCCTTCAGACGGCGAGTGAAGAGACAGGGGCCCGAAGAGGCGATGGGGTGTCTCAAAATCACCCCATGAGAGCTGAGATTTGCACGTGTCTCTGGCTGACTCAAAATAACATTGCCATGTTACAGAGATTATCGCCATTTGTCCTTCCCTTTTTGCCCGGAGTAGCATCTGGAGAATGCAAGTGGATAGACAGCCTCCCCCCGACAGTCCTTGCCAGCCGAGTTCAGGAAAGCTTCTGCTCCTTGAAAGCCAGAGGGGTCCCCTGGCTTCCCCTGCTCCGCAGTAGGGGACTGGGTTTTCCAAGGGTGCCGCAGGGAGGTGTCCCACGTACTCTTTTGCAAGAGTCAAGAGGCGGGGTCCATTTCTCCACTCCCTCTAGTCTGGGATTCTTTTGGTAGAAGCAATGCTGGCCGGTTCCAGCGCGGCTCCTAACTGGCCTGGCAGATGCTGCTTCTGGCCCCCCAGAGCCCCAATTTTCCGGTAAGACGTTCAAGGATGCTCTGTCCAGGACACCTAAGGAGCCCCGTGGCCCCAGACACTGAGTGCAGAGGCCGTTGGAAATGGCCCCAGCCCCTGTCCCCCTCCACCTGCACCCATGCAAGAAACCACAAGCGAGAGTGCAGTTAACCCACAGGACTCTGTGAGCTAATAATAGATCTTTGTTTTACGTCCCTAGCTTTGAGGGTAGTTTGCTTCACAGCCGTAAATAACCAAGAACACCTACCCTACAACAAGGTGGGTGTTAATTGAAGAGATTAGAGGTCAGGGACTCTGTCTCCCAGTGTAGAGATATTTTGATTTTGTTTTCCTTCCTCTTAATAATGGAGCCAGCAAGTGCCAGAGTGGGGATTGGAAGTCAGCGCTCGAACTCATTTCCAGGGTCACGTGGGCATTTCCAGGTGGGCAGTGAGAGGGAGCAGCAGGGGACTTGAACTTCTGACCTGGAACCTTTCCCTCTTGGCTGCGCATCCCCAAAGCTGGGCCTGTGGCAGCCAGCAGAGGGCTTCTGATATTGCCAAGTTTCCAACCCTGAGACCCCAGGGCTCCCCACTGCTGGGGTCAAGGGAAATTAGCACTCCCCCTTCCTCAACTCTCCTCTTTGAAGTTTGGATTCTTCCCTGGGTAGGAGAAAGGTCAACATTAGCATTCATGACTCGGGGGAAAATCCCATAATCCTCTCTGAACCTCAGGCTTCTTATCTGTAAAATGGACATAATGATGACCCCTTTGCCTGCCTCAGAGAGCTTTTGGTATAGAAGGGGGGCTCTGGAAGCCGGACTACCTGGCTTTAAATTCTGTCTCTGCAGCTTACTAGCTGTGTGACTTTGTGCAAAACACTGAACCTTTCTGAAGGCAGTTTCTCCACCTCTAAAAGAAGGATAAGAATAATACCATCTAGCTCACATACTTTTGTGAGGTTTAAATAAGGTTATGTACATCAAGCTTTTCACAGAGTTTGGGGCACATCTCACGGCATGTTAGAGCCAGCCCACGCCGACTCGTGAGAGCGGATTGCGGGCATCTCTGTGCACGCTCCCAGCACATCATAAGCACCCAACAGACACTAGCTATTATTATCTGTACCGCTCTAATTTTTGTAAGGACGAGGATTCGCGGATTAGTTGTGCAATTTAAAAAAAAAAAAAAAAAACGTGTGGGTGAGCCACTGCCTAAATAAGCCACGAGGCAGCTTTGTGGGAACGGAGCTGCGTTGGGGCAGGGCGTCACGTGAGGCCAACGATGGCCCTCGGTGATGAGCACAACTCCCTTTGGGGAGTGGGTGGCAACATGGCGAAAGTGGGGCTCAGCTAACCCCGGTTGGTGACTCACAGCGCACGCTGGCTGTTTAAGTCCAAACACTTGCCTGGGGAACTCTTTCTCAACTGCTTTGTCCATCTCCCCTTTGGCCACAAATTTTGGTGCAACGCGGCTGCCTCCAGGGCCTGACCATTCCCTGCTGCAAGCCCCAAATCTTCAGGAAAAGGAGCTGAGACCAGAGGGGGCGGCACAGTCCCATCTCCAGATACCTGGTCGTTGAACTGATGTTTACCGAGTGCTTACTCTGCACCAGGCACTGCGTTAGGAACTGGAAATACCCTGGAGCACCAGACGCATCGTATGGTGTCTACACTCTTGCCGGGCGACATGAAACACGCGGCAAGGAACAAACAAGGAGGTAGCTAAATCTCTAAATGGATACGTAAGATAGTAAAGAATATCGATGAGGGTGTTTATGGAGAAGAGGAAACAATTTGATATGATAGATCAGGGGTCAGCAAACCTTTTAGTTAAAGAGCCAGATAGTACATATTTCCGGCTTTGTGAGCCACGCAGTCCCCATCTCGACTGCTCAAATCTGCCATCAGGGCAGAAGCAGCCAGAGGCAGTACTCAAACTAATGGGTGTGGCAATGTTCCAATAAAATTCTGGTCACAAAACCAGGCAGCAGGCCAGAATTGGCTCACAGATAGTAGCTTGCCCACTCCTGTGATGGAGTGAGACTGGCTGGGATAAGGCAATATTAGGTAGCGTGGTCAGGGAGGGCTTTCCCGAGGAGGTGACGTTTGAGCCAATCCCCAAAGGATGCAAAGAAACGGTCCATGCCAAGACGTGAAGGAAGCGTGTTCCAGGATGTGGGAACAGCAAGGGCATTGCCCTGAGGTGCAAGCCACCCTGGTGTGTCTGAGGAGCTGAAGTCCAGGCAGCCGGGGGGCAGAGGGAGGGAGGGAGAGGCTGGCTTGAGCAGGGCTTTGTGACCCAGGGCACATCAATTTCCTGGCAGGAAAGGGTCGGTGGTCTCAAAGGGAGAAACTAAAGAGAGTTTGAGGAAGGTACAGAGGCGGGGACTTGGTAAAGGGAAGAAGGATGGCGAGGCCTTCAGAAACCAGCAACCCTGGAAGCTGTCCCCCTTCAGAACCCAGGGGGATCTCTAGCCACCGACGAGGGGCCCCCCAGCCAGACAGGAGCTGTGGCTGCTGGTAATGGAATGGTGTCCCTGCCAAACGGCCCAGAGGGCTGCAGGAATGAATACCCTGACATCTGTCTCCTCTCCCCCTCTGGATGGCGGGCCAGTGACTCCCACTGGCTGAGCCCGACTAGAAGTCAGAGGCCAAGGGAGCCGGGGTGATGCAATTCACGGAGTTTTGATTCCTGGGAAAGAGAAGGGCAGAGAATGACCTGGAGGGGAAAACAGGGAATAATACCAAGCCCACAGGGGAGGGAGCTGGGGTTTTACTAGAACCTGGATGGGGATACGGTTGCCAGATAAAATATGGATAACTCAGTTCAATTTGAATTTCAGATAAGCAGCAAACGCAGGTTTAGTACAAGTATGTTCAGTATAAGAATGTCCCAAGGACGTACTTACACTAAACCCGTATTTGTTATTTGTCTGAAATTCAAATGGACCCAGGTATCGTGTATTTTTATTTGCTAAACGCTGGACAGCCTGGTCGGGAAATCCCCCAAGCACTTTGAAACAAAGGAGCAACATAATCTAACTTAGGATTTAATAAATACTTCATTTAGAAAATCAAGAAAATGTTAGGCTGCTAAACCTCAGAAGATTCGGGGAACGTATAAATAAGTTCCGGGAGCATTTGGGCACATCTCGCTAGGCAAAGTTTCCATCTGCTAGTCGGAGGCCCCTGATGCGGGTGAGAGCCTTCACTGATCCCCAGCTGGTCTGGAGGAACCTGGGGCTGTCTCTGCACTTCCTCGACGGTCACTGTGCAGAATGCTTTACTGCTTCTCGAGGCCTTTTTACGCCCAGTATCCAATTCCTCCCTTCCCACATTCCCCCCGCCCCCCCCTCCGTGGAATGTAGGTCACATGGGTTGTTATTATGCAGTCATTAGGCAGGCATAGAAACTGAGGCTCAGAGAGGCGAAGCAATCTACCCAAGGTCACACAGCAAGGACCAAGGTCTGTGCGGCTCCCGCGCTGCTTCCCCTCTGCCTTACTGCTCTCTGTTCTCTTCCAGCATCCAGGCCGGGGCGGGTGCTGGCAGGCCCGGGTGTCAGGAGCAGGAGGGGGTCTCCGGGGGCAGCTGCTGGCCTCGGCGCCTGTCGTATCTGCGCTGGAGCCGGGCGTGAAGGTGGCGGGCCCTCCTGGCCTCCTGGGCCGAGAAGAAGGAAGCGGCGACGGTGTGCCGCAGGCGCCTGGCGTAGGTCTCCAGCAGGACGGTGGCGCAGGCCGCCAGCTGCAGGGCGCCGGCAGCCAGGGGGGCCGCCGCCTGGGGGCGCTGCGCGGGCAGCAGCCCGCAGCCCTGGGAGGTGAGGCGGAGCTCCCACTGGAAGGACCTGTGAGCAGAGAGGAAGGGGCTCTCCGGAGGCGGCTGGTTGAAGAGAAAGGGGACGAAACCCAGGACCGTGTACGTGGCCTCGAAAGAGGAGAAAAAGGCCAAGTCAACAGACGCTCCAGCCATCCCCTGTCTCCCGCCACTCGTGCAGGCTTGTCCTCATCTGCAAAATGGGCACAGAACTAAGTAAGGAAGCCTCCTGGGGGTGGAGGACGGCCAGATGAGATGGGGAGTCTGAGGCAGGCTTTTTGACAAAAAAAGCACCGTACAAATGCTGTTTTCATTATTACTTTCTGAGCAGAATACTTTAAGGAAAACAAACGGCTGCTTTGGTCATTTACTCTTTGCTAAGCCCTCTAGTGAATATTTTAGATGTCTTTTTCATCAAATATGGGCAATCCTATGAGCTTGAGCCCAGAACGAGCCTTGCTGAAAAGATGGGAAACCTGGGGCGCCTGGGTGACCCAGACAGTTGGGCGTCCACTTCGGCTCAGGTCATGATCTCCCGGTTCGTGGGTTCGAGCCCCGCATCGGGCTCTGTGCTGAGGGCTCCTAGCCTGGAGCTTGCTTCGGATTCTGTGTCTCGCTCTCTCTCTGCCCCTCCCCCACTCGTGCTCTGTCTTTAAAAAATAAACGCTAAAAAAAAAAAAAGACAAAAGATGGGAAATCTAAGGTCCCCTAGTGTTACATGTGGCCAGCCCGGGGATCAGTCCCAGCCAAGGGGAGTGCCAACACCCTGAGCCTACTCCTAAGCTCTACAATTCCCTTGGGGTATGTTGGAGCACAGCATGGGGAGGCAGGGAGGTCAGAGGTTAACCATCTGACCTTTGGAGCCAGACTTCTTGGGTTGGATCCTGGTCTGCCCAGGGCCAACTTCTGGGCCAGGCACAGTGAGCTATCACATTTCGTCGGTTTGGGGATTCATTTCTCCCCCCACATTTTAACCTCTTTGAGATCAAGATGTGTCTTTCAAGCAATGGGACTTGTAACCCCGTTCCACAGTTGTGCCATTTCACGCTTTGTGAGAGGGCCGGAGGGTGCCAGCAAGAAAGCTTGCAGAGTGGGCGGAGGAAAATGCTGGAAATGATAGTGGGGCATCACCAGCTCTCGAAGGCACAGAGGCCAGTAATATTAGGTGAAAACCCACAGACGCTGAGAACTCAAGCAGAGCCATTCAGAGGAGTCAGGCTTGAATGGAAGGACGTTTTAGGAAAACGTCACAAAATGAATCCACCTTTTCTGTTTTTCCATACCTGAGAAAGATAAGTCTATGTGAAATAAGAAGTGAACTATTTTATATGAATACAATTAAAATTCTAAATGATAAGAGGCGCCTGAGTGGCTCAGTCGGTTAAGCATCCGACTCTTTTCAGCGCAGGTCACGAGCTCATGGTTCTTGGGATCGAGCTTGGGATTCTGTCTCTCTCTGCCCCACCCCCACTCTCCCTCTCTCTCAAAATAAATAAGTATATATTTTTTAATTCTAAATGATAAGAAGGCATTGCGTCTTGGTTTGATTGGCAGCATTTTCTTTCCTAATGACACATAAAAATGATGATGTGATTTGCAATCAGTGACATCTTGGATTTGATAAAATAAGGTAACTCAGGTGCCACCCTCGGGACATTGCCTGATACATTTCTTTACTGTGACACCCCCCCCCCCCATGAAACGCGTTTCAGAGCACCTCGCAAGCACAGATTGTATTGTGATCAGAGAAAAATGTCATAAAACAAAACCTCAACCTTATCCTTTACAATATACTCTCATAAATTTCTAGTCTATTTGATTTCATTGAAAAAAAAGTGGTCATAACCTCCCAAGTTGATTACATTGATTTCATGCAGTTTGAGAAAGCACTTTCTTAGGATATAATAAGTACTTAATAAATATTAGCCATTAATATTATTCACTCAGAGTCTGAACTTTGGTTTTGTGCAGTGGACTTTTGTGTGAGATCTCATCATTAAAAAAAAAAAAAAGATTTTTGGCAAAAGATTGAAAACCACAAATCTTGATCGGATAATAAATATATCCAACGGTACACAGATGGTAAATATTTTGTATGTTACTACTAAAATGGTAACTATTTTAGGTCATACACAGATCATACAGTCCTTGATTCAACTATCAACTTTGTCGAAAAGCCACCGCAAACACGTAAACAAATGGCACGGTTATGTTCCAATAAAACTTAATTTACAAAAACAGGAAGCCAGCAGAGTTTGGCCCGTGGGCCATAGTTGGCGGACTCCTGGCCTAGATCATTCAATATATACAGATGTCAGCTTTTAATGATAGCCGCTATTTGTCAACCCCCTCCTGTGTGGCCTGGAGCGCCTGGGTACTTTTACAAACTACCACTTGTTAAGACTCACAATAACCTTGTGGGGTGAGGGGGACTGATCCACTTTGTACAAGTGAGGAAAAAGAGACTAGGACCTGCTGCCACCTAAGAAAAGAGTGACCTTGGGCATCGAATTATTTTAAAGCCTCTGGGTATCTGTGTCCTCTCCTGTCCTCAGGGTGAAAATGGAACCCAGTGCATCAGGCTGTGGTGGGAATTACAGGAGCCTGTGAATGCCCCAGGTTCCCGTAGCTTCTCCAAGGGCTGGGACTCGAAGGCAAATAAAATTCAGTTGCAGATCAAATGGTTAACACACCCTAGCCCTTCCGAGGGGGCTTCCTAGAGGACTCTAGTCCTCTCTTCCCATCACCCTACTTACATCATACTTGACCGTGAGCGTGGTGGGCACGGCAGGCAGTTTCTGCGCCCAGTCCACGGCTGCCTGAGCCAGGAGAAAGGCCACGTGGTCTGTAGCCACCATCACAGCTGTGGCCATCAGGGGCAGGGTGAGCAGTCCCAGCCTCAGGAGACAGCTCAGCAGCTCCCCCTGGGACAGCCTCGGCCGGGCGGCCCAGAGCAGCCAGGCTGGTGGGGAGGCCACCAGATGTGTGGCCTGGGCCTCGGCCAGCTGCAAAGCCAGTTGTCGTGTGGCGTAGATATTGTCAAACCGCAGGTCCGTCAGGTAGCGGTGGAGGTACCAGCCGGAGTCCACGAGGAGGCCCAGCACAAAGAGCCCCGTGACCACCTGCTGGGTCCCCAGCACGGCCGCCCGGACCAGGGACTCCAGGCCAGAGAAGTCCTCCAGCACCTGCTGAGTGACCCTGAGCATGTGAAGCAGGAATACAGAGCCATTGCCCTGGGCCTGGAGGGTCAAGCCCCGGCCGCCTGCTTGGCCAGCGGGGCCCAGAGCCCCGGACGCTGTGTGCAGCCGGTGAGTGGTGTTGAGCAGGCTTTCCAGGGAGCCCTCTGTGACACATCTCAGCACCTGCCCGGCCGCGCCCACGTTGGCCAAGACGTTGGGCACCACAGCGACGGCCAGCGTGGCGGTGCTCCAGGACAGGAGCAGGCGGCGGCCCTGCTCCGTGCTCAGGGTGGGGACGCTGAGTGCAAACAGGCAGCGCGCCGGGGGCACCAAGCCCAGGACCAGGAAGACCAGGAGGCCGCAGACAGTGGCCACTGTGGCCGAGGGTCCCGGAGGGTAAAGCAGTGAGGACACGAGCCAGCGGTGCGTCAGACCCGCAGCAGCAAGGGCCGGGGAACCGCACAGGAGGAGCTGGGTTAGCAGCTGGCCGCAGCTGGTTGGGACAGGCTGAGAGAAGGCGACCCAGGCAGCCTGCAGTGGGACAAGGGCCTTGCGGAGCCCCAAGTGCCAGACCCTCCACCTGCACACAAGGAAATTGGGGGGACGTCTTTCAGGAGGACGAGGGGTTGGCTGTCTGCCCAAGGCCCCTGATCCACAAAACCCTTCGATTGCTCACAGGCTCCACCCCTCAGCCACAGGGCTCGGCACCCTTCCCCTGTGGCTACCCCCAAACCCCCACCACCCGAGCCGAACCAGTCAGAGCCTGCCCTAGGGCTATTCCCACTGGAGTTGTTGGGGGAGCCGCCCAGTTTCTGTGCAGTTTCTGGGGAGGTGAAGGTGAATGTCTGGGCTGCCTGTGTCCACCATTCCGGTTTGGTGAGGGTGCCCGGCCCCGGGGAATGAAAGAGCCGAGGAGAGAGAAGCGCAGAGGAGAGAGAATAAGAAAGAGTTAAAAAACATGGGGAGAGAGACATACTATTTTACTTGAATTCACAGTCTTGCTGGCCTGTTGTGTGATCCCTTCTCCACGGGCCTCAAGATCTCCTCTATAATTTGGAGGGGCAGGAGAGTGGATCCGTTGGCCACTCAGGAACTTTTCTACTCTGCTGTCCTTATATTTATTCATTCAAAAATATTCAGGGGCGCCTGGGTGGCTCAGTCAGTTAAGCATCTGACTTTGGCTCAGGTCATGATCTCTCGGTTTGTGAGTTCGAGCCCCGCGTCAGGCTCTGTGCTGACAGCTCAGAGCCTGGAGTCTGTTTCGGATTCTGTGTCTCCTCCTCTCTCTGCCCCTCCCCCGCTCATGCTCTGTCTCCCTCTGTCTCTTAATAATAAATAAATGTTTAAAATTAAAAAAAAATATTCAGCAAGCAACGACTGTGTGCTCGCCATTGGAGAAACAGGGATGAACGAAACGGACAAGAGTCCCCGCCCTCATCCAGCCCACATTAAAGATGACGGCCGAGGTGTAGTCAAAAGAGGTTGGGTTCTGGGTACATTCTGCTGGAAGAGCCACTACAACTGGCCGTCTGATTGGCTGGGGGAGCCAGGAGGAGGAGGGAGTGGAGGATGACCATGGGGTTTGATGCCTGAGCAACTGCAACACCGAGGCGTCGTTTCCAGAGACGGGAAATAAATGAGATACGAAGTCGTTGATTTATAGATGGCACTTGAAGCCAGGGGGCAGGAGCCGACTCCTCAGGACAGTGTGTTAAGCGGGGAGCACAGAGTCTCAAGGACTGAGCCCTCGCACTCCAGGGTGAACAGGTGGGAGGCGAGAAGGAGGCGGAGAAGCCAAGGTGATGTGGCGTCTGAGAAACCAAGCAAGTAAAATGTTCCAAGAAGAGGGGGGCGACCACACAGGTCAGGTGCTGCTGATGGGTCAACAAGGCCGAGGGCTGAGGAATGACCATTGGATTTCGCCACGTGGAGGAGGTCCCTGGAGACGGCCCAAGGGTAGCTTGGTGGCACCTTGGGCCAAAACCCAACTAGAGTGGGCCCAGGAGAGACTGGAAGGAGAAGAATGTGAGACCCGAGTCCCGACAGCTCTTCTGACTCGTTTTTGCAATAAAGGGGCACAGAAATGGTGCCGTGGCCGACGGTGGGGACGGGACATGGATGGGAGAGACTCTAGCCGGTTTGCCAATCAAGAGGGGGCGTGGACAAAGGGAGGCTCACAGGTGGGGGCAGGGGGGTATGATCGACAGCACAAAATCTGAGGGCGGGTCTCAGAAAAGAGCAGGGTGGTCATCCCATGTAGCGGATGGGAAGGCAGAGGACACGGGCTCAGATGACCGTGAATGGACGGGCAAAGTGTGGGCACGTCCATCTCAGTTCCTCGGAAAGGAGCAATGATTAAGGGCGTGGCCTCCAGACTGCCAGGGTCCAAATCCTCGCCTCACTACTCACGGTCCGTGTGACCTCCGTCAAGGTTTCTAATCCCTCCGGGCCTCCGTTTTCTCATTTGCATAAACAACGGGACTCATGTCTGTAAAACTCTGTGCCTGGAACGTAGTAAGTACTGCATCGGCTGTGATCTGTCACCGGAGCGCCGTGCCACCGGGGCAGCGAGTGGCTCCTTGGTGTCCCTGATACGCCGCAAGCGTCTAGAATGGTGTCTGCATGCAGCGGGTGTCAGCTGTGGTGTGACTGCTTCTGTTTGCTCAGGGTGGCAGGAAAGCGAGGTCCGCACGGATGGAGAGCGTACGGGACGAGGCCGTGCAGGGCAGGCCCGCGAGAGTAGACGAACCCGGGAACTGCTACAAGCTGGGCAGCACCACGGACCACTGGCAGTTAGAGAAGACGAATTGTGGCCTTTCTAGCCCCGGAGGGCATCTCAATTTAGGACTAAACCTCCTCCTACTGTGCAAGGAGAACCTGCTTGCTGTGTGTGCGTACTCCGAGCTGAGCGTGATGGCAAGCGCTGTGCGTGCGTTTTCTCGGTCAGTTCTTACAATGAGAGTCGTTGTCACGACTCTCATTCACAGATGGGGAAACCGAGGTCCGGAGGGGTGGAGATTTCCCCAAAGTCACACGGCCAGGGAATGGCAGAGCTTGGGGCCGAAGCCCGCACCCGCCATGCCCGACTGCCGTTTTCTTGCCTGTGGTCCCAGAGTCTAGGGTCCCCAGACCTACCCGGTCCTGGCGAGGTGCTCAGCTGTTTCCATGCTTCCTGAATAGCTGTGGATCCGGGCGGGCAGGCTCAGGCAGCGATGGGCAGGTGGAGAGGAAGTGGGGGGAACTGCATTCTCCAGAACTTAGGAGACCCTGGAGCTTCTGCTTTTTGGCCTGTAATTAAACCCTCCTGGTCACCTTGTCCCGCCCCGCCTGGGCCCACCTCCCGGAGGGCCGGGCAAGCTGCTTCCTCTTCTTCTAGCAGGTGGGAGTGGGTAGAAGGTGTGGGAGGAAAGAGCCTTTTCCAAGCGATGTCTGTAATCCCGATAGCGGGAAGGTGGAACTGGTCTCACTTCGCACAGGAAGAAACTGGGGCTCAGAGAAGCCACACCGCTCAGCAGTGGCAACACCAGGACTTGAGCCGCGTTTGGCTTGGCCTTGCCCGCACCCTCCACAGCTGTGTGCCCCAAGAGGACCTGATCCCCAACTCTGCGTGGTGGGAACCCACCAGAGACACTGGCACCTTGGCTGAGGCTCTTTTCCACGCATAGTGGCTCTCCACTCAGCTGGTGCCCTCTCCAGCTGGCCTTCTGTCTTTAGCCTGACATGCACCTGGCTTCAAGTCACAGCTCTCTCCCTCCCTACCTGTGCGACCTTGAGCCGGTGACCTCATCTCTCTGTTTCAGTTGCCTCCTCTTAAGAGGGAGCAACAACAGTAACAGTTAACATTTACAGAGCACTTGCTAAGCATCAGGCTCCTCGATAGTTCTGTTTGAATCCCCTGAATCCTTATTTCCGACAACCCTTTTGCTAAGTTATCTCATTCTTCAGTTCAGAAAACGAACCCCGAAGAATTAACTCCCTTAACCAAGCCACTCAGCCAAGAAGGGGTAGAGCCATGATTTATACCCAACGGTCCTGCTCCAGAGTCTACTGGTCGACCTCTGTGCTCTACTGGTGTGGAGGGAAGCATTCACAAGACTCATGGTTACCTTCAGATGCACCCAAAACTGCAAAGAGCAGGCACTTAATAAGTGTGAGGTCCCTGTATACGTGCTCTGCTGTAGAAATTGTCCGGCAGGTACGCTTCTGGGCTGTCCTGAGAGCCAGTCCTTGCCCGGAAGCAGACACTTCGCCCCCCAGCGTCTTTGTCCTCCATCACTGCCAGGAGGCTGCCTCCTCCAGGGAGGCCTCCCCTGCGCCCCCAGGCCTCCACCCCCACGGGATGGGCCAGTGAAGCCGTATTCCAGACTCCCCCACATTTTCCTTTATAAGGACACGTTGCCTCGGCCGCTTGCTCAGGTCTGAAGGGGGCTGTTCTGTGGCCCGGATAGGGGAAGTGACATTCTCATAGTCACACAAGTGAATGAGACACCTGTGGCCCTCGGAGGGCCTGACACCCTTCCCAGACCACAAGCCCCTCCAGGGAATCAGGCCGGACACCAAACATGGAATGCACAGAGCAGGCAGGGAGCAGGAAACACATGCACGTGCGGAGGCCAGCCAGCTAAGGGGCAGAGCGGAACACATGGAAACAGCAGTGAGCTGCCGCGTGTAGACCCTTTCGGAAAGGACAGCTTCTACTCTGCTCCGGTCCCTTGAACAAAGGTCCCACATTATCAGGTTTCCCACTGTTTCCGAAGATGCCCGTCATTCCCATTTTGGGCGTAAAAGTCTCCAAGTTTTTCAAGCCAGCATTAAAAAAAGAAAAAGAAAAGACCGCTGTGCGGACCAACCTCAACAGGCCCGTGGGCCGAAGCCAGCAAGAGGGCTCCCGACTCACAACCTCTGCAGAAAACCTCCGTGGGGCTGACGTAGGGAGCCGTCTGACGGTCCCTCCGAACTTCAGGGGCCCCGGGCTGACGGTAGGCGGTCTGCCCTTGAATGCCAGCTTTGCACTTCCTGTGCTGTGCGACCTTGGACAAGAAAACCGTCCTTCTCTGAACTTGTGTGGACTCTGCTCTCGTGAGACTACTCCTACCTACTTCTTACGATTCTTTGAGGATTCAATGAAATAATGTATGCAGAGCACCCAGGGCATAACAGCCAAATACTCCTGTCCTGCTTTATCAGACCTGGGCTGACAGCTCGGCCTCCGTGAGCCCCAGGCTGCTCAGACCTCACTGATAATACAGGCCTCTGTGATGCCCACAAGTCGGATCCCTAGCCTGGGTCCCCCTCGCACAGGAAATTTCAGGGCATCGTGCTGGTCCGAGGCGAGCCATCCCGGAAGACCCCGGCATTCGCCCAGTTTGTGTGCTGAGACCGGACAGCCGATCGGTTAAAGGACCATGTTGACCACTTCCTGAAGGCCTCCGAGGAATGCGTAAGATCTGGGGGTTCGGTGGTGCAGCGGGGGAAGGGGCAGAAGATATTTTTGGCTCTTCCCAGCACATGTAGGCAGTCACTTCTGCCTCTGTAAAGCTGGCCTGGCTCCAAATCCCACATCCAGAAGTGTCTTCTGAATCATCAAAAATAGAATCAGCTTTGTTGGGGGAATTTCTGGGTGGAAGATTCAGAACCATAAGACAGAACAGGAAGAGGAAGTGGTGAGCCTTCAGGTCCAGAATCAGAATCAGTAGTCCATGGAACACGGGAGCCGTTGAGTTGTACAGCCTGTGGGCATAGAACATTGCCACCACCCCCTCGGTCTGAGAATGTGGGGAGGTGGCTAAAGTCTTACCGAATAGATAATAGTATCCAACAGAAACAGAATGTGGGCCGAGTATATAATTAGACATTTTCTAGTAGCCACATAAAAAACTGAAATTTACTTTAATCAGATGTTTTATTCAACCTAATGTATCCCAAATAGTATCCTCTCGAAATGTAATCAGTATAACATTTATTAAGGGGATATATTATCTTCCTTTTTTGTACTCTGTTTTAAAAACCTGTGTTTTTATTTTAAAAAAATTTTAAAAATGTTTATTTATTTTTGAGAGAGAGAGAGAGAGAGAGAGAGAGAGAGAATACAAGTTGGGGAGGGGCAGAGAGAGACAGAAGGAGACACAGAATCCAAAACAGGCTCTCAGCTCTGTGCTGACAGAGCAGTGAGCCCGACGCAGGGCTCGAACCCATGAACCATGAGATCATGACCCGGGGCGAAGTCGGACACTTAACTGACTGAGCCACCCAGGCGCTCCTAAAAACCTGTGTTTTAAAGTGAAGAGGGTCTTGGGGCACCCGGGTGGCTCATTCGGTTGAGCGTCCGACTTTGGCTCAGGTCATGATCTCACCGTCCATGGATTCGAGCACCGTGTTGGGCTCTGTGCTGACAGCTCAGAGCCTGGAGCCTGCTTTGGATTTTGTGTCTCCCTCTCTCTCTGTTCCTCTTCTACTCACACTCTCTCTCTTTCTCTGTCAAAAATAAATAAATAAAGATTTAAAAAATTAAAATGAAGAGAGTCAGCCTAAGACATTAAGGAGGGGTGGGGACTGTGGCAAACAAGAGAGTTTACCCTCCAACTTGAGTTTTCCCACCACCACTACTCAACTCCAAACTACTGTTGCCAGGTAGCAATAGGGTCCCATGTTGCCAGACCTCCTGACATTTTCTTTTCTAAGAGCAGCACAAAACTAGGTTCTAACGTGACATTTTCTGAGTTTAAAATATTAGCAATCAATTAATAGTTTAAAACTCACGAGAGGGGGCAAGAGACCCTGACTATGGGCTGGAGGCAGACCCAGGGACCGCTAGATTACAAGCTCCGATTTGGTCTAAACCTTCCGTGCCATGTTTTCTCGGTTTACCCCTCCAGACACAGTCTCCACTCTCCTCCCTGCCCTGATCCCTGGAGCTTCACATGGATGGGCTGCCTCAGAGGGCCCTCCCGCGTTCTGGCTTCCGCAGGTGTGACGGTGAGATTTCTGTGTCCACGTGGCTGGGCCACAGCATCCAGCTATTTGGTCAAACGTTATTCTAGCTGTTTCTGTGAGGGACTTTTGGGATGAGATTTATATTTAGATCAATGGAGTCTGAGTAAATCAGACTGCCCCTTCCTAATGGGGTGGGCCTCGTCCAATCAGTTGAAGGTCTGAGTAGAACAAAAGACTGACTTCCCCTGAGCGAGAGGGAATTCTGCCAGCGGATTGCCTTTGGACTCTTTCCTGGATATGAATATATCCATATGTATACATATCGATCCATATCTATATATATGGATGCACATATATGCATCCTGTTGGTTCTGCTTTCTCTGGAGAACCCCGAGGGATACAGTTGGATTGGTCATGGGGAGCGCCAGGAGGAGAGCTGAGGGTGGCTGAAGAGAAAGATCCGAGGCAGTGTCCCCCTTTCAGAGTCGTCTTGGGCTGTATGTGTCCCAGGAGTAAAGGAGCCACCCCCTCTCCCTCACCCCTCTCCCACCACCGAGGATCTGCACTTCCCCTCATGGTTTCCATGTCCTCTGCCCACACCCTGTAACTAGACCTGTTCCTAAGCTATCCTCAAATTAGCTACTTTATATATTTCCTTTCAAGACCCTGACTACGCACTCTTTATCTCTCAGATGAGGAAACCCAAGCCCAAAGCATAAAGGACGTCCTCGGGGTCACACAGCTTGTCGCGTGTAGAGCCAGGAGTCCAAAGGGGCTCATTGAACCCCTCATCTAGTGGCTTTTATTCGCCTTGTTTTCCATTTGACGTCACCACTCCCGTTCTCCTGCCCACATGACTCTCTAATTTCTTGATATGTGCACCAGAACACGCGCGTGTCTATCCAGTCCGTCCACGTACCCGTTGTTCATCACTTCTGCGGGCTGTCGTGCTTTCCACGGTGTGCTTCCCCGTATTTTACTTAAATACTGCCACCCCCATGGTGGTCATCTAGGTGGCCTCCAGCTCCTGGGTTCCTCAAACGGCGGTGCCCAAACATCCTCCTACATTGTCCCCGTAGGGACCGTGGGATGATTTTGCCGGGACACGAACCCAGGAGGAGGAAAACCGGGCCACAGGGAGCGCAGGTAACAAATTCCCCCTAATTACTGCCCCGTTGCTTGCCAGGCTGCCGGTGAGGGGTTATCGTCTCCCCCGCGGGACGGGAGGGCGTCTGTTTCCTTCTGTTTCACTATCACGTATCGTTCCCTTTCCTGGTTCCCACTGGTGGGATTGGCATCTTGGTTGAACTTGCATTTATCTGATTGCAAATGGGTTCGAGCATCTCTTTACCAAGCTCTGGCCATCTCGACGCCCTGCTTCAGAACGGCACAGCGGTATCTCTCCCTGCTCTGGGTGTCAGGGCAGGCGTCTTCCAAAGACAGCGGTCAAGCCTCTTCCCCTCTCTGTACGTGGATACCACTCCTCCCATGAAGGCTGGGACCTGTTCCCCTCCCCTTGAACCAGGTAACCCTTGGCTTGCTTTGACCAATAGAATGTGGCAGAATTGAGTTCTTCGATTCGCGAGCCCGGCCCGTAAGGGGCTGTGTAGCTACTGCTTTTGCCTTCTGAGAAGTCCACCGTCAGGTTCAGAGGTCTGGGCTAGACTCCTGGAGAAGCCACATGACCCCGGAGGCTCCGTGGTCATCGTGGACGTTCAAGGTCCAGCTAAACTCCCCGCTGAGTTGCCCTGGACACCCCATCTGGAGCAGAGACGAAACCGTCCCTGCAGATCTCTGTCTAAATGCAGAAACATAAGCCAATAAGCTGCTGTGTTCTGGGGCCTGAGTTTTGGGGTGGTCTGTTAATGCAGCCAGTTAACTAAAACAGATGTTTTGTTTTGTATTTGCTCTTGTATTTTCTGTTTGTTGCATTCCAGACGCGAGTCTCATGTGTATTTCCAATGACTCTGCGCCCCTCCTGCGGCCCACCTTCCTCCCATGCCTCCATCGGCACGTGGCTGACTCCTGGTCTCAGGCCAATGCCACCTCCTCAGAGAAGTCCTCCCTGACCACCCCCGGCTGAAGTAGCTTCTGAGTCAGTTGGTCACATTGTCCAGTTTCATTTTCTTCTTACCCGGCCTCATGACCCAGAGTGATTTTATCTGTTTATCTGCCCACTGCCTGTCTCCTTAGCTAGAATGCAAGTTCCATGTGGATGGGGACAGTGAAGGAGCCCATAATCAGGTTTTACATAAATATTGTTGAATGAATGAGTGGAAGAAGGAGTGAACAAAGAAATGAAGAGAGCAGACCTCAGACCGGAGGCCGAGCTTGCTGGCTCATAAATTTTGGTACAGATTCATTTATCAAATATTTACTGAGCACCTATTATGTGCCAGAAACCATTCTAGATACCAGAGTTACGGCACTCAACAAAATAAAGTTTGTATTCTGATGGGCTGATATTCTAGAAAATACACAATACGGTGTCTTGACTAAACACGACGAAGAAAAATACAGCAGAGTAAGGAGCTGGAGAGTAATGAGGGCAAGATTTTAGACTAGATGGTTAGTGAAGCTTCTCCGGGGAGGTGACATTTGGGCAGAGGCAAAGTGTTCTTGGCAGGGGCGGGGGGTGGGGTGGGGGGAAGCATGTGTAAAGGCCCTGGGGCAGGACAGTTGAAGCATGTGGTTAGAGTGGAGGGGGAAGGGCAATAAAGAAGCTAAGTCAGGGAGGTCAATTCTGTGGAACTCCCAGCTCAGGAGTTTGTGGCTTTAAAACTTACTTATGTCCACAAAGCAAATGACCTCTAGGTCCACTATTGATTCACATTCTTTATTTTATAGCGTTTTCAATCAGGATTCGAAATCACAATTCATCAGGTTACAGGTCCCACGGGTTTCTCCCGTCCCCTGTTCTCCAGGAGAGCAGCCTCCAACCCCCATGGGCTGTAACTGTGGCTAAATACTAAAGTGCTCACGTGGGAAGAGATGGACCGCAGTCTCCAACTCGGAGGCCTCTCCTCTCTCCCTCCTGCTCCCAGGGAAACATCTGTGACTCACTCGTACCGTACTGAGTTCAGTCTCTGGGTGCTGCCTTCCCAGCCCACGCTGCCCAGAGAACCTCAGCCCTCAGATGCGTAGGAAGGGGAGACATAAGGCTTCTAGACCCCTTCCTGGCACCTTTGCTGGAGCCAGGCTAACGCTGGGCGGCTCTTTCCACTCTCTGAGCACCCACGGGACCTAATACGGTGCTGTTCACGGGGGATGCCCAGACGTTTCTGCTGGAAACAGGGAGGGATCCCATCTTCTAGGACAGCTCCCACCAGCCACTGGCTCAGGGGAGTCTCCCTTGACCCCGTCTGGAGAAGAGGGTTACGATATTTTGCCTGCCTGAGAAATTTCACCCTGGCCTCTTACGAGGCTCCAATCTATCTTCTGACTTTTTTTTTTTTTTTTCTCATCTCTGAAATACGTGGCCTTGGCTCATTAAACATGCTTACCCCCTGGGGTGTGGGTGGGGAGGTAAAGACCAGCTGCTGGAACGAGGAAGGGCTGATGGCCTCAAAGGCCCTCAAAGGACGGGAGTCCTTGCTGGAAGAATCTTGGGCCACTCGTGAGACATTAGGGCCCAGGCTTGGCCTGACCCCAGAATTACGGTCAAACTGACTCGATTAAACAGGAAAATCCTAAACAGGGTAGGTAGAGGCGTCAGCTGGGATTTCTAGAACTCTCCTGGCGCGCTCAGGCGCACAGAGGAGCAGCAGGGAGGCTTTGCACAGCCTCCACCTCCTCAGGAAGTCATCTATCCCTCCCCCCGTCTCCAGGGATTGGAAATAACCCTAGCTGCCGGGGATTGGCAGCGGTAAAATTCAAACGACGGGCACAGGAGGGGCACCAGCCGAGCAGAACACACACCGCCTGTGAAGGACTGGCACAGCGCAGCCCCAAAAGCCTCTGTGAGCCAGGCGAGCTCTAAAGGCGAGATGATCTCTCCAGAGTGAAACCTAAAGCAGGCAGTGGGGGATGTCAGTTGTGCCCATGCGATTCAGTGGCCCCCCGTTTCCAACTGTTTAAGACAAACACCATTCCAGATTGCTGAAATAAGGCTCCTTTGCATCCTAGCCACAGAACAGCTCAGAGAGCTTGTTTCCTAGCAGCGGGTGATGGCAAAAGCCTTCTGGGAGGGCCCAGCCCAAAGAGAGTCCCGGAGCGGGGCTCAAAGGGTCCGAAATGTGTCGTTGGGCAAGGCGGACGGCAGTGATGTGATGTTGGCTGAGTGGATGTCGGCCCAATCCGGAAAGGTGCCCAGCTGGAAGATGGTCTGTGCCCAAGTATTCATGGCCAAGCTGAGCAGCAGGACGCCCATCAGGTTCATCAGGAGGCCTGTCCGCACCTGAAATGGAGCCCAGAGTAAGGAAGGGGTCATCGTACGGATGGGAAAACCCACCCTCAGAGTCAAGGAAGTCATTCACTCAAGGTCTCCCAGCCCGGAAGCGATGGTTCCAGGACACGAGGCCGGTGGATGCCCACAACCCTCCCATCTTTCATGACCCTGGGCTGTCCCTCAAAGAGCTGCAAATGTCCCCAGCCCTCGAGTGGTTTCTAGGTGTCAGGTACTCTGTCACACAGACGTGTCCCTTAACCCTGAAAGCAACCCTTTGCAGGTGATTATTATTATTATTTCCACTTTACAGAAGAGGAAACTGAGGCTCAGAGAAGTGGGCTTACCCACGTCACACAGCTTGAAAATGATCTGGTTTGACCAGTAACACACACGCACACACACACACACACACATACACTCATACACACTACACGTCTACTTAAGGCTATACTTACTTGTTGCGAAGGTTTGTCTGATGGAAGTTTTGACCTTTTTAAGAAGCTAGAACAAGTTTGCTTCTTCCCCGGGGCCAACCTCCTGGGCCATTCAGTCCAACCTGGGGCTGAAAATCCCTGTTTCTCATCGGGGTTTTCTGATGTTCCATCTTGGCCTTGCCCAGCTGTGAACTGCACGGTAGGCAAGTGACTCCCTTTTCAATCCCCTTTGGGACCTTTTCCTCACAGAGAAGGTCTCCCTTGGGTGTGCTTCACGCCCTTAACGCTCTCTCTTCCTCGCCAATGGCCCTCTTTGACAAGGAGGGGTTCAGAACCTTCTCCAGGGCAATTGCTATCGGAGCAAAAGTAATTATTTTGCTTTCTGCGTTTATTTTTAGACTTCCCTTCTGTGGCATACGTTACCAGTTTTCCATGTACAGATTGCAGCGGAAACTCTTCTTTTCAAATACTCTTTTTTTTAAAAATGTAAGTTGATTACAATTGTTAAGTAAACATTGCCATGGATGGTTCGCGGAAAGGGCATCAAGTCGTGAAGGGCGTATGCCAAGCAACAAGGTCGAACTGTGTCGTGCTATCCTGCCTTTGCTCTTGGGGGTACCTTCAAACCCTGGCAACTTTGGAGGATTGGAAGGGGACAGGCCTAAGCTTTGGGGCGGCCAGGAGGAGGGCTGCGCTCCTGGGAGCCTGCCTCAAAATGCCTGCTTAGTCCCACATTCGTTACGTCAGCTGCCTACATCATCACTGTCTGGACCCAAGCCTCCAGAGCCAGCGCCTCTCTGTGCCTCCTTGTGCCCCTCGGCATCTTTCTGTCCCTCTCCGTGCTCTTGGCAGGCCTCTACCTCTCGGAGCCTCTCCATTTCTCTCGTGTCTCTTTGTTCCCAGGATGGGCGTCACATCTCCATTTCTGCCTTCCCTAAGCGGCCTCCCTTTCCACACTGGCCCCCAGCCCCCAGCAGTCCACTCCACCGGCAGCCAAAGCCATCTTGGAGGGGCACGAGTGAAACCACATCCCTGTGACATCGGACAGTTCTGCCAGGTTCCGTATCCTCATGTTCCGGATTCTGCCTCTGAATAAGCCAAGAAGCTCTTTTCCCACCTCGAGGGGGAAGCAAGAAATCTTGTGAATCATTCTCTGTTTTGTCCTAGGCCCCGAACACCTGATAACACCTAAGGGCCAGATCCCAAACACGTACCCTTACCTTCGGGGATTCATGGAATAATACCTATTGCTCACCGGACTCTCTCTTTGATTGGACCTAGCAGATTCTTAAAGGAACACACGCGTTCCCTAGACCCTTTTCCAGTATAAACGCCTAACCCCGAGCAACGAGGAGACTCATTTTTCTCTCCATTCTGAGGGTCTCCCAGACACTCTGTCCATTATTCTCTGTCTCTCATACTCTTCAGTAAACTCTGTTTTCACTGTCCCTGGCTCACATTTGATTTCGGTCCTGCGTGAAGCCAAGGACCCTTTTGGCTGGCCCTGTGGGACCCTCCCCTGGGCTCTCAGACCCAGCCTTGCCCTGCTTAAATCCCTTGAAAGTCCTCCCACTGTGCGCTGAATAATATCCTAAGTCTGTGCCTTGCATGCTGTGCACCGACCTCCCCTCCCGGGCCTCTGGTCTCATCTTCCAGGCACACCAGCCTCCTCCTTCTCTCTGTTTGCTCTGTGACCTCTTTCTGTCTCTCACTCTTGTCCACCCCCTTTCTCTCTCCCTCCCCAGCTCCTGCTGGGGTATCTGTGCCTGGAGAGCCTGGACTGGGAACAGTTACACCAGCTTTGGATTTTCATTCCCTGAGTGCCCCAGGCAGCCAGTGGAAGCAGCAGGGGAGGCAGGGGAGGGAGGGAGGAGAGGGTTCAGCAGGGGAGCGAGGGGACAGGGAACACACCGGCGGGTCTCCCCACTGCTGCTACCCCAGTTCCTCCCTCCTAAAGATTCCAGGCACAGAGCAGCCGGAGGAACAAGTAAGAAAAGAGAGCAGTGCCCAGAGAGGGGAGGAAGTCCCTTGTCCCTGAAGCAGACTCTGGAAAGTCATCACGAAGGCCATTTCCTGAAATTGTCCAAGCACAAGAATCATCCCAGAGTGTCTGTTAAAGCGGATCCCCCTGGTCCGGCTCCGAATGACTTATTCAGAAACTGGGGTTTGGTAAAGTGGGACCAGGGGTCCCGCCCAGACGTCTCGCCCGGCACCTGCTGTCCACCCCCCGTCTCGGGCCTCTGTCGGGACGCGCCCAGGACTCACCATGTCTTTGACCAGCAAGTGTCCAGAGGCGAAGGCAATCGAGTTGGGGGGCGTCGAGACCGGGAGCATGAAGGCATAGGAGCAGCTGACTGTGCCGGGGACCATCAAGTAGAGGGGGTGCACCCTCAGGCGGATGGCCTGGACCGAGGCAGGGGCGGGGGCGGTGACCCCGGCAGGGAAAGAGAGAGAAGCGACGACAACCGATGGAGACGGTTGAAAGCCACAACAGGTAAGACACGGAAAGAGACGCACAGGGACGCATAGATGGAGACTGGCAGAGAACAGTGGCAGCAGACGAGAAGACAGGTTGGGAGACGACACAAGGAGAGATACAGCCAGAAACGCAGATCCACAGGTAACAGTAGAGACAGACAAGAAGAGAACCCAAATCAAAGGACACATGGAGAGGACATTCCCCAGGTTAGTGACATCCTGGGGCCACACTGCAGGTTCACTGGGGAGGACGGGCTGGGGAGATTTATCTAGAACACACCTTCTCCCGCCCGAGAGTGCAGCATCATACACGGAGGGCTTGCTAAAACACGGCGTGGCGGCCCCACTTTGCCCAGAGTTTCTGATTCAGCAGGTCTGGGGTGGCCCCAAGAGCCCGCATTCGAAATGAGTCCCCTGCTGCTGCTGTGGGTTCAGAGAACCATGGCTCTAAAATATCAAGTCCTGGGGCACCTGGGTAGCTCAGTCGGTTGAGTGTCTGACTCTTGATTTCGGCTCAGGTCACGATCTCACAGGTTCATGAATTCGAGCCCCACGTCGGGCTCTGCGCTGACAGTGTGGGGCCTGCTTGGGATTCTCTCTCTGCCCCCCCCCCAATAAATAAATAAACGTTTCCAATTTTTTTTTAAAAAATAGTAAAACAAAGTTACAAGTCCCCTGCCTGGTCCTTCCCTCGGCCAAACAGTCCACACCTTTACTTGGGGCCTCACCGGATTTCAAGGCCACGTCTGTCGATGAGCATTTCCCGATTTCTAAGATTGTGTGAATCAAATGCGTCTGTGTGTTGACCTCACTCAGTGGGCCACTGGTTCGTCACCTCCCCCAAATGACATATTCATCTATACAATTCACGTGGGTTTCTTCTCTGCTATTGTATTTAAGATAGGACATTTTTGGCCCCTCTGGCAAATTTTTATAACCCAAAGCATATAACTTTTCCCAGAAAGTGCTCAATGCGTCCCCTGACACGTAAAACGTTTGGGTTTTGATGACAAGCAACATTTGGAAGCCTGTGTGATTTGCCAGTGTCTTCTCCAGCAAAAGTCGCCCCAACAGACCTGGCTGGGTCCCTGCTTCTCCTCCTCCCGTCACCCTGAAGTGTCCCATCTCTCCCAATCATCCGCTCCCTCAGAGCCCGGTGAAGGGTGTGATTAAGTCCAATCACACGTGGCAAGGTTTGGGGACCCCCCTCCCCTCACTACTGGTGGGAGTGCCCACTTTGGAGGGCAGTTTGCCCACTTCTAACAAAAGTATACACGCACAAGCTCTCCGATCCAGGGATCTCATCCAGGAACGTATCTAGATGGACCCAAAGGCGCATAGACAAGGAAAGGTCCGGCAAACATTGCTGGATCACAGCAAAGGCTGGAAGCAAACCTACGTGTCCGTCACCGAAGATCTGAAATAAACCCACTGCCATCCACTGGTAACAGAATATCTTCTATTCCCTGAAGAAGGATAAAGTACATCTCTGTGTGCTAAGGCAGTGCGAACTCCCTTACAAATTGAAATAAGCCGACAAAAGCCAAAAACACAGTGGCTCAGATAAGCGTGCCTGGTCGATCACTGTTCGCATACAAAGCCCGGAGTCGGGAGTCGCAACACTGATTTAATCTGATCAATTTTGGATTCTATTGAGGTAATCGTGGGCTAAAGCCTTCTCTAATCTATTTAAATACGGAACCAAGCCCATCGTTTCTAATGTTAATCAGTTTTGAAATTCCTAACATAGACTCTATTTGATGGTAGGCGCCCGGATCTATTTTGCTATTTGCATCTCTGTTTACGTGTGAGATTGAGTCGTGACTACACCCCGCCCTCCCCCACCGCTCTGCTGTCCTTTGGTTTCAGCGGCTGCGTTTTGCCAACCTTATTCCTGGGTTGCACGGCTTTCTCTGTCTTTCCGTGCTCTGAAATAGTTTGAATAAGGTGGGAACGATCTGCCCTTTGAAGGTCTGGAAGCTGTCACCCAGCTAACCCTCTGAGGACGGGCTGGTGATTTTTTAGGGCGGCGGTTCTCCACTGAGGATGGTTTTGTCCCCCACCCCCGACCAGGGGACGCTTGGCAACGTCTGGAGACGTTTTTGATTGTCATGATGTAGGGGAAGCTCCTGGCTGGCACCTAGCAGGCGGCGGCCAGGGCTGCTGACCGTCCTACCGTGTCCAGGGCAGCCCCACACAACAGACAGCTCTTTGGCCCCAAATGTCAACAGTGCTGAGAAACCCTGCTCTAGAGGGAGGTTAGAACTGTGCCTACCATTAGAGTTTCTTCTGTGGTTATTTGCCTTACTCAGATCTTTCTACTTCGCCTGAATCCAAATTTGACAATTTCTATTTTCCTAGAAACCTCTCCGAAGGAAGAAATTGGGTGCACTTTTGAAAATATTTACTCTGTGTATTTCTTAAAGAAAAAAAAAAAATCAGGGGCGCCTGGGTGGCTCAGTCGGTTAAGCGTCCGACTTCAGCTCAGGTCACGATCTCGCGGTCTGCGAGTTCGAGCCCCGTGTCGAGCTCTGGGCTAATGGCTCAGAGTCTGGAGCCTGCTTCGGATTCTGTGTCTCCCTCTCTCTCTGCCCCTCCCCCGCTCATGCTCTGTCTCTCTCTGTCTCAAAAATAAATAAACGTTAAAAAAATTTTTTTTTTAAATAAGAAAAAAGAAAAAAATCAGTATTAAAAAAAAATCAGGGTCTAACACATTCATGCGGTTTAGAAGAGGGCGATGGCACCTGTAGCCCCCATGGACCTCCCAGTGGCGGGGGAGAGATTTCTGAAGCACCCACCCTCCGCGCCCTGCCCCCCCCCCCCCCCACCCCCAGGACTCTCACCAGCTCCGCCAGGACGGGCAGGAAGATGATGATAGTGGCCGTGTTGCTGGCAAACTCGGTGAAGAAGGCGACGACGACAGTGATGAGCAGCACGGCCAGCGGGGGCGGCACGTTCTCCAGGGGGTGCAGCTGCCCACCGATCCACGCCGATAGCCCCGACTCCTGCGGGGGCGGGGGGCCTCTGTTCAGAGCCGGCCCAGCCCCAGCTGCCACCCCTGGAGGGCCGGGCCCAGGAAGGTCGTTAGGACGGGCCACAGTGGTGACCATCAGTGCTACAGAATGGTCTCCAGGCTCTCTTCTGCTGACTTCTTCAGGAGTTACTCTACTCAGGGGTGTTCAGATATTCAATCAAGTGAACCTTTACCACAGCCCTTTTCGCAACCCAGTATCCTCTGAGACCAACACGCTTCGCTGTTTTCAAAGGATCTTTACACATTTCTTTTATGGTTAATAGAAAATGTACCGCTTTTTTCTCCTGCTGAGAAAAAATTAAACCAATCGTATAAAAAAAAAAAAAGAAAATTTACCGCTTCTCTAGAACTTAAAACTTCATAATGGATTCTAGAACACAGCATACTATTTTTTTTTCTTTTTTATGTTTATTTTTGAGAGAGAGAGAGAGAGAGAGGGAGAGAGAATGAGTGGGGGAGGGGCAGAGAGAGAGGGAGACACAGAATCCCAAACAGGCTCCAGGCTCTGAGCTGTCAGCACAGAGCCTGACGCAGGGCTTGAACTCACAGACCAAGAGATCATGACCTGAGCCGAAGTCTGACGCTTTAACCGACTGAGCCACCCAAGCACCCTATGTATTCACATAAATAAAATACTATACTATACTTGTCCCCAGAATTTGACTTAAAAGTTACCTTGAAGGAACGAATCATAAATGCTTAAAGATATTTTTCTCTAGAAGAGACTGTAAAATTAACTTGCTTCTTTTACATCTGTACCTCGGCACTGTTTGTCTGATAGCCTAGAAATTATGGCGAGTGGCAGAGTCAAGGTCCCAGCCCTCCCCTGGCCCAGGGAACCGTGCAAGGAAAAAATGGGACCACTGGTTTTTCCCAGAGGCCACTCCTAGGAGACTGGCGGCCGTGTGCGCGATTTAAGGGAGAGAGGCTGGAGAGAAGGAATATTAATGACTTGGATGAATGAGAAGCCAAAAGCTTCCCAGTGGCTGGGCCTCTGGGTGGTGGGCTTCCGGCCAAGGTCGCAGCCCCTACGGGTCCTTGGCTCAGCTTCTGCAGTCAGAGGACGGTCCCGCAGGGGCAGCGGCAGAACCCCCTGCTTCCCGGGGTTCTCTTGGGGACTCCAAAGGGCTTCGCCTGCCCTTTCCCAATCCCTTCGGAATCAAAGCTCTGTTTCCTTGGAAACACACAGCCCCATGGTGTTCCAGGGGGAACCATGCAACAAGCAACTTTGGAGGTTGTATACCCAGAGGATGAGGAGAAAGGGCTCTGGAATCAGAATGACCTTGTTCCCCACCTTAATCCTTTCTAGCTGTGCTGTCCCGGGCAAGCAACTTAACCTCTCTGTGCCTTAATTTTTTTAAATCTGTAAACGAGGGTGTAACAGCGCCTGTCCCAGAAGGTTACTGTGGGGAGAAAAGGAGCTAATCTATAAAGCAGTTGGAAAATGCCTGGGTGACCTGGTGAGGGCCCCACACGTGCCAGCTGTCATTAGTAGCTTCGAGTCACAAGGGGACACACTCAGAAATTGCCCAGTGCGGTGGTTGTCAAACTGTGTTCCTTATGGCCCCCCAAAGATGTCAAGAGGTGCCTGAGGCCATGTTGCAGGATGGGAAGGGAGAGGCTTGACCATCTTGAAGAGCCTCAGAAAACACACCAGGCTCAGCGGTTTGAATACAACTCTGTATAATAATTCCTAGGGAAAGAGAACCAGTGAATTTGATCCAAGGAAAGGAAAAAGAGAAGGCTTCCTGCACACGTGTGAACATTCAGACCACTGTGCTGCTTACAGGCTGTACGATGTTGGGCAGATCGATGAACATCTCTGTCCCTCGCTTTCTTCAAGGAGTTGGCGGTAAGGGTCAGACAAAGACGCGCAAAACACGGTTCCTCTACATAGTAAGCCCTGGATAAGATTCATTACTATTTCGTTAATTCAACACGCACATAATGTAGAGTTCACTCTGTGCGAGGCACTCGTCCAAAGACTGGGCTAATCTTAGCTCATTTAATCCCCGTAACAGCTCCATGAGGTAAGTGGTATAATTATCTCCATCTTATGACTGAAGAAACTGAGGCACACAGAGGTGGTAACTTGCCTGAATAAGTGAAGTAATTTGCCCTAGGGTTGGAATTCTGAGCTGGGACTCTAGCACTTTCTTCAACAGGCTACCTCTCCAATGACATGATAATGCCTGTCAGTCGTCCATCATCACGATCATCATCACCATGATCATCATCATCGAGGTGACTCTCCAGCAGAAAATGAGGGATAGGAAGCATAAACACATTTCTGCTTGCCTACAGGGTTTGCTCCACTCTGACTTACTCTCAAGCTCCTATAACCTCAATGTATTTGTAGATAAGTTTATTCGGATGGAGATTAAATGAGATATGCTTAAAGGTGCAGAGGAAGACCAATTTTCAATTCACGAGACGGTAAAACCGTACTCACAATTCAAGGACGAGGGCTGAAGGTGGCCCTGGTTTTAGCACCCGGTATGTATCAGCCCTGTGCACTTTCCATACATCATATCGGCAGGACTAAAAACAGCCCATTTCACGGGTCACGTCCAACAAATATTTATTGCGCGTGTTATGTACCAGGACTCTTCTGGATGCTGGAACAGTACGTTCTAGTAAGGGAGACACCCACCGGGAAATGAACAGGGCAATTTGGGGGAAGGGAATAAGGAAGGAAATAAGTGGGGTGGTAACAGGGAGAGGGATTATAGGCGAGGCTACTTTAGAGATGGTGCCAGGGAGGGCCTCTGAGTTGGTGACCTTGGAAATGACCTGAAGGGCCAGGACTCAGAGATCTCAGGGAAGAGCATTAGGCAGAAAGAAAGCAGATGCAAAGGTCCAGGGGTGCAAATGAGTCTAGGGTAGCTGAGGAGCATCGAGGGGCCAGTGGGACTGGAGGGGAGCCAATCAGGGGACAGAGGCAGGAGCCGAAGACAGGGAGGTAGGCAGGGGCCAGGCCATGCTGGGCCTTGTGTGTAGGCCCAGGAAGCCTTCGGACTAGAGTCTGAATATATCGGGAGTAATGGGCAGTTTTTACAGCGGGAGAGAAGCGTAGTGAGGTTTAAGTGAGTTGCTCAAGCTCAAAGCGAGCACCGGGATCTGCTTCCAGCCCTTCTGAACCAGTACTTGGGGGTCTACACACCCGGGCTCACCCTGGACCCCGTCCGAGGACCTGTAAGCCCCAGGAGGCCTGGCTGTGGCCTGGCGAGGGTACCGGGCAGGGGCCGAGAAGCGGGATGAGCCGTGAGCGCTCTGGTCCCGCCTGGGGCAGGCCGCGCGGGCCTGGGCAGGGGATGGTACCAGCCGGGGTTGGGGGAAGCGGGCAGCTGCCACACAAAGGCCTTGTTGAACAGAAACCCCGGCGACCGCCCAGGGCCGGGCCAGGAGCCAGACTGACCTCCCAGATGGCCAGGGGCCCCGCGGCCCCGCCCCCACCGAGAGCGGGGCTTTTCCCACCACATCCCAAGCTCAGAGGAGCCTCTGGGGTAGAGGACCGTCTCCTCTGCCCCCTGCCTCAGGGTCAGACAGGGTTCACGTCCTCTCGACACACGGAGCCATGTCCACCGAGTTGCTCAGGCAAGAACCTCCACGCCATCTCCCCCTTTTCTCCCACATTCGGTCATCATAACCAACTGCGTCGGCCACGTTCCGAGGTCTCCACGGGCATCGACTCATCCAATAACTGTCACAAGTCTGTGGCACGGCGCCATTATTATTCCCATTGTACAGATGAGGAAACTGAAACACGCAGCTGAGGTGCAAGACCTGCAACCCCCCCCCCCCCGGCCCCCCCCAGGCAGTCTGGTTCGACAGCCCGGGCCTTTTCCCATTGCACTGCATGGCCTCTTTGGGACCCGGATAACAGGCCACTTCCTCCCGGAAGCCTTCCCTGATACATCCCCAGGAGGAGGCAGTGGTGAGAAAAGTCAAGACAGACAGGAGTTCAAATCCCAGCTATGCTATGCTACCTACGAGCTGTGTTACCTAGGATCGATCAGTTAACCTCTCTGGTCCTCAGGATTCCTGAAATGGAGACAAAAACTTTTGCTCGACCATCCATTTGCTCCTTTTGAAGTCTATACTATTGTATTCGTGTGTGTTATGTGTTGGGAAAAAATGAGTAAAATAAATCTACGTGTCATAAAAAGGAGAACCTGAGCGGGCCACTCAGCTGACCTTCGGTGAAACCCTTGTGGGTGACGGATTAGCACTCCGGACTCCGGAGGCCCCGGGGGGGCCCCAGCACTGTCTCGGGCCTGGGAGTCGTCTTGCCCAAGGTCACAGTCACTCCTGGGGCTGCTCACCGGCGCAGACTGATGGAGGGATGCCGGGGTCTGGCGGGGCAGCCTCAGACCAATCGGGGCGTCTCTGAAGGGCCAGCTCAGCTCCGTGCTCCCTGTGGGGTTGGCGGGGGCGTCGTGGGGCACCCCCCCCGCCCTCTCCTGCTTCCTTCCTCCCCCTTCCACAGAGGGGGGCGCCTCAAGGGCCCAAGCTGATGCCCCTGTTCACGCATGTCCATTCCAGAGTCTGCTCCTTGGGAGCCCCGCCCACAATAGCCACGGACTGAGGATTCCGAGAGAACGCACGGGGAGTTCTCGCACACGTCTGCTCTGGGTCACGTCCTACAACCCCGAAGAGGAAGAACTTCCATCCAATTCAAAGATGAGAAAACCGGCGCCCAGAGAGGTTTAGCAACTTGCCCAAAGCACCACAGCGCAGAGTGGGAGAGCCGGGATTGGGATCCAGACACTTGCATTCTCACGCGGAGGCTTCTTACTAGCACATACCTTACGGATGTCTTCTATGCATCACTGTTTGCAACTGAAAATTAAAATTGAGTGAAAGAGAGAAAACAAGGGGCGCCTGGGTGGCTCAGTCGGATAAGCGTCCGACTTCGGCTCAGGTCATGATCTCACACTCCGTGGGTTCGAGCCCGGCATCGGGCTCTGGGCGGACAGCTCAGAGCCTGGAGCCTGCTTCGGATTCTGTGTCTCCCCCTCTCTCTGCCCCTCCCCTGCTCATGCTCTCTCTCTGTCTCAAAAATAAAAACATTAAAAAGAACTTTTTAAAGAAAGAAAGCAATCCGAGAGGCAATTTCAGGTTTCCTTCATCTGAATTTCAGATTAACTGTTAATTGCTTGTGGGTTTAAATGCCTCGGCGGACAAGGAGAGACGCAGGGGTGGGTTCCAGGATCATGAGCTGGGGGTTCAAATCCCGGCTCCAACAATCTCCCGGGTGCATGAACATAGGCAAGCTATTTAGCCTCCAGTTACCTCGGTTCCCTCATCTTTGAAATGGGGACAAGCGATCCTTCTACGTCAGGGGTGTTGATGAAGGTTAGAGGAGTCCATTATTTGCAAAGCGCTTCAGGTGGAACCTGTTCTTGGGAAGTTCTTCAAAACGAGCCATGAGGAGGCGGGACTCTGAAAGCAGCCTGCCTGGAGATGGAACCCTCGCTCTTGAGCCGAATGCAACTGTATGACCTCAAGAAAGCTGCTTAATTTTTCCGTGCCTCAGTTTCCCTACCTGTAAAATGGGAATACACCTGTTACCCACCCCCGAGGGTCAGCGTGAGCGTTTGAGGAGACAACACCGAGGCGGCCCTTCCTGAAATTCTATGCTCCACTCACCCCGCTGCAGCCCCGGCTCCCAGAGCCCTCCAGAACAACATTCGTAATAACCCTAATTAATAGTAATGATATCTGACATTTCTACCACGGTGGTTAAGAGCGTAGGCTGTGGCACCAAACGACCCGGATTCTAATCCTGAGCGCACCGCTGTGTGACCTTAGGCAAGTTACTTTCCTTCTCTGTGCCTCGGTGTCTGAATCTATCGAACGGGGATAATAGGGGCATCGACCTCAGAGGCTTGTTGGGACGTTTAGATGCGTTCGGGTGTGTAAAGCACGTGGAGAAGGGCCTGGCCCAGGGCGAGCCCAAGACGATGTTATTCCTCCGCTCGCGGAACCCCTCGAGTCTGGGTAGTAGCCGTAGTCGCGAGCAGCAGTGTGCTCATCGTGAGCTCCTTGAGAATCCGGATCAGACCTTATCCCTCTTTTCCTGCACAGCTCCCAGCCCTGAGTGCGGCGCCGTGAGGTAGGAGCCCCTGGTTGTCCCCGTCTGGTAAACGAGGGATCCGGTGGCCGCAGCGCCCCCCGCAGCCCCGGGCGCTCTGAGTCGGAGCCTGCAGCTGGGGCTACGACCTGCGCCCACCTCCCGAGGCCCGCAGCCCGCCTGCCGCTCTCACCTCGCAGCCTTTGGCCATGGCGAAGCCCCCTCCCAGGAGAAGGATGATGTTCCAGGGCACCGTGTCCTGGACCTTCTTCCACGTCAGCAAGGGCTCTGTCTCCGCGTTGGAAGCTGGGTGGAGAGAGGACACTCGGGCTGAAGAAGGGTCACCACCCCCTGCGGCCCCATCTCTGTGGGGGCACCGCTGGGGGGGGTCCCCAGGGAGCCACAGTCTGGCTCCAGCATCTGATTTGGGAGCTTTAGGGAACCCCCCCCCCACCCAGCATTATGAGGGGCATCTGCTCTATTCAGAAGGAAAATCATTGTCATGGCTCCCACGGCGTGAGAACCTCCTGGAACCGGGCACCCCACGTACATGCAGGACATCCTTTCAATTTCCCCAAACCCCTTCTGGAGAAGTGCTGCTTTCCCCCTCATTTACAAGAGAAAAGGCTCTTTTTTGTAACTGAATGGGTGCGGGCAAGAAAAAAGTGGAAGGAAGAAACGGGAAAGAGAGAAACTAAGGGTATCCTCCGTCCATGGAGTTATGGGATGATTTTTCTTTCTACAAAAGCGGCAGTGTCTGCGTGCACTGGTTAGAACGCGGCGGGGGCGGGGGGTGGTGGATCGGCAAACTTTTATAAGGGTTGGGGAGCGGCTGCTTCAGGTTGGCAAGCTTCTGTTGCAAACAGGCCACTACTGTAGCATATGCACAGACGCAGACAAGACCTGCGAGAGCAGGCACTGAGATGTCCCCAGGAAATTCTACTTAGAAAGGGCAGGGGTGCATTCGGCCCGTGGGCCGAGGTTTGCCACCCCTGTGCTGGGAGCACAGGCCTGGAGACAGACGCTCCAACGTTGGCTCACCGCACGCCCTTGAACGTGATCTCGCCTGTCTGAGCCCCCGTTTCCTCAGCTGACACGTGGCACAGAGAGAGTCCCTTGGGGGGCCCTCGTGGACACTGACGAGGTTAATGGCAGAGCTGCTGGTGGACAGAGAGGGTCCTGGTTGGTTCACGGCCAAATCCCCGTGTCACTGCGTGCACTCCAAAATGCTCGTCAGCTGATGTTAGGTGCCTGGCTTAGCCCGATGCCTGGTGCAGAGTGAACACTCTGGAAACGAAACCGTCCCTGCAGGCGGCCACCAGGGAGGCAGGAGGTCAGGTCCGGCCCATGCATGGCCGTTCCCGACTTCCCAGGACAATTCCTGGGTCACCCAGCCGTGGACATTTTGTTCCTCCTTTTCAGCTTTTTCCGAATTGTACACTGTGATTACCGGAAGCGAAAGCCGGAGATCTTGGGTGGCTCAGTCCTCTGCCTTCAGGCGATAAAGTATAATTTCATTAAAGAGGCAGGCAAGGTCCGAAAGAGCAAAGGCCCTGGCGGAGGGTTTAACATCATGCAGATTCAATGAGTTACATGGTAAGTGCTAAAGAGGCCACCTGGGGATTCAGAAGTGGCTAAAACAGAAAAAAAAAAAAAAATCCCCCCCCCCCCCCCCCCCGCCCCAACCCGGCTTGGAGAACTTACATTCCAGGAAGGGAGGCGGGTGAGAAACCAATAAATTCACAATGTCAGGAAATGTAATGTGTTATGAAGGCAAGAGAGTAGGGTGAAGGGGTGAAGAGTGACAAGGGGGAGGGATGTTCTTCTAGACAGCGTAGTCGGGGAAGACTTCTCTGGGGAGGTGACATTTGGACAGAGTCTGAGTAGAGTGACGGCAGTGAGTCACGCGATATCTGGAAGAAGAGCTTGGTGGACAGAGAGGAAATGGAAGTCACCATTGCCATCGTCCTCATTGTGATCCGCAAGCACAGCACCCAGCACCTAGCAGGCACCGCATCCGTACTTGTCGAGTGACCATAAAGGGACAGAAATACAAGGGCAACTCCGAGCCCGGGAAGAATGGAAGACAGCAGGCACAATCAGAAAATCTAGGTTGGCCTGGGTGCCTGGGTTCCACCTCCTGTTTCTGTGTCGCTAGCCATGTGACCTTGATCAAGTCACTTGCTCTCCATGGAAACTGGCCACTCTGTCGGGCTGCGTGTAAGTCCTAAGCGCTGGAATGTACCATTTCAGCCAAGTCTGCCCGGGGCCCACCGGTAGCCCAAGGACAGGAGAGCTCATGGAGTCCCCTCTCCCCACCCACCAGGCAGCCCCAGACACTCCAGCCCGAAGAACCCTCCACAGAGGGGGGCATGCTGTGCCCCCGTGGACCAGACCCAACTCGCAGACGCGTTTTAACGCTACTGTTGTGGGCCCACGCCATGGTTTTCCACTGAAATCGGTTGCTGACGCTTAAAATCAGGGCGATTGCATAAAGTTTTGTGCTTCCCTTGACAAGTCAGCAAACGTGGCGAAACCAGTTCAGCTTTCCTGCGTGGTGACACTCGGTGGAAACTGAGTCACAGCTGCCCCTTTATTTCAAGGGTACTGGCTTTGCCAGATTTCCACAGACCCCACAGTGCCCTGATGTGAAGGATCTCGCCACTCAAGATCACCCTCAGCTGCTGTTTTCCTCACGATATAGACATTGGTCTCTGTTTCAAAAATGCAAAAGGAAAGCTGGACAGGGAGGGCCTGGTTTCACGGAACCCATTTTCCTGCCCCCCCCCCCCCCCCCCCCCGCCTGCTGCATCCAAAACTGTTACCTCCCTGTGGGCATTTGGTTTGCAACCCCTGTTCCAGAAAACGACTAAAGGCAGAGGTGAAAAGTGCCTAAGGGCCATGTTCATTCTCTAAGTGGAAAAGGAAGGCCCAGGGGTGCCTGGGGGGCTCCGTCGGTTAGGCGTCCAACTATGGCTCAGGTCATGATCTCGCGGTTCGTGGGTTCGAGCCCCGCATCGGGCTCTGTGCTGCCAGCTCAGAGCCTGGAGCCTGCTTCGGATCCTGTGTCTCCCTCTCTCTCTGCCCCTCCCCCACTTGCACTCTGTCTCTCTCTCTCTCTCTCAAAAATACATGAACATTTTTTAAAAATTTAAAAAAAAAGAAAGCAAAAGAAGGCCGAGACATCCTAGGAACTTACTCAGGGTCACCCGGCACATCAGCAGCAGAGCTGGGATACCAGACATCTATGTCACAGTGCCCTCCTGACAGCCCCCGGCTGAGAGGAAGCCTGGCCTTTTTCAGCCTCCCCCCCCACCCCCCACAGGTGACAGAGCCACGGATGGGACCTGATCAAGGGCAACCGGTCCACAGGCCAGCTATCCAGGAGGCTAGGAGCGGCCCCGCGGGAGAGCTGCCTGCGTAAGAACGAGCCACGCCAGGCAGAGTCTCACTCTCGGAGGTCCACGGGAAGCGGACAGACAGGGGGTGCTGCGGTGATAGCTACAGGCCGCAAGCAGAGGGGACGTGAGCGGGCCGGGAGGGAGGAGGCAGGAAGCTGCGGTTGTGGATGTCCGGCGAAGGCGGGCACTACAAGAGAGAAGGCACCGTAGGGGAACCGAAGTTACAGAAGACAAAAAGCAGGAACCGTAAAGAAGCAGAGACTATAAGGAGGTCAAAGCTTAGAAGCTGGAGGAATATGGAGAGGTCAGCACGTGGCACCCAGTGTGGATGATGGGGAAAGCCGGTCGGAAGCAAGACAGAGAGCAGAGACGAATCCTGCCCGTTTGCAGGGTCCGAAAGCCCCCTGCCCGGGGCTCCTTGGACCCAGTGTTCGCTCTGTTGCTATAGCCGCTTCTAGGGCCCTGTGAAATCGGCTCCCTCCTGATCCTTACCTTATGCCCCGCACTCAGACCCCCTCCCCTGAAACTGGAGCTTAACCCACCTATTACTCTAGTTTTTGTCTCAACGATAGAAAACAGATTACGGGCCGCCTGGGTGGCTCAGTCGGTTAAATGTCCGGCTTCAGCTCAGGTCATGATCTGACAGCTCGTGGGTTCAAGCCCCGCGACGGGCTCTGTGCTGACAGCTCGGAGCCTGGAGCCTGCTTCGGATTCTGTCTCCCTCTCTCTCTGCCCCTCCCCTGCTTGCACTTTGTCTCTCTCTCTCTCTCTCTATCTCTCTCTCTCTGTCAAAAATAAATAAACATTTGGGGCGCCTGGGTGGCTCAGTCGGTTGAGGATCTGACTTTGGCTCAGGTCATGATCTCATGGTCTGTGAGTTCAAGCCCCATGTCCAGCTCTGCTCTGACAGCTCAGAGCTAGGTGCCTGCTTCAGATTCTATGTCTCCCTCTCTCTCTGCTCTTCCCCCACTCATGCTCTGTCTCTCTCCCTCTTTCAAAAATAAACATTAAAAAAATTAAAACAAAAAAAATAAATTAAATAAAATAAAAAAAATAAATAAACATTAAAAATTAAAAAAATAAAATAAAACAGATGACGACCCTATTTCCCGACTCCCGGTGCCGAGCTCATCCCACTGGCCCCATCCCTCTGTCACAGGGGCTAACCTGCTGGGAACCATCCCAGCGGGGTCACAGACTGGCCACCTGAAGGCCAGTCTGGGGGACTCGGCATCCTTTTAACGTAACCCGGAATGCCGTTAGGCAGAAGTGCGTCTGTCTCTACCACTTCCTAGCCATCGAAACCTGGCCTGAGAGCCTCACATCCAGCCCCTTGGGCAACTGAGTCACAGCTCCGGCCTCGGGCCCACGGGTGGCACAGTTTTTCTACAAAAGGGTCAGAAAGTGAATATGGCGGGTTTTGTGAGCCAAGAGGCAAAATCAAGGCTATTCTGTATATGATTCTAAGGAGAATAAATGTCCACAAATTTCTTATCGAAGAAATAAACTTTATTTATGGACACTGAAATTTGAATTTCGTGTAATGTTCCTGTGTCATGAAATATTTTTCTTTGGATTGTTTCCAACCATTAAAAAAATGTCGGGGCGCCTGGGTGGCGCAGTCGGTTAAGCGTCCGACTTCAGCCAGGTCACGATCTCGCGGTCCGTGAGTTCGAGCCCCGCGTCGGGCTCTGGGCTGATGGCTCAGAGCCTGGAGCCTGTTTCCGATTCTGTGTCTCCCTCTCTCTCTGCCCCTCCCCCGTTCATGCTCTGTCTCTCTCTGTCCCAAAAATAAATAAACGCTGAAAAAAAAAAATTAAAAAAAAAAAATGTCAAAGCTATTCTTAGCTCGTGGGCCGTACAAAGCAGCCGGCCAGCTGGATCGGGCCGGCTCTCCTTGCTGACTCTTGTCCCCGCCTGTCACCTGTGGTGGCCCGAAGTGCCCCAGACAAGGTAATGGCTCAGACAGAGAGAAGGGAAGAACCAGGTTAGTGCCATGGGGCTCGGGTCCCAGGCGCGGGCCCTGCCTCCGGGCCACTGATGACCATGCTTCAGGCCGCAGTCGTCACTGAGCCCACTGAGACCCCAGCCCTGACCCCTTACCTTTAAAGTCAAACCACCACTTGAGAGAGGGCCTTTGGGACGGGAAGAAGAACAAGACGGTGACAATGGCCACTCCAGTGACAGCATCGGAAAGAAACCTACAATGACAAGGCCCCAAAGCGTGTGACCCCGGGGGCATCGCAGCAGGCCAAAAAGTTTGGCAGATTTGCAAACGAGGATTTGCGGGAGGGAGTTAGGAGCTCTCTGTGAGGGGGGCCTTGTTCTGGGCCACTGGACAGCGTCCTGCCTGTACTTGGCATGGATGCAACTGTCCGTGATGCACAAGCCTTCTACGCACCGCCCCCAGGGTACTTAGATGTTGCTGAGACAAACAAATGTTGACCCTCCCAGGAAGAGAGACCTGACCACAGAGGGCAGGATCTGAGCACCACCGAATACGGGATCTGCGGAATTCCCGTGGATCACACAACCGAGGCTTCTCTGAGACTCTGTTAGGTATTTCTTCCGCTTCTGCTCGCGCTCCTCCTGGGAGGGGCAGCTCACGGCACGGAGACGCGGCCCGGTCCCGGTCACGCCAGCAGAAACCAGATGGGGGCAGCCTCACAGCCCCTTGAAATCTAATACCGCCTTTCAAGGATCCACATCGCCTCTTGCGGAGACATCAGGCTCACAGAAGTCTCTCCGGGCCACACAGTTTCTATCTCAGATGAGGCACCTGAGGCTCACAGAGCAGAAGCAGCTTGCTCGAGGCCAGGCCATGGTCCATGCGGGAGACGGGCACTGAACCCAGATGCGTCTGGCTCCAAACTCAATGAGGCACAGAGCCACACGTCAACCAAAGCCCTTTCAGTCCACACATTTGGGAAGGAGAGTATTCAAGGGACCAAGAAACTGGAAAAGATGGCCATTATCACTGCATTACAGAAATATCAACCAAAATGCTGCTGGAGTATCATTTGTCTGCTAACAGGCCAAACCTGAAAGGGTGAGGATAGTATCTAATGCGGACGTTGGAAAGCATATACCGATGGGGTAAAATAAATTGGCTTAACCTTCTGGAGGGCAGCTGGCAACGTGTTTCAATACATGTAAATACCCCTTGATCCAGTCATTGTACTTCTAGGAATTTACCCTCAGGGGAACTTGACTCGCATACACAGACTATGAACAGGATGTTCATGATGGATAAGAGTAAAAAAAAAAAAGGAAGAGTTTTAGTACAGACACGTGTAACTAAATTGTGTACAACAATGGATATATAATAGTTTATCTATAATGAAATGCCCTGCATCTGTTTGGTTTCGATTTTTTTTAATGTTTATTTATTCTTGAGACAGAGACAGAGCGTGAACAGGGGAGGGGCAGAGAGAGAGGGAGACACAGAATCGGAAGCGGGCTCCAGGCTCCGAGCTGTCAGCACAGAGCCCGACGCGGGGCTCGAACCCACGAACCGCGAGATCATGACCTGAGCCGAAGTCGGTCGCTCAACCGACTGAGCCGCCCAGGCGCCCCTGCATCTGTTTTTTTAAAAGATATAAGATGATATCAATCTTTAAGCATTGACATAGAAGTACAACGAAGGTATCTTGCAAATAAAACCTTTTTATTTGCAATATTAGACACAATCCAAAAGGAATTGATTAAATAAATTAAGATGCTCTCCTTCTATAGACTACTATGGAGCATTTAAAAAGAATGGAGTAGGGGCACCCAGGTGGCTCAGTCTTGAGGGTCCGACTTCGACTCAGGTCATGATCTCATGGTTTGTGGGTTCGAGCCCCGCGGCGGGCTCTGTGCTGACAGCTCAGAACCTGGAGCCCGCTTCGGATTCTGTGTCTCCCTCTCTCTCTGCCCCTCTCCTGCTCATGCTCTGTCTCTCAAAAATAATAAATAAACATTTTGAAAACTTATAAAATAGGGGCGCCTGAGCGGCTCAGTCGGTTGAGCAGCCGACTTCGGCTCAGGACACGATCTCGCGGTTGGTGGGTTCAAGTCCCGCGTCGGGCTCTGGGCTGACAGCTCGGAGCCTGGAGCCCGCTTCAGATTCTGTGTCCCCCTCCCTCTCCGCCCCACCCCTGCTTGTGCTCTGTCTCTCAAAAATGAATAAACATAAAAAAAATTTTTTTAAAAGAATGAAATAGGTCAGAAAGGCCAAGTTGTCCAGGATTATAGTACTGTACTCTCCCAGTTTTTGTAATATGCATACGTATATGTCTGCTTGTACCTACTATTATGGGCGAGGGTGTGTGTATATCAGATACGTCAGACACGAAGTTTTAATTGTGAAAATCTCTTCATTTACAGAGGTTAAATGAAGAATAACTTTTAGTTCTTCAATTCAGCATTGTTTGAATTTGTTACGATTATACATAACTTTCACGATTAAACAAAAAAGAAAAAAAGCAGGTCACAACTTATATGTCTCCTGTACTCACATTTCTGTTAAAAAACCTTCTGTTTAGATAGGTTTCTTTTTTTCTTTTTTTTTTTTTAATTTTTTTTTTTTTCAACGTTTATTTATTTTTGGGACAGAGAGAGACAGAGCATAAACGGGGGAGGGGCAGAGAGAGAGGGAGACACAGAATCAGAAACAGGCTCCAGGCTCTGAGCCATCAGCCCAGAGCCCGACGCGGGGCTCGAACTCCCGGACCGCGAGATCGTGACCTGGCTGAAGTCGGACGCTTAACCGACTGCGCCACCCAGGCGCCCCTAGATAGGTTTCTTTTTAGCTAGGTTGCATATATCTCTGCAATTAGCTTTATTGAAGTACAATGAACATGCAATCAAACGTGCCCATCTGAAGGGTAATATACTTTTGAGTTTTGGCTAATGTATACAGTCCTGTAACTACCCATGGGATTGAGATGGAGAACAGTTCCCAGACAGGCATTTTTCAGTCAGGAAAGACGTGTGTCAGAATTGGAGACTGAGTTTCTAGGTGATTTTCATTCTCTTTGCTTTGTTGGCCTGTTTACAACACCCATCTTTCATCTGAGAAAAAGAACAAAGCATCTACATCCTGGGAAAAGAAGACAGTGGAAGTAAAAGCCTCTCCTCTTGGCTCGATGAAGTGACATCGTTTCTTCCTTATAACAACCCACAGGAGATGAGGACTTTTTATCACCCATTTAACCGGGGGGGGGGGAGTCCGAGGCCCCAAGAGTTACGTGAGTAGAGCTGCTCTATCCAAATGGTAGCCAGCAGTTAGTAGACACTTGAAATCTGGCAAGAGCAAACTTAGATGGGCTGCAATTAAACTACACACCAGACTTTGAGGAGTTAGTGCAAAAAAAAGTAAAAGATCTCAATAATTTCTTATGTAGATCGCATGTTGAAATGATATAGTGGGTTAAGTGAACGATATGACTAGAATTGATTTCCTTGTTTCTTCTGACTTTTTAAATGTGGCTACTAAAACTGGAAAATTACATCCGTGGCTCACGTTCTCTTTCTACTGGATGGTGCTGATGGAAATCATGAGCTCTCACCGAGTCCAGAGGACGTATTTCCTATCTACTCGTGTTCTGACGTACCAGAATCGGACGTGGTCGCCCGCTCACTCTTTACTAAAACGCTCTCCTCTCTTGGCCTTTGCTGGTTCATTGCCCCAGGCTTTCCACCTTACCTCCCCGACTGCTTCTCCCCTTTCTCTCCTCCACCCAGCTCCTAAATGTTGGGGGTCCTCAGAATCTTCTGCACTCTCCCTTTACTCTTTCCCTAGCTGGCCCCATCAATTCCTTAATTGGACTTAAATTCCAAATTTCTGTGATGACTCCCACATTTATATCTGCAAGCCAACACCTCCTCCGAGCTTCTAGGCTTACGGTTCCAACTGCCTGTTGCAGCATCTGAAAGACATGTTCGCCTTCATGACAAGCCTAACCCAAGTCCAAACTAGAATCGTTGAGAAGCCACCTGCAGCCTCCTACAGAATGTTCTTCTCCAACGAACCACCATGAAAGCAGCTGCGGACCATCCATAAATGAATAGGTGTGGCTGTGTGTCCCAATGAAACTCTATTTGCAGACAATCAGCTTTGAATTTCATGTAATTTTCTTTGTCACAAATATCATTTATCTTTTGATTTTTAGCCATTGAAAGATGTAGAATACATGAGCGGATGATGATCTCAGGGCTACGCAATTTGTGAGTGGCCAAGCTTACAAAGCTTGAGCCCAGTTTTGTCTGATTCCAAAGGCAAAAGTTCCTAACACGTGAGAACCCCAAACGTTTTATCATCTGAACCTAAATTTTTTCAGAGTAAAGGACGGAGCTGTTTATAGTTACACGGGACAAAGTTACACACCCAGCCACCGCCCCCCCCCCAGGTGGCCCATCCCAGAATCTTCCCTATTGGGCTCCACCCCCGGGTCCCCCGAGTCTCACCCAGGGGTGAAGAAGCTGGCCCAGCCAGGGATGAACTTCGGATCCCGGGAGAAGAGGAGGATGGCGAACATGCAGAAGAGGGTGAACACGGCCTGCTCGGCAAACCTGTGGCACAGACAGGCAGGCGCCACGGTGATGGTGGGCTTTGGGCGGACCACAGCATTGGGAAGGCCTTGGGCAGATGCCCGCTGGCTGTGATGGGCCCAGGCCCTGCCTCCGAGAAGCTGCAAGAGGTAACTCACTCCCCAGAGTGAGGGGAAGGGTATCCTGGGGTGTAAGGGATTCCCGTCCAGGGGCTTCCACACTCCTCCAGGATCCTTCCTGAGCATCAGACACCACGTCCCCCCAAGCTATTTATATCACTCCCTCTGGGAATTTCCCAAGGTTTGGGGGGAGGCGGAGACTCAACAGAGAAAGAAAGAGCAAAGCAGAGGCAGAAAAACCGAAAAGAAGGAAACAGCCAAGAGGTAGGTGAGACGGGAGCAGTCACACACGCAGAGGAAGTTAGATAACTACATGCACAGAGGGGGCAGACAGACATGGACAGGGGCAGACACAGACAATCCCCCAACGTCCGAGCAAACATCTACCCAAGGTGCTCATCTCACAGACTGGGGAGCAGGGCCCAGAGTGGGTTAGTGCCTTGCCCAAGGCTACACAGGAAGTAGGCAGCAGAGCCAGTCTTGGGTGCAGGCCCCCTGACTCCTAGGCGTTTTCACCACATGGGAAACATGCATTGAAAAAGGTCCCGGCAGCTGCCCGAGGCAGGGGGTACCCCGTGTGCCGGAAGGGAAAGGGTGCTTTAGCCAGGACAGGGCAGCAGATCCCCACCCCAACTACATGCCGAGGGGCTTCCCGGTCCTCAGAGTGTTTGCACAGCACCAGGTCAAGAGGCTGACTGTGTAAACCACCCTCCTACCCTCCACCTCTAGGCTCCCAGGCCACCGTCCTGAGACCTCCCTCCCTCCCGGGACTCAGCCCCTAGGGATCCAGTGGTCAAGCCAGGAGGTAACTCTCCTGAAAGTGAAGTCTACACTGGGCTCTCTCCCCACGCCAGGAACCCCCACACCACGCACTTGATGGGCCCCAGGTTCTGGAATTCTTCCCGAATCACTGCTCGAGCTCTATCTTCTGCATCCGTCTTGATCTCGGATTTCTTCTTCCTCCTCCAGCCCCTGGAACAGAGAGCAGGGAGGTTAGGAACGGCCACTGCAAAGGTACGACTAACTTGTCAACGACCCCACCACGCCCCGGCCAAGCCTCGTTCTCTCTGTTCCGGAGACAGCACCCGCTGCCGCTGGGAGTGGCCTTCCTGCCCCTGGGGAAGCCTTTCCAAAATCAGTCCTTCCCACCTACAGCCTGGATGGTCTTCTAAAAAAGTGAATGTGATCAGAGGACTCCCAGGCTTCCGATTTTGTAGGGGGGTCAAACAGTCACATGAATAAACCAATGGAACAAACAGGAAGGCCCAGAAATAGATTGGGGATTTGCGTCTACGACAAAGCTGGTCTCTCAGACTGGTGTAGAAACGATGAACTATTCAGTCAGTGGTGCTGGACATACGGATCAATGGGATAGAACTGAAAGTGTGGAAATAAATCCATACTTCCATGCTTAACTGGCTTTTGGCAAGGGTACCATGACCATTCAGTGGGGAAAGAGTAGTCTTTTCACAAATGATGCCAGGACAAGTGCATAGCCACAGGAAAAAGAGTAAATGTGGACCCCTATCTCATATCATATTAAAAAAAGAAATAACTCAAAAGGGATCAGACCTAAATATAAAAGCTAGGTGTATACAATTCTTAGAAGAAAACACAGGGGCAAATTTTTCTGGCCTTCGATTTCAACTTCAACTATTTCTTAGAGATAACACCAAAAGCTCAAGCAACCAAAGACAGATAGATCAGACTTCATCAAATTTTAAAAACTTTCGTGTGCCAATGAATGAACAGCGTTGGGCACCTGGACGGCCATCTGGAACAAAAATGAAGTTGGATCCAAACCTCACATTGCACCCTAAGAATAAACCCAAACAGATCAAAGAGTTCAGTGTAAAAAAAAAAACAAAAACTAAATGAAAACATGAGTTTTTTGTTTATTTGTTTGTTTGTTTTTTTACAACTCCTGAATGAGGAAATCTTTCTAACCGTAATTGAAAATTCAGGAGCCACATGAGAAGGATTGAGAAATTCATCTACATGAAAATTTTCTTGGGGCGCCTGGGTGGCTCAGTCCATGGAGCGTCCAACTTCGGCTCAGGTCATGATCTCGCGGTTCACGAGTTTGAGCCCCGCGTTGGGCTCTGTGCTGACTGCCCAGAGCCTGGAGCCTGCTTTGGATTCTGTCTCTCTCTCTCTCTCTCTCTCTCTCTTTCTCTCTGCCCTCCCCCTCTCATGCTCTCTCTCTCTCTTAAAAAGAAATAGACATTAAAAAAAAAAGTCCCTTCCCCAAGAAGGCTCTCCTGACCTCCCCGTTAGGTGAGAGCCCTCCAGGGTGCACCTTCATATGTCACGGTCTTTTCCTTCACGGCACTTATGACTGGCATTCCTGCTGCCTTTAGCTGCTCCCTGTCTGTCTTCCCCACCTTGAGTGCAAGCCCCCCAAGGGCAGGGATGGTCTCTGCCCTGCCCACTGCTCCACGCTCAATACCTACAACCCTAGCAGGCACATAGTGGGTACTCAGCAGATATTTGCCGAGTGAAGATGTTGTCACGTCATTGGCCTGAAACTTCTCTGTTACCCAGAAACACCTGTCACTGAACACTGCATTTCCTCCATCATGGCCTCTTGTGGCTGCGTCCTGCAGATGTCTGTTAGATGAAAACAAGTCGACCGGAAAAAAGGGCTCTATTTCAGGCTCAGTCCTGGGCAGTCTACACACCCTCCCTCATCCAGCCTGTACTTTTGCTGTAGCTAATTTTTAGCCTTAATCCACAAGTGAAGAAATGAAAAGCTCGGGGAGGTTTACAAAATTGCTCAAGGTCACATGGAAGTGTGACTTGAACTCTGGTCCATCTGAGTCCAAAGTCAGGACTTGCTTCTCAGGGCGAATGCAGGCTTTGAACCCCGAGTCTCTGTTAGGGGGGAGTTCCGGATGGCATCTGGGTCAAGGAACGCCATGATCGGAGCCTTTGGCTCATATTTGCTTAATACCTTCCTCCAAATAGATTCATCATTGCAGTCTTTAATTATGTATGTAAACACAACATTTTATATCGCTCCCATCAATGGAAAACAAGAATCACTTGTTAGAAAAACGTAATCATAAAAATAAACACACGAAAGCAGGGCAATCATTACATTCTGCCAGATACCATTGCTGGCTTACGTCTCTGGAACTGACACTCGTTCTCTGTTTAAAAAGCTGGTTTGGAAATGTTAGGTAGGTAGGACGGTGGCCTCATCGCCCAAGAGACGCTTGCTTCCCTCTATGGGAGTTGATAAAGGGATTCTTTTTCGCACTATAGGAGTCGACGTTAGTTAATGCCCTGTGCCACCCCAAATCAGCTCCTGCACCAGGGCCCCATAAAATGGGAGTACTTAAAGGAGGACGCCAACCGTAATTGCCGACGACGGGGGCCGTTAACTGAGGGTCTGGGCCTAGCAGGCAGCTCACACTACCCATAATCCTCGTATCCCCGGGAGGTGAGGGCTCTGTGACAGTCACCCTGGGAGAAGGTGACATGAGATTAGTGACGATCCTTCGTTCACACGGGAGGAAACCAGACTTGAGAAGACCGCTGTCTCCCCAACGAGAAGGAAGCGGGGACTCCCGTCAGGCTCAAAGCTCACGGTGGGCATGAGGGTACCTCAAGGTCATTCCCGCATACAGGAAGGAGATCCACAGCCAGCCCGCCAGCAGGAACAGCAGCATGAGAGGGAAGGCAAAAATGAACCAGGAGCCAAAATTCACCACATCGCACTGTGGGAAGAAACTGGAGAAACAGGGGAGATGAGAGCCGGCCAAGGTCAGCCTCGCGGATGCACACGGCGTATATGCACGCAGCGATTTCTCAGCGAGAGCATGGGAGTTTATACATAATAAACAACAGTACGTTTAATATTACCAGGGCGATGGAACGTATTTCAGTTTTCTCCCCCTACATTTCCTGAGTGTTCTGCAATGTACCTATATAATCAGAGTAAAGGAATAAAATGTACTTGGGGAGCGAAGGCCAAGGGCGACACTCAGGGCAACCATTCCCCCACCTCCCCACGCTCCTGGCTAGAGAATCAGAACCCCGCATGATTTGGCATTCATTTTAAATCCTCTGCCGCCAGACCAGAAGGTCCAAGCTTATGCAGTCAAACGCTGTGTATGATTTGCATGTGATTTACAAGTAATTTACCCCAAATCCTTCACATTTGATATTTTTACTTCTGCCTCCAGCATTTCCCCCCTTAATTTCTTTTCAAGTTGGAACAAAGTTCTGCTCGTATCAGGGTGGGCAGGCAGCCTGAAAACCCTCTGACAGCAACAGCCCCACCCGCCCTGCTCCCCGCGACCCTGCAACTCAGCATCTGCCCCGGAAGGCCCCAGAGCCCACATCTTTCCTGCCCAGCCCAGGGATGCGCTCCAGCTTTGTCCTCCCAGCCCATACGCCCTTTTGCTGGTACTTCCTTCTAACTGAGGGCACTAAAGGGCCCAACTCAGCTTGTCCTCACGTGGCAAGCAGGACCATCTTGGCTTTCCGTTTTGCAGTCCTTAACAACAAAACAAAACAAAACAAAGCCACAAACCAAAACCCACAAGGCATGGCCAGGCCTGCTCGAAGATGAAAAGACAACCCGAAGTCGTGCAGCGGGCTGAGTCAGTTGGGGAAGTGCTGAGCCCTACCCTCATCCCACACTTCCTGAATCCGAATCTCTGCAACAGAGACCCAGGCAGCCCGGGAGGGTGACTCTGATATGCACCCATGGCTGAGAATCACTGGTTTCTATCACCAGCTTTTAAAATCAAAAGGTTTCAGGACCTGAGAATACAGTGGAAAGTTAAGGTTTTAAAATCGGCTCCGGGGGGTCCGTAGGCGGCTCAGTCAGTTAAGCGCCTGACTCTTGGTTTCGGCTCAGGTCGTGCTCTCGTGGTGTCGTGGGTTCGAGCCCCGTGTTGGGCTCCTTGCTGACCGCATGGAGCCTGCCTGGGGTTCTCTCTCTCCCTCTCTCTCTGCCCCTCCCCCACTCGCACTCTCTCGGTCTCTCTCCAAATGAAAGAAAATTGGCTTAGGAGGTTAAAAGACGGGTGTGCTCGGGATTTCCCACGAAAACCACTTTGATGGGAAGTGATAGCAAACCTCCTCTCAGGAAGACCATCACAGCCGGCTTTCCCCCATCATCTCAGGAGGTCCATGATTCTTGGACTGAGTACCGGGTAAGGGAGCTGGCCCGCATTTGGGGCCATGTTGAAGATTAAATACGTCTGTTGTGTGTGTTTGCCAAATGCTTTCACGTGGACTAAGTGAACGTCTGATGTTCCCTCCCTTTGCAGAGGGATCTTAGAATCCTCGCCTCTCAGATCCTGGAATCTGAACATCGTAGGAACGGAATCTGGCAATACCTGGGATTGCTTACATCTTCAAACCCAGGGGCTTGGGATCATGGAGTTGACAAGTCATATGCCATCTGAGAATCCTTCTCTTTTATTCTCCCGCCCTGACAGACGGCCACCCAGCCACTCTTGGAACAGTTCCGGCAATGGGGAGACTAGCTCCTGGCGGGGCTCGCTCCACTGCTGGCCCGGGGGCCTGGTTACAGAGCTTCTCCTGGGACCTTACGGCCACCACCATGGCCACAGCCCAACGCCTCCAGTGGGGTTGGTTTTTAAACAAAAAATTTTTTTAATGTTTTTATTTATTTTTGAGACAGAGAGAGACAGAGCGTGAGCAGGGGAGGGGCAGGGAGAGGGAGACACAGAATCGGAAGCAGGCTCCAGCCTCTGAGCTGTCAGCGCAGAGCCCGACGCGGGGCTCGAACCCACGAACCATGAGATCGCGACCTGAGCTGAAGTCGGACACTCAACCGACTGAGCCACCCAGGTGCCCCTATGTTTATTTATTCTTGAGACAGAGACAGAGGATGAACAGGGGAGGGGCAGAGAGAGAGGGAGACACAGAATCAGAAGCAAGCTCCAGGCTCTGAGCTGTCAGCACAGAGCCCGACGTGGGGCTCGAACCCACCAGCCGTGAGATCATGACCTGAGCCGAAGTCGGACGCCCAACTGACTGAGCCACCCAGGTGCCCCGGGGTTGGTTTTTCAAAGCCGATGTCACATCATGTCGTTCCTTCGCTCTCAGCTTTGCACTGGGCTCCCCATCTCACTGGCAGCAAAAGCTGGGGTCCTAACAACTCACCTTCTGTCCCCCCACACTCCCTCCCCTCTGCCTTCTGCGCTCCTGGTCTTTGTGCCTTTCACCTTTGACCACGCCGGTTATCCCTGTCTGGAATGTTCCTCCTTCCTGTGCTCACATAACTTCTAGGTCCCAGATGTCACCTTGCTATAGAGGCAGCACATCCCTGACCAGCCTCTGTAAAATAGCACCCACTCCTGTCCCTTCCACACCCTTCTCCGGCTTTATTTGATTCCATAACTTATCACAACATTGCATATGTATCCAGCTGCCTTTTCCTTTATTGCTTATCTCCACCACCAAAATGGAAGTTCCCCAGCGCGGGGCCTTCTCTGGGCTTGTGCACTGCTGGGTCCCCAGAGCCTGGCCCATAGAAGGCATTCGGTACATATTTCCCCGAATGTTGAGTGAAGGAGAGGAGGAGGGGTGGGAGGAGCAGAGACCCCCGTGCCCCGTGGAGCACCTGCCTTTACCTTTTGAGCTGGCCAAGCAGGATGAGGTTGGGGGCCGTGCCCGTGAGGGTGGCAGTGCCCCCGATGCTGGCTGAGTAGGGAATGGAGATAAGGAAACCCTTCCAGATGTTCCTGTGGTATTCCCCTTCCTTCTTGCAGTCCAAGGGAGCCTCCGCCTCAGGGCAGTCTTTGCTTTAAACAAACCCAAAGAGAAGCCATTCAGAACACGTTTCAGAATTTCTGGCCTTCGGGGGGGGGGGGGGCGCGGGGAAGCATCGCTTGGGTTGGGAGAACTAAGTGGTCTTTCTAGAAGGCAGCTTGGCACAGGCATGGAAAACCTCTAAAGACGTGCAACCCTTCAGCTCAAACTTTCTACTTTCAGAATTAATCCCAAAGAAATAATTGGGCAGGTGCCTCGGGCATGGGTATGAGTTCACCACGGCACTAAATATAGTTTACATTACAAACAACCCTAATCTCCATCCAAAGGGGATTCGATAGATCAAGATGATCCTCTTTCTGGATGGAACACCAACACGGCTATTAAAAATGATGAGCTTGGGGCGCCTGGGTGGCGCAGTCGGTTAAGCGTCCGACTTCAGCCAGGTCACGATCCCGCGGTCCGTGGGTTCGAGCCCCGCGTCGGGCTCTGGGCTGATGGCTCAGAGCCTGGAGCCTGTTTCCGATTCTGTGTCTCCCTCTCTCTCTGCCCCTCCCCCATTCGTGCTCTGTCTCTCTCTGTCCCAAAAATAAATAAACGTTGAAAAAAAAATTAAAAAAAAAAGAATTGTTAATTATATAATTAAAAGATAATGGCGTTGCCATCAATTTATTGAGGTGAAAAGATGCTGACCACGTTCCATTAAGTGAGACAGCAGGTTACAAAAGAGCATATACAGCATTATCAACGTTTTTATTTTAAAAATGCATTTATGTACATAGAGAGGCATCCAGAAATAGTCTAGAGTAGTATTCCCCTAACTGTTTTATTCTGTCTTTGGGACTGAGATGCGGGGTACATCTTTCTTTTTGTCTAAGAGTATTCTTTTTCAGGGTGCCTCGGTGGCTCAGTCGGTTAAGCATCTGACTTCGGCTCAGGTCATGATCTCATGGCTTATGAGTTTGAGCCCCACGTCAGGCTCTGTGCTGACAGCTCGGAGCCTGGAGCCTGCTTCGGATTCTGTGTCTCCCTCTCTCTCTGCCCCTCCCCTGCTCACACTGTCTCTCTCTGTCTCCCCAAAATAAATAAACATAAAAAAAAGAGTATTCTTCTTCATTGTGCAATCATAAAATTTTTCTAAATGAATGACATTAACAATTGTCCCTCTATAACAGATCAATTTTTTTTTTTTTAAGGAATCAAAGATACTTCAAATATCTTCTGGCCTTAATTGCTAATGAGAAGCCCCTTATCTGGAAGGCAACTGGAATATGATTTGGGGTCTAAAAGGAAGGGAAGACAAGAGGCGGCTGGAGACTGATGTCATGGCCTGACTTCTCAGGGTGAAAGTCCTGGCAGGCACTGTGGGTCCCCAGGCCTAGGGGACCAGACTCAGCCTCACGATGAGAATCAGAGCAGAAGGGGCCTTAGGGTTCACCTCGTGCAAGCACTTCTTTGTTCAGTTGGGGAAACTAAGGCCCAGAGAGGGGACTTCCACTCCAATGGATATGGAGCCCCCATCCGATGGATGGGGTGTTCATTCAGTGGACACAGAGTTCTAGAAGAATGAGGACTGAGTCTTTTCCCATAGATTCAGCACAAGCTCTGCATGGGCAGATGGCCCACACAGATTCCTAGGTCGCATGTATTAGTGAGTGGCCGGGCCACTCACAGAAACCACATCTCAAAGTTGGACTCAAAGCCCCCGGATATGGTGCCAGGAAGGAGCGGAGGCCACAGAATAAGACAATCAGACATGAGATCATGTCTCTCCTCTGCCAAAAGCCTCCACTGGCTCCCCTCTCGTTCAAAGTCAAGGCTACATCATTAGCCTAGGAGGTCCCTCACGGTCTGCCTCTCCACCACCACACAAGTGATCTCTCGGACCCCAACGGCTGCCATCCACTCCACCAGCCATACTGGCTTCCTGGCCGCTTTGGACTCTCAGGACCTTTGCACCTGCCGGCCCCTCCGCGGAGACCGCTCTTCCCATGGGGCCCCCATGACCCTCACCTCCTACAGGTGTTTGCTTAAGTGTCACCTTCTGACCACCTGTTTTAAAGCTGCCTTTTCACACCCCGCAGGCCACCCCCCCCCCGCCCCCCGGCCTTCTCTCCTGCTTTGTTCCCCTGCATAGCTCTCACCATCCATCTGACATACTATGAATTCCACTCATATGTTTGTGTCTTGTCCCTGGTACGTAAACCCCACAAGGGCTGGATTTTTGCCTGTTGCTGCATCTCCGGTGGTGCCTGGTGTTGTTCAGCTGTCTATAAATATTTGTCGGATGCATACAACAGACCTGACTGGTGCCAAGCAATGCCTTGAGCAGGCGACTTTACTTCCTGCCGTTTCATCGCCAACAAACCAAGGGAACAATGCCGTTAACAACAAGCGCTACCTGTGCCCGTAGGGCCTGGCCACCTACTTGATCGACGTTAGCTGATTTCATCTCAAAACAGCCCTCTCAGGTGGGTACCAATGTCACGCCCAGTTGGTGGATGAAACCAACCTGACGGACTTGTCCCAATCACACGGCCGGCGAGCCGCAGAACCAGATCCAGAGTCAGGTCTGCAGGGCTCCCAAACCCCAAGCTCTTAAGCACACTGCCAAATACAAAGGACATCGGGCACGAAACGTGCCATCGAGGCGGAGAGGCTTCCTTAGTCACACAGCTGTGAGGATTGTGATCGTCTCTTAGGATACTTGTGCCTTTAGAGCCTCTTGATCCCTGTCTGCATGCTTCTCCTCGACCGTCTCGGAGCCGCGTGCTCCCGCTCGGCTGGCCCCTCCTCTCAGATGCGCCACCGCACCAGACCTCTAGGGACCTCATGTGCTCCCCTGCCCTTGCCGTCCACATTTGCACTGGTTTTTGTTTGTTTGTTTTTTTTTTTTTTTTTTGGCCTAAGCCAAAGGGATGAATGGTAGAAACTTGGGCACTAGGTCATTTGGAGAAAGTGGGGGCTGGGGGAGGATTGCTTGCAGCACTGAATTCTTGGTCATCATCTCCTCGGATCAAGCACTGGGTCCTCTATCGAGTGCACCGGGAACTCACTCTTCCGTGCCAGCAAGAAACTGCACCTCCGTGGGCACCGCGTGCAGCCCGTTTCTCCGCACAGCAGCTGGGAGGGAAGAACAGGACGTCTTTAGTGGAATGTGGGGAGTGGGTAGGAGTGTTCCTATTCTCGCGTCGTCAGCGGAAAGGGCTTCTTCGGGTTCCCCTCCTATACCGTTAATTGAACTTTTCAAAAAGGCACCTGAGATTCCATCCTTCCGTCCCACCTATTCCTATTCGGAGATGGTCCTGGGCCTGTGGACGGGGGTTACGCTGCAAGTCCTCTAGACGACCGGTTAACTCAGCTCCGGACTCCCCTGAGCTGCCATTGGCAATGGGATGTTTACGAAAGACTAGCTCTAAGTAATGGGTCAGTCACCCTGCTCTCCCATACATGCATGCATTCATTCATTCAGTATTTGTTGAGCACCTACTATGTGCTATTGGCTATGAGCTCGCAGTACACGGTGAATAATGTAGAACAAGCTCCCGGCTCCCAGGAAGGTTATATTCCAGAAGGGGAGACAGACAAGCAATGAAGAAAGACCATCTCAGGTAGGGATGTAGGAGAAAGTGGGTGGTGTGATGGAGAGTGATTGCCGAGTCAGGAGGGGAGCAGGTGGGCGACTGTGACCAAGTCAACTGAGAAGACACCATGAGCTGATGGCAGCTGATTTGAGACCTCAAGGATAAAAGGAGCCAAGAGGAAAAAAAAAAAAAAAAAAAAAAGGAGCCAGTCACAGGAAGAGCCGTGGGAAGAGGATTCTAGGCAACAGTAGCAGCAAGTGCAAAGGCCCTGAGGTGAGAATGGATCTGGTATGTTGAGAAGAAGGGAGAGCAGTGGGGCTGGGCCTGGAGGGGCCTAAGTAAAGGAGAGGGTGGCAGGAGGTGAGGTGAGGGAAGGAGCGGGGGTGAGCGAGCGGGGCAGGAGGTGGGCTGGGTCACGCGGACGTCTTGGGGCTCACAGTAAGGACTTCGGCGTTTACGCCCAGTCAGATGTGAGCAGAGCCAGGGGAGTGTTTGAGCAAAGGGGAGTCAGGACAGGATCTGACTTCCTTTTAAAGATACCCCTTGCCTAATAGGTCAGTCTCCCTGGAGGCCTTCAATAGTGTTTTGGAGACAAGACCAATTGCAGGGATTAAGATTTTTTGCAGCTGAAACCATCACCAAGAACAAGAGAACCTATCCCTGGGCATTGAGGGTGTGACGGAGAGCCGAACACACAGGTTCTGGGTTCAGATCATGGATCCATCACTTAACGATGCAAACTTACAGCAGTGGTTCCCAACTGGGGCCGATGCTGCCTCCGAGAGACACTGGGCAACGTCTGGAGACATTTTTGGCTGTCGTAACTGGGAGTGGGAGTGGGGGTGCGGAGGTGTTACTGGCATTTAGTGGGTGGAGGCCAGGAACGTTGCTAAACGTCCTCCTATGTACAAGTCAGCCCCCCCCCCCGCAAAGAATCATCCCACCCAAAACGTCACGGTGCTGAAGTTGAGAAACCTGGGTTTGGAAAAATCTCTTAGTCTCGCTGTATCTCAGTTCTTTAATTCATAAAACGGAAGTAATAATTCTAGAGTTGTCAAGAGGATTAAGGAGCTGACCCATTTGCTATAGACTGAATGTCTGCATCTCCCCCAGCCTCATATGTTGAAACCTGATCCCTGCTGAGATGGTACTAGGAGGTGGGGCCCTTAGGAGGTGATTACGTAACAAGCACAGAATCCTCACGAATGGGATTAGTGCCCTTGCAACAGATGCCCCATAGAGTTCCCTTGCCTCTTCCATGTGTAGACACAGAGAAGACGGCCGTCTACGAATCAAAAAACAGTCTCTCACCAGACAACAAATTTGCTGGCACCTTGATCTTGGACTTCCCAGCTTCCAGAACTATGAGAAATAAATACCCAATCCACGGTATTTTTGTTCGAGCAGACTGAATGGACTAAGACACCATTTAAAGCAGGGATTGGTGGGGTGCCTGGGTGGCTCAGTTAAACGTTTGCTTTCAGCTCAGGTCATGATCTCATGGCTCGTGGGTTCGAGCCCCACAATGGGCTCTGTGTTGACAGCTTGGGGCCTGGAGCCTGCTTCAGATTCTGTGTCTCCCTCTCTCTCTCTCTCTGCCCCTCCCCTGCTCATACCCTGTTTCTCTCTCTCTCTCTCAAAAATAAATGAACACAAAAATAAACAAATAAAGCAGGGATTGGCACATTTCTTCTGTAAAGGACCAGACAGTAAATATCTTAGTTTTGGGGGGCCCATACGTCTCTGTCGTACTCAACTCTGCCATGAAATGGCCACAGACAATACATAAATGAATATGTGTGGCTAAACCTTTAGTTTTGGACGCTGAAATCTGAAGTTCATACGATTGTCACATGTCACAAAATATTCTTTTGATTTATTCAACCATTTAAACATATAAAAACTATGCTTGGTTCATAGGTTGCACAAAAAAAAAAAACAAAAAAACAAAAAAAAAAAAAACCCAGGAGGTGGGCTAGATGTAGTGAGCCAAAGTTGACCAGATCCCAACTGAAAGAATTTAACAGGAATCTGAGCCCTAGCAAGGATTTAGTAAATGTGGGTTACTCTTGAGAAAGAATAAGAAAGCGGCCCCTGACGTCCAGAACTGGTCTGGCCCAGATTTGCCATGTGTTCTCTTGTTGGAGCTAAATCATCTTACACTTTGCCAACATCAGACAGAGTCACTCTCTGAGACTTGATGAAGTGAGACAGAGCAAGGACACTGCATAATCTCGTCACAGCACAAAGCCACTTGCCGCCACAAAATGCCAGGCACGCCCTCTCTTGCCGAATGAATGGCTGCTACTTCTTTACCTGTAGAATTGCCCCCGACTCCTGATGTCATTCAATCTAGAGCAAGGTTCCTTAGACGCCCACAAATGCCCCAGCCAAAGCCCACAGCCCATGAGAGGTCTTTTGTAACGCGTCTGATGGAGGCCATCACGGCTGCTGGTGGCTTGTGCTCTCTCTCACTGGGGCAACCAGAATAAACTCCAGCTGTTTAACTGCAGATGTGTGTTTGGGAGGAAGGGTCTCGACTCCAGCCCCAGCTCTTTCCCTGTTTCACTATGTGGCTTGGGGAAGAAGTCCCTTCCCCTCTCCGCGCTGGGCTGTTTCTTCCCTGTTGGTATTTACAGGGAGTGGGATCTGTGGGAGCTGTCATTTTATCAAGGCTGGGCCTGCTGATCGCCAGCAGAGGTCCAAAGGCTGAATGCAGATCAGCTCACCCTGGGCCACGGGGATGAGGGTTCCAAGGCTCCTATGATGGAGCACACCGCCACATCCAATGAGCGGGGCCAGAGGCCAGGGCATTGAAGCAGGAAGTCAGGGCCGTTAATAGGACACTTATGATCGTGGGCAAAGTCGCTCCCCAGGGCAAGGCCAGACATGAAGAACTCGGATCCAGTAACCCCCCAGCCCCGACTCACCTCTACCTTCCTCTGTACCCTTCACTTCCTACCTGGGTTGGGACCACAGCTGTCCCACGGCATCTAGACCTCAGCAGAGCTCGCTAACGTCTCAGGCACAACCCAAGGCAGCTCTGGGCACCCTTGAGGAATGGCAGAATTTCCTAGAAGTGTCTAGGCCCCACCCTAGAAGCTCTGGTTTAGCAGCTTGGGAGAGGAACCTGGGCTTCGGTATTTTTTAAAAGCTCAGCAGTTGATTCTTTTGTGCCGCCAGCATTGAAAACCCTCACCCCAAGTTATAGGTGGGGGAGAGTGTGGCCTCCAGAGGCTGCCCACACCCTCCGAGGGGCCTGTGCTCACAGGCAGTCTGCTACAGTCCCCACCTGGCCCCTGTCACTCATCTACGGAAGCTGGCGGCCACCAGCAACTGAGCTGGGGGGCCCCAATATGAGACCGTACCCGCTACTGGCAAGGCAGAGAAAGAAAGCTGTGCAGGTACAACAGTAAACAGCAATCATCAGTATAGCGCACGAGATATGGAAGGAGTTTTACCTCTTTATACAAGTCAGCAAGATGAAAAACTTATATGCCGAGCATCATTTTCCTCATAAGCGTGATGATAATAAAGCCCACGAGGATGCAGTTGAAAAAACACACACACACACACCACGAAAAACCAAGATGCTGAATGTTCTTAACTATTTACCCAGGGTGCACCCCTGTGCCTCCTGTGACCACAGTGATCCAGGTGACCATGCACAAATCAGCCAGTGGGGGCCAAGTCTCCAAAATGGCTGGCCAGTTAGGAGCTTGGAGCTTATGTGAGGTCTTGCCGAAATAACACCAATCCCTGAGGGACCCAAAGAACTTTCCCATTTGCAATCTTGCAGCAGCCTCAGAAGAGCCTGGGAGAGCTAGGCCGTTTCTCCCGTCCTCCTTTCATCTGGGGAAACTGAGGCCCGGAGAGGCGGCTTACAGCCTGGATCGTGATGACCCAGTGGGTCAGTGGCAGAGTCAGGCTTGTTCCCAGGACCGCTGATCCCCCACCTCTTGAATCTCGCTCCATCTCCAACAGCGCCCACCTGGCTCTTAGCAGGTCTCACCTGGCACAGCCAACTGTGTGGATAGCATGTTCTTGAAGCCTGGGATATTCGGGAAAGAGTTCTCGTATCAAATTCGGTATCTTGTATCAATGCCCCCCAAGCTTGGGCAGGTTGACATCCATTAATTCATTTAACACTTGCAACAGTCTGGGTAATATGTATTCATACCCCATTTTATGGAGGAGGTTCCAAACCCACCGAGGTTTGGAACAGTGATGTGACTGGGGCCCCTGGGTGGCTCAGTCGGTTAAGCGTCTGACTCTTGATTTCAGCTCAGGTCATGATCTCACGGTTTGTGGGATCGACTCCCATGCTGGGCTCTGTGCTGACGGTGTAGAGCCTGCTTGGGATTCTCTCTCTCCGCCTCTCTCTCTGCCCCTCCCCTGCACCCTCTCTTTCTCTCAAAATAAGTAAATAAAAACTTAAAAAGAACAGTGACGTAACTGATCCACTCATTCATTTATCCATTAACGCCACACAATTGTTGAACCCCTACTACGTGCCAAACAGCGTTCTGGGTGAACAACACTCTACCCGTGTAGGTTGTTCACGGCAACGGGAAAGACTGGCGCAAGCCGCCATGGGGCTCGGGGTCCGTGGAGGAGACGGGTAACAAACAAATCCCTCTCCACTAGAGGTTCAAGGAAACTTAAAGGTGCACCAAGGGGTAGGGTCGTATCACCCGCTCCTCCCCTATTCCTGGAAATCTTAGTGATTTTTTTACAACCGCCATGTATCAACCACATCCTGTGCGCCAGGCTCTCGGATCTCATGCCAGCTTCCCAACGATATGTACGAAATGGGAGGTGTCCTCAATTCACAGATGATAAAAGAGCCTCGGAAGGGCCCCCCCCCCACCCCCCGCTTCTGGCCTCGTGAATGAGGAGTGAAGGAGGAGGGCAGTGCTTAACCTAGCCTAAAACATTGCTCTTTGAATGACGTTATCTTGAAGGATGGTAAGCCAGCCTCGTCTTTTACAACCGTAGATTCTAGATTCAGACAGAGCTCAGCAACTAACTAACCACGTTGCTTTGGGCAAATCATTTTGCCTCCCTGAACCCCAGTGTCCTCCTCTGTAAAATGGGGCTCATCTACCTCTTGGTACTGTTATAAGATGAGCTAACGAGTATGAAAAATTAAGCACCACGTCTGGCTGGTGGGTCTTCAAGAAATGAGAGCTCATATTATCATCTCTGTGGTTGCTCTGGGTGTCCCTCATGGACCTAGGTCCCCCAGGAGCCTGCTCCCCCCCGTCCTGGCCCACTAACAGTCTCCACTCCCTCCTCCGCTGTCCTCACCCATGGCCTGCCACCAGGACAGGGCACAGAGACTGGGTGGAAGGGAACATCTCTCTTTGCACTGGAATTAGCCTTCCTTTAGGACTCAGGGCTGATCATTAATCAGTCCTGCTCTCCGATCCTACCACTTGTGAAAGTAGTTATCTGCCCCTGCTTCCCAGGGTCTCCTACCTCCTGACATCCTACAGCATATGGGAGAAGATTCTGGATTTCGCCTTGCACCCAACACTGTGTGTGACTGTAGGCAAGTCCTTTCCCCTTCCTGGATCTCAGATTTTTCCATCTTTATAATGAAGGAAATGGCTCTCTTTTTTTTTTTTTTCCTGGCCACTAAACTCTTGGGGAAAAAAAAAAAATCTTGTGTACAAGACAGACTAGCAGAGGTTAAGAGTCCAAGCTCTGAAGTCAGCCAGCCAAGATTCAAAATACCAGAGCCCCTGTTGTGCAGCTGTGTGACCTTGGAGGCTACTCTAGCCTCTTTTCTTAAATTGCTTCCTCCGTTGCCAATCTGCTAAATGGAGTCAATGTTGGTTCTACGTCATTCAGATGTAAGGCCCCCAAGAACCCTGGCCTGAAGTAAGTGCTCAGGAAACATCTGTGATTGCTCCTCTGAAGCCCAGCGTATAAAACAGAGAAAGTGGGGTAGAAGTCGGAGTAGGAGCTGAGTCACCATTCCAGGGTGACTGTGAGGCAGTTCTCCTGAAGCCCAACGCCCAAGGGAAACAGTCCGAAAACCGATGAAGCCGTGGAAGTGAGCAGACTATAGCCCGTGGGTTGACTCTGGCCCGCTGCCTGCCAATTGAGAATGGTTTTTACATTAAAAAAAAAAAAATTTTTTTTAACGTTAACTTATTTTTGAGAGACTGAGAGAGATAGAGCGTGCACAGGGGAGGGGCAGAGAGGGAGAGAGAGAGACACACACACACACACATACACACAGAATCCGAAGCAGGCTCCAGGCTCTGAGCTGTTGGCACAGAGCCCGACTCGGGGCTCGAACCCACGGACCGTGAGATCATGACCTGAGCCGAAGCCGGACGCTTAACTGACTGAGCCACCCAGGCGCCTGGAGATTGGTTTTTACGTTTTTAAGCGGCTGGAGAAAGTCAGCAGAAGCGTAATACTTCGTGACGTAAAAATTACACAAAATTGTAATTTCGGCAACCATAAATAAAATTTCAGTGGAACCCAGCCACACCCGCTTATTTACATATTGCCTGTGGAGGCTTTCTCTCTGCAAGGACAGAGTTTGAGCGGTAGTGATGGTGTGGCCAGCAAAGCCTGAAATATTTACTATCTGGACACTTACAGAGTAAGTTTTCTTTTTCTAAACATGTATTTAAAACATTTAAAATTTTTTTTTATTTATTTTTGAGACAGAGAGAGAAAGACAGAGTGCAAGCAGGGGAGGGGCAGAGAAAGAGAGAGAGAGAGAGAGAGGGAGACACAGAATCTGCAGTGGGCTCCAGGCTCCGGGCTGTCAGCACAGAGCCCGACGCGGGGCTCGAACTCACGGACTGTGAGCAGAGGTCGGACCCAACCCACTGAGCCACCGAGGCGCCCCCACAATAAGTTTTCTGACTCTTGTTGTAGAACATCTCTTCCCTTCCACCTGGAAGATTCTGACCTTGCAGAGATCCCGGCTCTGCTGCTTTACCAACAGTGTGATTGATTCTGGACCCATCGTTCCTAGCTCGCAGGGCCGATGTGGAAATAAAATAAACAAAACCCTTCACTGCACCATAGGCAGAGACTCATACCACAGTAAACGAGATGAACTTAGATGGTACACGGATCACTGTTTAGATTATTAACACATATATTAATTTTAACATGTATTCAAAAAATATACAACTAGCACTCAGGGCCCAGGGGTTCACGAACGGCGTTGGTTGTGTTATCCGGGAAAAATGATCCCAAGCTCCCCCATCTGTCACTCAACATGTGGCTTCCCAGGTGGCACCTCCCACCCCATCTCGAGGTCAGGTCCCATTCCAGCCAGCAGGAGTGGAGGGCAGGAAGGGCAGGACCCGGGAGCTGCAGGCACCATCCTGCTCGCATACCATTGGTCAAACTTTGTCACGTGACCACGTCTCATTGCAAGGGCAGCCAGGAAATTGAGCTTTTTCTCTCCAAAGCCACGTGCCCATGTGGGGGGGTTCTATCACTAACAGAGCAAAGACAGACTCAATATTGGGGATGAACTAGAGATTTCTGTCCACACATGAACTGGTTTAAAGCTTCCTTTTAAACTGCATTTATGTAAATAAAAAGGAAGACATTTTATTTATTTTTTATTTAAAAAAAAATTTTTTTTAACGTTTTATTTATTTTTGGGACAGGGAGAGACAGTGCATGAACAGGGGAGGGTCAGAGAGAGGGAGACACAGAATCTGAAACAGGCTCCAGGCTCTGAGCTGTCAGCCCAGAGCCCGACGCGGGGCTCGAACTCACGGACCGAGAGATCATGACCTGAGCCAAAGTCGGCCGCTTCACCGACTGAGCCACCCAGGCGCCCCAAAAAGGAAGACATTTTAAAGCAGACAGAAGAGGGCAGCTGCTGCAACCAGGAGGGAAAGATCAAGGGAATCACAGAGATGCCAGTGAAAAGTCCTGGCATCTTTGTGTCTCTGAATCAATCAATCAATCAATCCTGTCTTTGCCTCTCTCTGACTTCTTTCTTTATTTTAGAGAAAGAGAGAAAGAGTGAGTGGGGGAGAAGGGCAGAGGGAGAGAGAGAGAGAATCCCAAGCAGACTCCACTCTGAGCAGGGAGCCTGACCCCACCAACCTGGGATCATGACCCGAGCCAAAATCATCTTGACTGAGCCACCCAGGCACTCCACCTGACTTCTTGATATTTGAGGAAAACAAACCGTTATTTTTCAAGCCACTTGCAGGTAGACATTTACCTGCATTCTCACAGATGCAGCTGGTCCCATGGGTAAGATAGCACATTCTGGAACCGGACTGCCGGGGTGCAAGGCTGGGCTCGGCCATTCATCTGCTGTGTCCTGGGGAAGTCACTTCCCCTCTCTGAGCCCTTGGTTAGTCATCTAAGAATGCAGCAGCTACTTGTATTTCCTTAAGAACACAGTTTCCAGCATTCGAGTGAATCACATCCCATTCTCACTGCGTATTGTACAAGGCCGTTCTTTTGTTTTATTCCTTTTGTTCTTTTTATTCGTTTTTTTCTTTTTTTAATGTTTATTTCTGAGACACAGAGAGAGAGAGCAAGCACGAGCAGAGGAGGGGCAGAGAGAGACAGAGAGAGAGAGACCAGAATCGGAAGCGGGCTCCAGGCTCCGAGCTGTCAGCACAGAGCCTGACACGGGGCTCGAACTCACGAACTGTGAGATCATGACGTGAGCCGAAGTCGGATGCTTAACCGACGGAGCCACCTAGGCGTCCCTATTTACTTCTTTATTTAGTCCCTTTGGTTCCCATTTCCCACTCCCATCCTTCCCAGAGCAACCGTGCTGATGTGTTTAATCTGTAGTCTCTCATCTGCTTATGTTCTTGCAAAGTGGCCCCTTGCGTGAAGTTGTAATTTACATAATGGCATCGTCTCCTGTCTCTCATTCTGGCTTCTTTCAATCCCAACTGTGTTCTGTGAGATCCGTTTCTAGAGCGAATTCTTTGCTCCTAAAAACAGCATGGGGCTCAACAGCACGCACTTCACCTTCCCCTTTATTGGTGATTGCGTTCACGTGGCTACCAAGTCACCCCACCACAGAGTACGAGGCAGTAAGCGCCGTCCCAACTGTCCCCTCGTGGACCTGCGTCGGAACTCCTCTGGCGTGTGCATCCAGGAGCAAAACCGCCGGGTTACAGGGTCTGTGCACATTGCATTTCTCTGGGGATGAGCGATGCTGAGCATCTCTTCAAATGCTCTGAAGCCAGGCGTAAGTATAGTACCTACTTCATAAGGTTGTTTTGAGAAGTAAGAGACAGTGTAGGCAAAGTGTTGAACTCGTCACTCGGTACACAGTAAGCACTCAGTGAATGCAATTAAAGAAAGACGGGGCGCCTGGGTGCCGCAGTCGGTTAAGCGTCCGACTTCAGCCAGGTCACGATCTCGCGGTCCGGGAGTTCGAGCCCCGAGTCGGGCTCTGGGCTGATGGCTCGGAGCCTGGAGCCTGTTTCCGATTCTGTGTCTCCCTCTCTCTCTGCCCCTCCCCCGTTCGTGCTCTGTCTCTCTCTGTCCCAAAAAAATAAATAAACGTTGAAAGGTGTCAAGGTTTGACTTCGCTAATTGTCAGTTACTATTATTATGTAAACACTCGGCGCATAATATATGCTCAGCAAGTGCGTTTGCTTCACCTTCCCCTGCAACTTTTGGACACCCTGCTCCCACTCTTGTGTGCTGGGTCGGGGGGGCGCCCCGGTGCCTTTCCACAGCCTCACCTGCGTTCTCTTCGCTCTGCTGGCCGAGGTCCTTCCGAGTCTCCTGGCCAAAGAGACTTTTCAGGACGGCGCTGGCGATGGGCAGCATCATGGCAGTGGAGGCGGTGTTGCTTAGCCACATGGACAGGAAGGAGGTGGTCACCATCATCCCCAGGATGAGCCTGGGAACAGAGGGAGTTAGAGACGCATCCAGAACGGGGGCCCAGGAGGTCCTCTGGTCCCACTTTGCCACCTTGAGGAAATCAGCCACTCGCTTGACCGACGGAAAGCCAAGGCCCAGAGGGGACAAGCCAGGCGACCGAGTGGGGACCAGATCCATTCGCCAGCCTTATCTCAGGTCTAAGGAAACGGGTTCCACGTGGCCACGGATTCACCTGGCCATGGGTCCCCCAGGCAAAATAGTCCAAAGACACCCAGCCCCGAAATTTTCTCCCCTTTGTCCCCCAGTCCTTGATGGCTTCCATTACAGAATAAAATTGCCTTGGTTCGCCCCCAAGACCATCCACCGTACCCCCTCAAACCACCTTTGCCAGCCTCCTCTCCCGGTTCCCCTCCCATTCCTACCAGGCACCGCCTCAGACTCCCCTGAACTCACCAGCACACCCAGACAGGCCCTGACCCCCTGCCTGCCTGCCACTGCTTGGCCCCTCCCACCCACAGGAATCCGACTTCCATGATCTTTTTGCTTTATATTGAACCCTTAATCGACCTGGAATTTGTTCAGATGGATAGTACGAAGCAAGATGTAAGTAGTTTCTTTTTGTTCAAAGGATAAGCCCGTTATTCCAACCTTCATCGTTTACTAAATAATCCTTTCCTCCCTCCACCGATTGAGATTTCTTCTAGAATGTTATGCGGCATTTAAAAATCTATTTCTGGGGGCGCCTGGGTGGCGCAGTCGGTTAAGCGTCCGACTTCAGCCAGGTCACGATCTCGCGGTCCGGGAGTTCGAGCCCCGCGTCGGGCTCTGGGCTGATGGCTCGGAGCCTGGAGCCTGTTTCCGATTCTGTGTCTCCCTCTCTCTCTGCCCCTCCCCCGTTCATGCTCTGTCTTTCTCTGTCCCAAAAATAAATAAAAAACGTTGAAAAAAAAATTTTTTTTAAATAAATAAAAATCTATTTCTGGACTAGTGTCACATTGTTTTCGTTGTTCTGACAACGAAATCACTTCTTGGAATCACTTCTACAGCTAGACTCTCTCCCACAGACATGAGGAAACAGTTACAGAGTCGGGCAGAGTGCTGGACACACAGTCGACACCAGAAACCTAGGAGTTACGTAGAACCTTCTTCTCCCTAACCATTACCCCCGACTACTTTATCAACCAAAGAGCTTCCAAAGCTCATCTCCACTGCCATCACCCCAGTCCAAGCCGTCACCCTGTCTCGTCTGGACACCCAGAACATTCTCCTAACTAGGCTGCATCCAGTGTCTCCCTCTTCGTCTGCTCTCCACGCGGCAGCCTAGAGGAATTGTGCGTGGTTTCTTTCATGCAAATCTAGTCATGTCATTCCCCACCTTAGAACTCTTTAAAGCAGAGATTCATGACCAGTGTGGATAAAATTCAAGATAGAAATGAGGGGGAGGTGCATCTCTATTGTATTAATATCTAATAGAAATCAAGTATTTCCTTTGGGGATAGACAAAGGCAACAAAGTTCAATAGGAGCAGAAGTGCCTGGGACTCGGTTGCCAATTAAGATCACAGATATTTTCATATCATGCCATAATAGTCGCGAACATCTTGGAATATCACAGACACTGGGACTAGAGGGAGTTATTGTAGTTGTTATTAGGTCAGTCGCTAGATCTTATCATTTACTGTAAAGGAGTGCATATGGGACTATATCATAAATGTGTGTGGGGTTTTTTTTACTAATTTTTTTAATGTTTATTTATTTTTGAGAGAGACAGAGACAGAGCATGAGCGGGGGAGGGGCAGAGAGAGAGGGAGACACAGATTCCGAAGCAGGCTCCAGGCTCCGAGCTGTCAGCACAGAGCCCGACGCGGGGCTCAAACTCATCAACTGCGAGATCATGACCTGAGCCAAAGTCGGATGCCCAACCGACTGAGCCACCCAGGCGCCCCACAGATATGTGTGTTTTTAAAAATCTACTTGGATGACTGCATTTTTGCTGTGGTTGTTGTTTTTTTCCATTCTATGTGTTGTGTGCTTTAGACATTTAAAAACATTATTCTAGCAAGGGATCTTTAAGATGCAACAAATTGCAAAGAAAAAAAAGAACAGTGAAACCCTATTTAAAAAAATTTTTTTTAATGTTTATTTATTTATTTTTTTGAGAGCGAGAGAGACAGAACAGGAGCGAGGGAGGGGCAGACAAAGAGGGAGACACAGAATCTGAAACAGGCTCCAGGCTCCGAGCTGTCAGCACAGAGCCCGATGCGGGGCTCGAACTCATGGACAGCGAGATCATGATCTGAGCCAAAGCTGGACGCTTAACCGACTGAGCCACCCAGGCACCCCTGAAACCCTATTTAAAGGTCGTTTAATTTCTCTTAGAACAAAAGTTCAAATCCTAGCCAGGGAGCCTGAGGCCCTGCAGAAATGGACCCTGCCACCCTATCTCTCCAAGGCCATCTTGTCCCCCGTTCCCCACCAGCCTTGGCATCTGGGCTATTAAATAGCAAAGTAGGATGATATCGGCCAGGATTTACTGCACTCTTACAGGTCTAAGCTATTATACCTTCACTTTACAGGCAAAGAGAGAGGAGTGAAGTCATTTCCCAGAGCAGGAAAGGTGGGATTCAGCCCCCAGTGGCCCGAGTCACACTGCTAAAATGGCCCTCTCTAAAACTACTGGACCCAGGTGGGGCCTGGGGTATGCATTTCAAGTGGCCTCCCCAGGTGATTCTCACGCACTCCTGAGAGCCACCCAGGAGCCCAGCACTGTGTCTGACTTGTGAAACATCCGGGGATTGAATGAGCCAATGGCAGGTGGGACATGATAAGCTTGTTGACCTGGGTGACCAGACCAGACCAGGAAGGGTGGGTTTGGGCTCCAAGGGATGCGGTCCCTCTTACCTGGTTGGCTGGACCCCAACGAGCATCAGGACCTTGAGGGCGATTCTCCGGTGCAGGTTCCACTCCTCAATGGCGCTGGCCATGATCAGACCGCTGAGGAAGAGGAAGTTGGTGTCCAGGAAGTACTGGGGGCAGACCTTGTTGGAGGGCAGGATGCCCAAGAAGGGGAAGAGGATGATGGGCAACAGGGCTGTCACCGAGAGGGGCAGGGCCTCCGTGCACCAGTACACCGCCATGAGCAGGATGACAAACAGGCAGCGGCCTTCCTGTAAGGGGGAGATGTGGTTCAGGAGCGGTCAGTGGAGCCCCAGGCGGCAGGGCGAGAAGAGGTCCTGGGGCAGCGCCCATCAGAGCATGTTCCTCAGGGAGGCTGTGGAGAGCGTGAGTGCCCAGAGCTTTGGCCTTGAACAGATAACATCACCTGAGCCCCATTTTGCTCAAGTATGCAAGGGAGAAGCGACATCTGTCCATTTTACAGGACTATTGAGGATTAAACGAAACACTCCGTCGTTTCAGAAGTAGACGCCGAGATGAGCATAAGACTGAAAATAGTTTAGTTGGTAGAGGATCCCAGAAAGTTCTGGAAAGGCAACAGGGAAGTGAAACAGAAGGAAGCCAGTACAGACAGTGTATTAATGAGAAGATTAACCCTGTGGGCAGTTGGGGCTCAGTCCTGAAGGGGGACCCTGGGAGAGAGTGTAGCTCATGCTTCAGAGCTGTCCTCCTGGGAGGCAAGGAAGCTGGCTTTTCACCTGCCAACTCCTGGCCGTCACTGGTTGAAGGCTGCCCCTGGGAGCATTAACTCTCCAGCATTTCCAGCCTGCCCCACGTGCGGTGAGAGAACGCACTCGTGCAGAGCATCTCAGGTTCAGTAAGAGGGTACGGGCACGTGCAGACTGGTGAGTGCCGGGGAGATGTGGAGAGTGCAGCAGTGGCCGCTGGCACATCCATTACATGACACTTAGCACAATGACCAACACATAACACACACTCTGCAAACAGTAATAAGAATAAGCGACATTTATTGGGCTGTTAAGTACCAGGAACTGTTTAATCCTCACAAAATCCCAGAGGAGTAAGCATCCCCATTTTATGGGTCAGGAAGCAGAGATGCAAGGAGGTCACGAGCAAGGCGATGATTGTGCAGAACAAGGCAGTTGGCCTCCAGAGTCATCGCTCTTTTTTTTTTTTTTTAATTTTCTTTTAACGTTTACTCATTTTTGAGAGACAGAGAGACATGGAACATGAGCGGGGAAGGGGCAGAGACAGAGGGAGACACAGAATCCAAAGCAGGCTCCAGGCTCCGAGCTGTCAGCACAGAGCCCGACGCGGGGCTCGAACTCACGGACCATGAGATCATGACCTGAGCCAAAGGCGGACGCTCAACCGACTGAGCCACCCAGGTGCCCCCAGAGTCATCGCTCTTAACCAAGTACCCCCAACTGTTACCAGCTGAATATTAGAACCTATGACAAGTTGACAATGTAATATTAAAGATCCGCAACAAAATAGATCAGCAGTTGTCAGGGCTCAGGCAGGAGGTGTTGTGGGGGGGGGGGTGCGGGTGGGGAAGGAGAGCTGCAAAGGAGCACAAGGGCACCTTCTGGGGTGATGGAAATGTTCTAGAAACAAGAGTGCAGTAATGACAATGCCTTCACTTCTGATGCATCAGTATCCCATAGGATCCATCATAAAGAGTGTCTTATTATTCACATGGCCACTGTTGAATAAAACTACTTACTGTCCTGACCTTGCTTTCTTATGTTCTCTCAAGGCAATGACCTTGCATGTTCCAGTAAACCCAGACTATTTCTTGAATTTGGTGCTGTCTGGTGACATTTTATGCTCCTTATTTCTCACTCCCAGTGGGTTTGGTTGACTTCATTCAGAGTCCACAGGACATTGACCTGTATTCCATCTCAACAGGCACCAGCTGAACGGAACATACCCTCGGCCACACAGGCCAGGCATCAGCTACGTGCAGACACTAGGATGAGTTAATCCATCTAACAGAGAGGCAAGGGCAGGATCAGAGGGACTGATGTCTTTGGCAATCATCCAAGCAAAAATTACTAGTGACCAGGGTCTCGGGGGGGCGGGGGAGGCAGTGGAGGTTGTGAGAAGTGGTCAAATTCTGGGTCTGTTTCCAAGGAAGAGCCTGACAGCTGTGTGGAGAATGTGTTAGGAGGTGTAAGGCAAAGAGAGGAACCAGGAGCCCTTCCAATTGTTGATCTCAGCAGTTGTCATTTACTGAGCCGGGGAAGACTTGTGAGATATACCCACAATCCACTTCCGTACCTCGAAGACGCGTCCTGTTTTCTCAACGACCGGACCGGGAGTTGAGGCCAGGAAAATGAGTGAGGCATAGTCACTGCCCTTTAACCAGCAAATGTGACCCTGCCAATCATGGAACGGTCCCCTATGGCTGGTTCTTCTCAAACTCAAATGACCCTCACAGACTCTGCTCACCAAGTCTCTCGGAAGCACAGGTATGATGGTAAATGTTGGACAACTGGCGCTCTGCAAAGCTCTTTCTGTGTGTCTGTGTGTGTGCGCGCGCGTGTGTGTAAAAGGGCTTGATTACTATTCAATTCAGCTAAGAAGTCACTCATTCGTTGACCAATGAATTTGGTTCTACTATGAACGTCAGCTTATGTTTTTATTTACATTAATAATTAAGACAAGAGGGAAACAATGAAGTATGTCAGGAATTCACTCATTCACCAATGACGTGAGTCACTTCTTCACTGAATCAAGTGAGAGTTTTCAAATACTGGAAGAATATTCCCTCATCTTGCCGGGGCGGGGGTGGGCTATTCACCATGTAACCGCTGTGACCGCAACACATTGTTGAGTTTGATCTGCACTTTGACCATTTTCCATCACTCTCTTAAATCCAGACCAGCCACAAAACAAAAAGCTAAGCCCTGATTTGTGGTGTTTGTCAACTTCTACGGTGTAAATACCCCCACGTGGTTGATTTCAAGCTATCAAGAGACGTCACTGAACACAGCGTTGGAATGAGCCCGGCGATATCGCATCGCTACGTAGCATTTCCTCCACACATACTGATGTAAATAAAGCAGATATAGGTAATCCTAAGACCACAGGTGAGAGTAAAATAATCAGGAAGTGGTGAGCTTTGCGTATCTATTACCTCTGTTTTAATATATTGAATCACAAGTTCGTATAATTCCATTTTAAACAATATCTATGTTTCACAACCGGCTGGCCAAATTCATGACAATTTGGCAATCAGATATCGAGGGCTGGTGCCTATGCTCCAGGACGCTGCTGTGAGCTTCTAGGCAGAACATCCGTGCAAACCACCACGCCCTGCCCCCCCTGCCACCACACCCCAGGAATCTGGATCACATTCCGTTGCAAACTTGACGTTCTTCAGCCCATGTTTGGTCCCATGTTCCATAATGCAACTGTTTTTTAGAGTATACAATTATTTTCTGTCAAATTTTGCTGCTGGCTCAGGAAGACAGGCCACGTCTATCTTGTTTTATGTACCATGGGGCTGAAATAACCAAACACCATGGACTGAGTGACTCAAACAACAGGCATTTCTTTCCCGCAATCCTGAAAGCTAGAAGATCTAAGATCAAGGTGCGAGCAGATTTGGGTTCTGGTGACAGCTCTCCTCCCAGACGGGCGTCTTCTCATTGTGTCCTCACCTGGTCCATACTTGCTGTGTGCACGCAGAAAGCTCACTTTTTTTTCCCCAAAGGCTGTAACCCCATCACGGGGCCCCACGCTCATAAACTGATCTAATCTCACAGTTTCCGAAGGATAATAAATGGATTGTATGAACAACTTTATATCAATAAATGTGATAACTTAGGAGAAACAGAAAAGCTCCTCGGAAAACACAACGTCTCCAACCATCAGAAAAAGAGAGAGAAAAGCTGAACGTTTCAGTATCTATTAAAGAAATGGCATCGATTATTAAAAACCTTCCTGCAAAAAAACCTCTAAGGCTTGCTGGCTTCAACGGTAATTCTCCCAAACTTTTGACAAGTAAGTAACACACATCTTACACAAGTGCTTCCAGAGAATAGAGAGAGAGAACACTTCCCAACTCATGGTGTGAGGCCAGGGTAACCCTGTTACTGGGTCATCCTGACAAGGGCACCAAAAAGAAAGAAAAGAGAACATCATAATGGTCCAGCATTGATGGGACACACAAACTCGTCTGAAAAACCAGTTTCCTTTTCTAGCCTGCCTCGCGTCACTATGCAAAAGAGTGACAGGAACAATGACAACCGAAACCACCAACAGCTTTGAGTGTTTCTTAAGTTCCAGCACTTTCCATGTATGAACTCATTCAATGAGAAATACTATTCCTATCCCCCGCTTTTGAGGGGAGGTTGGAAAAGGACATCGATTCGGCCGTGCACATAAAGCTGTGACCGAAGTCATTCAGTCTCAGGGTAATGTTGTCGCGCACAAACGAATCAGTCTAGACAGGAATTCTAATTTTGACCTCTTTTCTTTAAGCATTTAAGGGACTCCCAAGTACAAGGAGCACTAGCAACGAGGTGCTTACTGTTGCCCCTGCGCTCTGCCGAGCAATTCACACACGTTAACTCCTTCCATCCCACCGTCACTGGGAGGCAGGCACTACGTTCTCCGCTCTGCTGAGGGGACAACTGAGTCGGGCGACTTGCCCAGGGTTGCCGAGGTAGAGACAGAACTCGAACCCAGGCGATCCGGCTCCAGAGCATGCGCCTCTGTGCCACTCCGCACGATCCACGGTTACCCCTGTTCCATTCCCGCATCCTTCGACTCTCTGGCATCCCTGGAGCCTCTCCCAGTCCTCGAGCCCACTGGCCTGGTCTCGCCATGTGTGGCCCGCCATTGCTTCTTGCCTCCGCCCCACTTCTCGTAAAGAGCACGCTCCTAATAACCACCCTGTCCCCTGCCAACGCCCCATCCCCGGAGCCTCACCCTTCCATTATGGCTTCTCTCCTCCAGAGCAGAAGCTAACTGGAGGCTACCGCACTCCCTCTTTGCATGATGGCAACACCAGCACCATATCAAGACTGATCATACACCTTCACGTACCGGGAACTTACCGCGCGTTAGACCCCGTCCCAACTGCTATCTCAATTGACTTGCGCTTGTCAGAACGACCTTGTGAAGTCGGTCCCATGATGATCTCCGCTTTACAGATAAGGAAACTGAGGCACAGAGTGATGAGAGTGACCGCCAGGGCAGCCTGCTGGATAAGAACCAGGCATGCTGGCTCCCGGGCCTCTGCTCAGCCTGAAGCTACGGCAGGAGGGGGAGGCGGGAGAAGCTAAGCAGGCTGTTCCCAAAGGTCCAGTCAGTGCCAGGACAGGTAACAATGAATCATTTTTTTTTTTTTTTTAGCATAAGCATCGCCCATGGCATATGTGGGGCACACTTATACTAAAAATAATTATTCATTGTTTACCTGAAATTTTGCAACTCTATTTCGTCTGGCAACCCTAGCTGGACCCATACTCCAAAGAGGCGAGAAGGGTAAAGGCCAAGTGTTTCTGGAGGACCGGAAGTGGGTCACGAGGAGAGAAGTTCACCAGAACTTAAGCCCTGCCTAGGAGGTCTGCTTTCAGGTGCTCTAGGGCCCCCCAAAGAGCTCATATGCAGCAGACCCATGGAAATCCAAGCACGGGAGGGGAGCAGCCTATCAGAGAAGAGCATCTCCCCGAAGGGGAGTGTCGTGGCAGGTGCTGGGGGGGGGTACCCCCTCACTTCCACCTCCTGTGATGCTCACAAGAGAACGTGTCAGAGAATGTGCCAGGCCCCGGGCCCAGAAGGCACAGCCAGCTGGGCAGAGAAGCCCGTCGGGCGCTGACCTGCCTCTGCCTGCCCCCATGCCTTCTCTCACAGTGCCTGTCAGAAACCTAGAAACTCCAGAAAAAGGGAGAGGACCAACCCTAAAGGAGAGCCCTCTTACCGGGCTCCGGGCCTGTGGAGCTCCCAGGTGGGGGGCTGGAAAAGGCTTCACTTCCGACCAAGCTCATTGTTTCAATCGTCACCTGGAGCTGCCCGTTCTGATCTCGGAATTGAGACCGTGCTTGTGTATTAAAGTAACCGGAGGACTTTAGTTACTTCTCAACAGTGATGGGAGAAGTCACGAGGTCTGCAGGAGTTTTTATCCCAGTGACCACAGAAGAACATCCCCTGCTGAATACATTTTAGAGCAACAGCAGAAGAGAAAAACAAAACAAAACAAAACAAAACACGGCTTTTCAAAAATCAGCTTTATGAGCTATAACTTACATACCATCAAATGCATCCATTGGTTTGTTTTTTTTTTTAAGTTTTTTAGTTTATTTTCTGAGAGAGAAGGAAAGAGCAAGCAGGGAGGGGCAGAGAGAGAGGGAGAGAGAGAGAATCCCAAGCAGGCACCACAGAGCCCAAGGAGGGGCTCGAACTCACCAACGGCGAGATCATGACATGAGCCAAAATCAAGAGTCGAACACTCGACCGGCTGAGCCACCCAGGCGCCCCAAATGCATCCGCTGTTAAGTGTACAATGTGAGGTTTAACAAACGTACTCACCCGTCTCACATCCCCTTCGAGATACAGAACGCTTCCATCACCCCCAGAAGGTTCCCTCTTGCCCCCTTCAGGTCAATCCTTACGCCCCTTCCCAAAACACTGCTGTGATTTCCCCAGCTATAGTTGGGTTTTGCGTGCTCTTGGGACTTACACGGAACCAGAAGGATGAGCTTGTATGCTTTTTGCTCCATACAACGCCCATGAGGCTCCTCTCCGTGGCTGTGTATGGCAGCGGTCTATTCTTTGTGACTGCTGAGTAGTATTCCATCCTGTGCACACACCACCCTCTATCTGTACGTCTTCCTGCCGCCGGACATTTGCATTGTTTCCAGATTAGGGCAACTACGAGTAAAGCTTCTGTGAACATTCAAATACATCTGCTTCGGGGGTGCCATCTTATAGGTCCTTTGGTGAAGTGTACAATTACCGCATATTGTATAGTGGAGGGGGGGGGGCGGTTTCTGGTAAATTCTGGCTGTAAGGGTTGCCTTTCAAAGGCTCCGAGTCCCAGGCCTGTATTCTCCCTCTCCCTCTCCTCCCCTCCCCTGTTCTCCCTCTGTTTCTTTCGCTCTCCTCCCTCTACTCGCTCCCTCTTTCTCTCCCCCCCCCCCCAACCCCGGGTGCTCTCGCCAAGATGTCAACAATAGTCCTTGGCGGAGGAACACTCCAGCTACGGCACAGGTCAGCTGGGGAGGTGACCCGAGGCAAATGGCGGGAATTGGGAAGTTGATCCTTGGCCGGCATGGGGCTTTGCCAGTAAGTGGGTCAAGAGCGTGTTTCATTGCCTTGCTGGTTAGTTAGGGACTGGAGCAGGGCCGAGGTGACCCCAAATTGCTTGACTGCCCCAGCTCAGCTTCCTGTGGGCAACTGGATTCACAATCGCCAGCTGGATGCCAGACATCTGGCGGGGAATTAATAAGTACTACTGGCCCTCACCCCCCATCTCTGCCAGGCCTTGAGGACGGAACTGACTTCCAGAGAGCAAAAATCGCACAGGAGGCATGCAGGCAAGGCCTGGAGAGGGGGTGCCTACGCACACACTAAGTGGTGGGCTCTCAGAGACCAAGCAGGCCGAGCCAGTTCCTGCCTCCAGGTCTTTGCACCCGCTGCCCCCTCTGCTGGGTCCCCTCAACCCTGACCACGGGTGCAGCTGGCTCCTGCTTGTTGTTTGGCCCTCCTCTCAAAGGTCACCTCCTCCGGGAGTCCCACTCTGACCAGGCTATCGATTATGGTCTGATTTCCATGTTGTCTGGCCTTGCTCTCGTCAAGCGCTTCACCATTAACTCGAGTATTTCTCGTTTGCTGGCTTCCTGTTCTCTCTTCCCCCAACCAGACCCTAAGCTCCAAACAAACAGGACTCTTGTCATTATCTGTTCACGTCTATCTCCAGGGCCTCAATGGATATCTGTTCAATGAATGAAGAAACGATCCAAGTCAGGGATCCAAACTCAAGGGCGGGCGACAAGTGAGTGAGTGGAGTGGGCTGGCGTGAGAAACATCACATCGTTTCCTCAGGTCTGACAGTGCTGTGGGTACGGAAAACCACCCCTTTGGAAGGGGAGTGGAAAAGCCCAAGCTTGGTGACAAATGAGAGCTGGCGCTGGGCTTCAGTGTCTCGAGGGCAGCAGGGAGGAGTTGGGGACGGCGACACACGGGAAGTACAGGCCTGTCCAAGAACACCGACTGCTGCCCGGTTCATGAGAACATGAGCCCCACGATGCCAGATCTCCTGCTTTTTCAAAAGAAGCTTGAAACTGTGCTTTTATGTGGAAGCTCAGAGTTTTAAAAGATTTACTTAGTAAGAGCAAAGCGTAGGCAAACAAAAACAAAAACAAAAAGCCCAAATCGGCAAACAGTAGCAAGCCCATGGTCACCGGTTTATGATCTCTAGTTTAAATGGTTTTCATTGGTGTAAAATCCCAGAAAAGGGCTTACACGGACCCAAATCCGAATCTAATGTCAAGTTGTTTATAGAGCACTAGGGATCCTAGGATGCTATATTTAAAATCTCCACTCCCTTTTAAAATTCCTATTTTACAGCTATAGAAACCGAGGTCTGGTGGGGAACAGTGATCTCTTGAGGACCAGGTAGAATTCAAAAGCAGATCTCACCACACCCGGGCCTGGTTGCCATTTAAACAGTGGACCAGGGAGGGGTGCCTGGGTGGCTCAGTCGGTTAAGCGGCCGACTTCAGCTCAGGTCATGATCTCGCACTCCGTGAGTTCGAGCCCCACGTCAGGCTCTGTGCCGACAGCTCAGAGCCTGGAACCTGCTTCGGATTCTGTGTCTCCCTCTCCCTGCCCCTCTCCTGTTCGTGCTTTGTCTCGCTCTCAAAAAATAAGATTAAATAAATAATGGACCAGGGAGTAGGGTCCGGGTGGATCCATGATTTTACTCCAGCCCACAGCACATCTGTCCCACCTCTGCATCTGGGTCCTCTTTTCCATGAACTCAGACCAGCCACTTGGCTGCACGGACGCTCCTTCTGCTGGTCTGCAAATGGAGACTTCCCTTGATTCCTCAAGGGCAGATTCGGGTCGAAGCACAGAGTCACATGATCCCAAGGCCTCATTCCTTTGAAATTTAACTTCTGGCTGGGGCAGGTGTCTGGTCCTGCAGAGACTCCCTTTCTGGGTCATCTCTGAGTCAGCACCTGGCCTCCTCGCCACTTCGTTCAGGACAGGTCGGTCATCTTGCTGAGGTGGCCCACGGTGGAGGGAGTCATGGCCTCAGGTGAAATATCTCTCAGCTGCCTGGCCCCTCCCCTCTGCCATTAGAAGCTGGCGCAACTCAGCGGAAGCCTCCAGGGGTGGGGATGCCCTTGAAGGAGCCTACGGCCCAATAAGACAGGTGCTAGAAGCTCTGGCTGGTCCCGGTTACCACGGTTGACTCACGGGCCAGGCTTTGGGCGAACTTGATGTGGACGGGGTTGGGGGATGCTGAACAGAAAGTGGCCAGCCGTTTTCTTAGAAGGGAAAAGAATGCCAACGAGATCTCCAGGGCCGGGCTGGCCAAATACAGAGCTTCAGGCCACACGCTGCTCTGCAAGTTTGAATTCGTTGAAAAGGAAGGAAATTTAGAATTCCAGTGTCTCAGTCACGTGAGCCACGTTTCAGGGGCTCAGCTCACTACTTGAGACTAGGGTCTACCATTCCGGATGGAACAGCTAGAAATGCCCATCATCACTGAACGTTGTGTTGGAGGGAGCTGCTCATGGGCTCGAGGGCCAGGAAGCCCGGGTGTGGTGGTTCCACTACGGAACTCTGAAGGCAAGCCACTGACAGCTCTGAGCCCAGGTTCCTGCACCTGCCGACTGACGATAATAATAATGACCCGGGGATGTTACATCAGAGAGGATCCCATCAGAAGAGATGTGTGCAAAGGCATCTGGAATATGCAACCGTCGGGCAGGCTGTTTTACGAGTGAGATTATGAATGAATACATGTCTATTTCGTCATTATTCTCCCAACTTTCCAAATTTCAACTACACATATGGTTTGTCTTTTTTTTTTTTTTTTAAGTTTATTGATCTTTGAGAGAGAGGGACAGAGTGCGAGCAGGGGAGGGGCAGAGAGGGAGACACAGAATCCAAAGCAGGCTCCAGCCTCTGAGCTGTCCACGCAGAGCCCGATGTGGGGTTCGAACCCACAGACCTCCAGATCACGACCCGAGCCAACGTCAGACTCTTAACCGGCTGAGCTACCCAAGCGACCCTGGTTTTTTCTTAAAGAAGACAATCTCTGAATACACACAAGCACTAGATCTGTAACATACTGGGGGTGTGCTCCTTTCTCTGAAGATTACTAGATATTTCATTGTTCTAGTGCAGAAATTTGAGGCCAGCCTGATTTCTTCCTCATAGCTCACCAGAATTTTTTGCCTGGATAGTCAGAAGATTTTTTTGTTTAACCCTCTAGTCCCTTAATGTTACCATGACATACACATCTCAGTGTTGATGAGTCTCTATACGTTATTTTTTTCCGGGAGACAGAAAATCTGCATATGTTTTCCTTTAGTTTCAGAGCAGTTTTCTGCTATTAGAGATTCTAATACTGACGGTCCCCAACGTACGAGATGGTTTGACTTAATGATTTTTCTAGGTTAGGAGGGTGCAAAAACAACACACGTTCGGTAGAAAGCGTACTTTGAGTTCTTAAGTTTGATCTTTTCCCGCCAGCACGGGCCATACATGTTGCCCGGCTCTCTCGTGACGCTGCACAGCGGCCGTGACCCCAACTCCCGGTCGGCCACCGCGATCCCGAGGGTCAACAACCCACACGCTCGCGACCACTGCGCGTCCATACGACTGTTCTGCCCTCCGTGTTCACTAAAGTATTCAACAAATCCCCTGAGATATTCAACACTTCATTATCAGGTGGGCTTCGTGTCCAATGACTTCGCCCAAGTGGAGGCTGATGTAAGTGTTCCGAGCGCAGCCGGGCTAAGCAGTGCCGTTCCGTAGGTTAAGTGCAGGAAACGCATTTTCGACTCGCGGTATGTTCAACTTACAAGGGGCTCATCGGGATGTAAGTGGAGGGAGTTGTGCTGTTTTCTGCTTCCTTTGTCTGTTTCCTTATTTCGCCTTGAGCCACACCAGTTAGGGGGAAGTCAGATTTCCTTTGGATTCCATACGGATCATTTTTCCTCTCATCCTTTCTTTCTTTTCTGCCTCATGTTGTTCAGTCTTCCACCTGGACATCACGTCCCCGGTTATATTTTGAATCTTTTTCCACCTTTCGGTTTCTAGTACGGCTTTTAGAGTAGAACGGCTTGATTTTGTTCTCTCCCACCCACTTCCGGAACAGGGCTTTTTTTTTTTTTTCCCCCCCACGCCCTTCTCCTTTTCACGGTCTCCTCTTTGACCCTTTGATTTCCTGATCTTGAGATTTATTTTAGGAAGGCCATCATTTCTTTATGTTTCATATTTCACAGAGAAACATCTGTTCAGTAGTTTCTCCTACTTGGTACCACAGCCGCTTCAGCATTTATTGTTTCCTTTTTTACGATGTCCTCTGTCTTTTTATTTTTCATGCTGGTTCCTCCACATCCACACAGAATGAGGGGCATTCTTCTTTTCAGACGAGTTCTTTGTGAAAGGCAGGCGTGGGGAGAGGGGGATGGTCGGGGGATGGGGGGCGGGGAGCCGAGGCAGCAGGTGTCTAGGCATTTTTCTGCGAATTTTCTCGGAACCCTGTCTCACCAGCACTGCCCGGGAGTGGGTCTCTACTCTAGGCGGTGAGCTCACTGTGGGGACTAAGTGTGAAGTCCCAAGAATGTCCCAGTTCTTTGGGGTCTCCTTGGGCTTTACGCCTCTTTGACGGAGAAAACAAGACCCATTACAACCATACAGCTGGTCGTCATCCGTCCGTTGTCTTCTTCCTGCCCCCTTAAAGCATCCTACTTCCTGCCGAGGGTCTTCGAGCCTCCTCATCCAGTTCATCTGTGTTGTCACATGTGTCTCGGGGACTCAGCCTTCCCTGCTGCGCATGCCCCAGGCTTCGCCAGCGTCCAGAAGGGCTCAGGGAGTCGAAAACTGCTTGGGGAGAGTCTGCCCTCTGCCCAGGAACCGCCAAGGCTCGCCTCGCTCTTGGTCTCCCGCAGTGTGGTCCAAACCCCACTGCCATCATCAGCCCTTCTTTGCACCCGGGGCAGCGTTGGGGACTGCCGCCTCTCCTCGCGACAGCATGTTCTGTTTGCTGCTCCTTGTTGCTGCGTGCAGACCGCTTCAGAAAGGTGAATGGAATAGAAAAGGCTGGACCCCACCAACTTAAACCAGAAGTGCCTCCCACCTAGCAATCTTGTTACCAGAAACTACGGTCTTGCCTTTTGTTTATCTGTATTTTCTAATCCTTTTACATAACAGAAGTATAGCACGGGCGTTGGGATTGGGCCAGCCTGCATTAGAAATGCAATCCGTCCACACTCTGGCTGTGTGATCTGGTTATTTAACTGGCCTCTGCCTCAGTTGCCTCATCTGCTGTAAGCACATAATAATAGTACCCACCTCAGGGAGTGATTTATTTTATGAAATAGAAGAAGCAGTTACCCAGCGATAGTCATGTGAGAATATTCAATAAATATGAGCTGTGATGTTTTATTTATTAGTAGTAATCAGAGAGTAATGGTACTATAGTCTTAATAATACAGGTTTAATTTCTTGAAGCTAGGCTTCAAAAATGCTGTTCGTCATTCTTAAAATAAATCTTAAAATATGAGAGCCAGCATGAACCTGAGATCATTGCATAAAATGTTTTTTAATGTTTATTTTTGAGAGAGAGAGGGAGACACAGAGCACGAGTTGCGGAGGGGCAGAGGGAGAGGGAGACACAGAATCCGGAGCAGGCTCCAGGCTCCGAGCTGTCGGCACAGAGCCCGAGGCAGGGCTTGAACTCATGAACCGCGACATCATGACCTGAGCCGAGGTTGGACGCCTAACCGACTGAGCCACCCCGGCGCCCCCTGAGATCATTTAATTCGATGGTTCTCAACAGGGGGGGATTTTGTCCCCTGGGGGGCACTTATCTGGGGACACTTTGGGCTGCCATGATGGAAAAGAGGCCAGGGATTCTGCTAAACACCTTACGATGCACAGGACGGCCCCGCAAGGAAGAATTATTTGTTCCCGGTGCTGTCACCGTCACTAGTGTGAAGGCTGAGAAACCGTGGTCTACCCTAAGCCCTGGTACGATGGCTGCCCAGAGAAGGAAAGTAGCTTGCCTGAGGTCACACAGCAAGTGAGAAGTGAGGAACTTGTACCTTGTTTCATTGAAAGACTGTTGTGCCTTGAGCTTTGCCAGGCAGAGGAGTCGGGAGTAGGGCTGGATGAGGGAGAGCCCAGCTTAAACTTTGCTCTGTGGGTGCCTCATCTGGCTTACGCCCCTCCCGGCCCCGGGGGGGAGCCACGAACGGTGGGGTTGGTCACCAGAGTCCCTGACCCTGACCTAGTCATGCCAATCCAACCCAGCCATTTCTTACAGGAAGCCTTATAATCCCCCCCACAGACATCCCCCACCAAAGAAATCCCAGCCTCTCGGATTTAGCCAGCCCGTTACTACAGGGATTAAAGTCTGCGGACAAAATACGCAGAGATGAGTGGGGCAGAAAGAAGAAAATGCCGTGTCAGGTGGTTAATTTTTGAGCTGGGGAATGATTTCCAGGCAGACACGAGGCCACTTTTGCCCCGGCGCCCCCAGGCTTGCCCCTTCTCACTCAGCAAACGGTCTGTTCGCTGAGGGCAGGGTCAGGCGCTGGCCAGAAACTGTGTCTGTGGCCATCATTCCTCCTGCGCCCCATCTCCCTGCTGGGTCGCTGCAGGCATTTTTGTCAGGGCGCTGAGCCATGGCCAGGCTCTCAGCGGGCACTGGCTGGAGGCTCCATGCCAGGCAGAGAGCTGGTCGGCCAGCCCTTCAGGGCGCAGGACTGGGGCCAGCTGCCCACGGTGGTGCCCTCCCGCTGCCCAGAAAATGCCCCTTCCCCAGGAGTGCGCAGGGCCGACTGTGGGAAGCCTCGAACTCTAGCAAGGCAGAAACCATGCCTTAAGCCTCCCGGCATATCCTCTCATGACCCCAGCTCGGGGCCCGTGCCGTGACCGGAACCTCTGGAGCCATCGCTGCTGGTGTGAGAGACCTCGAGCAGGCCGCCTCCCCATCGGAGCCTCGGTTTGCTCACGGGTGACATAGGAGCGATGGCGTCCCCATCGCCAGGACGGTCCAGCACGCGGAGGAAGGCCAGCCCCCGAGAGGCAGGAGCTGATGACACTCACTTAGTCAGCTTAGTGTCACTTAGTGACACTCACTAAGTCAGCTGCCTGACACAAGACCCTGTTTAGAAACGAGAAAACAGGCCCAGACAGGTTCCGTGACTCTTTCCTCCACGTGGATTTCTAGCCAGGGGTGAAGTTCGACTCCCGCCACATGGTCTGAGCCCAGAGCCCTCGACCAGGCTCAGCACCGAGAACGACAGTGACGGTAACAGCCAGCACTGAGCGACCAACTCTGTGCGGGGCCGAGCTCCTTAGACTTACTGCGACTTTGGTTCCACACGCAGTCTAGAAGGTTCTATTAAAGAAAACGAAAGGATCCTCAACAGAAAGGCTTTCTACAAGCCCGTTCGCGCCCTCTCTGCGTCTGTTCAGTCTTGAGGATGAGCAGTATGGACCTTGAGGGTGAGTTCCGTGTGCCCATTTTCCGGAGGAGACCGGGGCGCGGAAGGTTAAGTCAGAAACTAGCCCAGGGCGACCCAGAGGGAAGTCGTGGAGGCAGCCGGGAAGTCTGGTCTCTAATTTGCAACCAGGGCTCCCGCCTACCCTCTCCTGGGCCTGAAAACACCCAGGAAAGCAGTTAGGACCCACCCGTGTCCATCCAGGCCCTAGACGCAAGGGGGAGAAGAGGAAGAGGCGGTAGGAAGCGACCTGCCTCGGGAGACCTGTGAGGCTGCAGCCACCTCACCCTCCGACCCTCCCTTTGAGCTGGACTGGGTCAGACCCCTGGACTCATTAGCAGATGTTCCAGCAAGTTCCAGCTCTTGGAGCCACTCATTAAAAGTGCTCCCGGGGTAGCTCACACAACACAGCTGCCCAAGCTTCACTAACCATTCATGAGCCAGACAGACAGGTGGGGAGGGTGGGAGCCCCACGGGACCCACGAGGCCCCAGGGGCCTGACTCGGCCCAAGAAGGACAGAACACGCTGTTCCGAAAAAAGAGGGCAACGCCCACTCTGTGACCTTGGGTGGCTCTTTTTACCTCTCTGGGCCTGTCTCCCTAGCCGTCCAGAGGGCCCTTCGGTTCCCACCATGGGACAGGGGCACACCTAAGCTTCTTCGTTTCACCCTGCTCTCCTCAGATCCCCTTCCGCGTCTTTGGGGGCCGGTACGAACAGAAGCCCTTTCTCCGGCTGAAGCGACCTCCGGCCTGAAGGCACTGGCATGCGATCTGACTCTAAATCCCAGCTCGGCCCTTGAGCTTAGTTTCTCCATGACCAGGGGGCCAGGGGTCTGTCTCCCGGGAAGGGCTGTCTCGAGGACCCAAGAAGATCGTTTGATGTTTCCTGCACACCTGCCGCGCTCTGCCTCAGTGCCTTTACACCTGCCGTTTCCTTGCTCCTCCCTTACACGTGCCCAGCTTTGCTCAAGTGTCATTTCCTTCAGGTAGTCGTTCAAATGTCCCTTCTCAACGAAACCTTCCTGACTCTAAAACCGCATTGTCCACTTCCCACTCCCCTTCCCCGATTTTATTTCTCCGGGGTACTTCTTCTTATCTGGCATATCCTAGATCTTACTTGTTTACCTGTTGTGGGTGCTTTCAATGTCTCCCCGTCTAGAATGTCAGTTCCACAAGTATAAAGATTTACGACTATTTGGTTCACTGCCACGTTCCTCTGGAATGGCAACCAGCATGCAGTAGGTGCTCAATTAATAGTGTTTGACTGAATGTATTCATCACTTGTGGACAGGGCCTGGCACACAGGAAACTAGAAATACCCGTTTTTATTCCATATTTGTTGTGGACACATTTATTAAGCACCTACTGTGTGCCGGCTGTGGGAAGGTGCATTGGTGAACAAGACAGGGTTCCTACTATTTCAGGGCACTTTACTGTATACAAAGCTCTTGGCCCTGGATCCTCACCGTGGCCCCATGAGGTAGGCAGGCCCATGAGACAGATCAGGACACCGAGGCGGGCGAGTGCTCCCCCCACTCCCAGAGCAAGTTCTTGGCCATGCTGGCATCCATCCCGGGTCAGCTGAGGCCACGTATTCCCTGCAAGCACTACTTTGCCTCACTTCCTTCAGGCTGGGGGTCTGCCCTGCTCCTCACATTCTCAGTTCTGTTTTCCATCATCCCCCCGCCCCTACTCTGGTCGAGCTGGCCCCGCTCCAGGCATCCTGGGGGCCGGTGCGGTGCACGAGGCGGGAAGCTGGCCCCTGCCGCTGAGGCCCGACCCGTGGAGTTTCCAAGCCCCTTTTGACAATGACCCTCCACTGCCCACAATCCCTCACTTCTCAGGCCTCTGGGGCTCCAGGTTTCAGGCCAAGAATAAGAAAAAGACGTTTTTCGCTGATAAGCACTAGCTCACTTAATATTCTCGGCAGCCCCTGGGAGAGGAACTTATTCCATCTTAGGAAGGGAACAGAGCTCAGAAGACGCAAGAACCCACACAGTGAGGAAAGGGAGGAGGCCAAGAGGATTCAGGAGCAAGGCTCACTTCCCGTAAAGCACTTCCAGACCTCCGGATTCGTGGGCTCCTTTGGAAATGCGGACGCTATTAAGAATACACAACCAGCAAACGTGAACGTAGCACCTCCTATGTTCTAGGCACAGTCGAAAGTTTCTAAGGTGTATGAGCCAATCTTCACAGCGCCCCCATGAGGTGGGTCCTAGCAGTGTCTTCATTTTACGGAGGACGAACTGAGGCACAGAGAGGCTAAGTCACTTGTCCGAGGTCACACAGCCAGGAAGGGGTAGAGCGAGAGGAGTCCAGGAAGTCTGGTTCCAGGGCTCGTATTCTCATGACTCTGCCCTCGCCACCTCAGAAAGGGATTCTGGGGGCGGGCACCCCAGCCCAGTGATCGTGGGTGGACCCATTTTCCAGAGGATGAAAGCCGAGGTCCGGAGGAGGCCCAGGCCCCACCAAAGAGAAAGGTCAGGAGCGGGAAACGGAGCCAGGCCTCCCGGGTTGACGGTCGGTTGAGCGGGGGTGAGAAGGTGCTCTCAGAACGGGACTCAGTCCCCGGGGTCCCCGGGGTCCCCTACAAGAGGCGGGAGCCGGCCCGTGGGCAGGGTGCCGCACCAGGCGTCTGCCGTGTCCTCCGGGTCCCCACATTTCACGTCCCGGTCCCGGGCGTGGGCGCCCCTCGCACAACCTCCCCCCCAGCAAACCGTCTACACGTCTGTGTTTGGGGCTGGAGCAGGGAGGGGCCAGATTTGTCATCCTTCACCTTCCCCCCCCTTCTCCTCCAGGCCCCTGGCCAGCGGGGAAAGCAGCTTGTCAGGAGAGAAAGGTGCAAGCAGCCTGTGAAAGCTCGGGGACAATTGAGGCTGTGGGTGGCAGTGAACAAGGGCTTCCCTTGTTTCTCCCAGCCAAGGCAAAGGTGGCTGTCCCCCGCCCGCCGAGAGTCCCGAGGGCAGAGGGGACAACGGGTCAGCTCCGTCCGCCTGGAGCTGGTCTGTGAGCCGGGCTGGGTGGCCGGGGTTTCGTCTCGCCTGGAACGCCCTCCATTTCCAAACCCTCTCGGCCCCGTGAGGCCGTCTGCAGCCAGGCTGTGTGCCCACAGGCCAGCGCTTCCCCTCGCGGCCTCGGCACTTGACCGTGCCTGCCTCGCAGGCTGGCGGGGGGTGGGGATCAAAATAAAGAAACACACTGAAGGCAGGGTTCTCAAGCGCCGCACCACCGACGTCTGGGGCCCGAGGACTTAGTCGTGGGGCGACCTGGGCACGGGGGGATGTTTCGCTGCACCCCTGGCCTCCACCCGCTAGATGCCAGCGGCAACTCCAGCACAGCTGTGACAACCATTAATGTCCCCAGACTTCGCCAGCCGTCTCCTGGGGAGCAAAATGCTTGAGAATCCCTGATTTAAAGCGTGACCCAGAGCCTAGAACGTAGTAAGCGATTTGTCCGTGAAGTCAGCCAACGTCTGTCGAAACCTTCACAAACATCATGGATTATCATCATACCTGCGTATAGAGAAAACGGAGGCACAGAGAGGCCAAGTGACCGGTCTAAGGTTACACAGCCTATGAAAAAGCCAGGATTTGAACCCGAGCGGCGAAAGCCAAGCTCCTACATGTCATGCTTGATCCCCTGTGTTCGTTCCTGTCTTCAGAGAGCTCCCCGAGAGACTTCCGAACTCCTACTTGGGTCAGGATGACAGGTGTCTCTTGGGAAGCTTTTCCTGATGTCCCCAACAAGTCTAGCACAGCAGTCCCTTCCTTACCCCTTGCCTCCACTGAACCACGAAGGAGTGTGGGCTTTCAGCCAGGTAGACCCAGGCTCAAATGCCACTCCCGGCTCATTCAGTGACTGTGAGGTGTTGGCAAGTGGCTTCGCTTTTCGGCCTTGACCTGCCCACTTATAAAATGGGTCCATTACCCCTGTGTCACACATCGTGCCTAAGAGCACCGACTCTGGAGCTAGAGTGCCAGGGTTTGGGTCCCAGCTCTGCCACCCCCAAGCCTTGGGAGCTCGGGCAAGTGACTAAACCATTCTGTGCCTCAGTTTCCTCGTCTGTAAATGTGGACGATAACAGCACCTGCCCCGCAGAGCCGTAGGAAGCTTAAATGTGCTAGCTAGAGGATCTTGAGTGCTTTGAGCTGTGCTGGAGAGGTGTTGGCTGTGACTCTTAGGAGCCTCTGGGGGAACAGAAAAGGGGCCATGAATTAGGCCTGTGGGGCAGGACATCGACAAACTTGAATTCGTTTCCTGCAGCCTCCCAGGGACCAGCACATTCCCGTAGGAGCGCTTAATACAATTGAAATCAAACCCCACTTCCTGGCCCACCCTGGTCTGTGCCCCTGCCCCAGGCCCTTTTCCAACCTCTTTATCGACTGGGGATCACCGTTCGGTCCTGTGTGTCGTGCTTCCCCCGACCCGACAACACAGGCTCCTTCCCCTTCGTTGCCCCTTGCCTGTAAATTTCAGGGACAGGCAGCAGGGCCAAGAGCCTGGTACCCCTATTATGCAGATAACGGTAACAGCCAGGCTCCTTTATTGAGCACCTACTATGCATCAGACACCTTCAAGTCTTCCCGGCAGGTTGGTGTCATTATGCCCACTTTGCAGGTGAGGAGACTGAGGCTTAGGGAAGGGAAGGGACTGGCCAGGAGGTGCTCTGAACTGTGGCCTTGTGCGTCTCTTTCCTGATGCGTCCTAGCCGGAGAGGGTGACTCGGGAGCGCGTGCGTGACTTGGCTTAGGCCCGGCCGGGTCCGGCCTTGCTAAGGTGCTGACTTTGTGTCTTCAGGGTCTGGGGGGTGTCAGAACATCCTGCTCATCAGTCCAGAGGGCACTGTCCTGTTGAGTCTGGTCAGGGGACGATCTTGCTCCCTGCTGCATCACCAGGAATTGCATCGGCCTGTTTACACACCTGGCTGGAGCTCCGGGAAAGTGGAAAGTTGGCCGGGCCTCAGAGGAGCGGTTCCGAGGCCCAGGGGCCTGTGTGGGCAATGGGTCAGACCCTCCAGGAGAGCGTGTAAGGGCACAGATGAGGGTTCTGGGGCCACCGGGCTGGGAGAGGCCACGAAAGCCCCTCCAGGCCCTCTCCGGGCCTCAGTCTTCCCAAACGAAAAAAAAGGAGATCTGGCTCCAGTCTTCCACAAATGGGCAGCAGTCTGCGGTTTTTCAAAGTGCCTGTTTTCCAGGCTCAGTCAGTTAAGCATCTGACTTTGGCTCAGGTCATGATCTCATGGCTCACGGGTTCGAGCCCGGTGTGGGGCTCTGTGCCGACAGCTCAGAGCCTGGAGCCTACTTCAGATTCTGTATCTCCCTCTCTCTCTCTGCCCCACCCCTGCTTGTGGTTTCTCTCTCTCTCAAATATAAACATTTGAAAAAAAATTTTTAATTAAAAAAAAAAGTGCACGTTTTCTGAAATCAGAGATACCTAGGTTCAAATCCAAATTCATTCATTCACTTGTTAACTGAGTACCTACTATATGTCAGATGCTGTCCTAGGCACTGGGGATGCTGTAGGGAACAGGCCATTCCCTTACACAGTCTAGCTGGGGAGGCAGACGGGGAACATATAATGACCATTTCAGATTGGGATGAATTCCACAAAAGAAATAAAACAGAAGGCTGGTTTAGAGAGTGTTTGGGGGGTAAGGAAGACAAGCGTTCTTGAGAAGGAGTAATAAAGGAAGACTCCTCAGAAGAGATGCTATTAGAGCTAAGATCTGAATGACCAGAAGGATCCAGAAGGATCAGGAAGGTCAGGGGCAAGGGCATACCAGGCAGAGAAGACAGCAAATGCAAAGGTCCTGAGGCAGGAACACACTCGGTAAGTTTGAAGAACCCAAAGAAGGCCTATGAGGCCGGATTACAGTGAGGGGAGAGTGTGGGAGATGGAAACAAGCATGTTTTCTAGTCTCTGAATTTGATGCTCTGACATCTTGGGACCTTGTTAACCCTGGAAGTTCAGCCCCTACCAGGGCTAGCTAATTCCTAGAGATAGTAAACAACGAGTGTGAAGGATTTTTTGTTTCCTGTGTTAGATAGGGAGGTCAGGGAAGACCTCAGGGAGGTTCGTCTTTGAGCAGAGGTGAATGAAGTGAGAAAGGAAGCCTTGCAGATAGCTGAGGAAAGACCAATTCAGACAGAGGGTCTTTGCAAGTGCAAAGGCCCTGGGGTGAGAGCAATTTTGAGGTATTTAAGAAAGAGCAAGGTCGATGTGGGAGCAGAGGGAGCGAGGGGACCAGAGCTCCTAGTTAAATGCTCAATAAATATGAGCTGTTCTTATTCTTTGTTGAGGGCCCACATGATCTAAGCAGAAGTAAGGGAGCTTGACCTCTCATTTCCCTCACCCTGTATCTAGAAGGTAGGCTCAGAGACAGAAGGAAATAGTGTCAGATGAAACATGATGGCTGGATCAATGGACAAAGAGAGGGGGAGGAAGTTCACCCCGCCCTGTCACTCACTCACTCTGGGCCTCAGTTCCCTCTTTGCGGAAGTTGAACTAGAGTGATCCCCAAGTCCTGAAACATCGTGACAGTAGCTGCAATAACAGCTGACATTTACTTAAAATTTTTTTTTTAATGTTTATTTAGTTTTTGACAGAGAGAGAGAGAGAGAGACAGTGCGAGCAGGGGAGGGGCAGAGAGAGAGGGAGGCACAGAATCCGAAGCAGGCTCCAGGCTCCGAGCTGTCGGCACAGAGCCCGACGTGGGGCTCGAACCCACAGACTGTGAGATCGTGGCCTGAGCTGAAGGTGGACGCTTAACCCACTGAGCCACCCAGGCGCCCCAACAGCTGACATGTATCGAGTGCCTACTAAGAGCCAGCACTTGGCGAAGTGCCTCAAGCATATGAACTCGTTTCAGTATGATTAGACCCAATCTCCGTATGAGTAGACTGAGGCTTAGGACTGACCATTTCAATGCAGCTCATTCCGCCAAACACCACAAGCGTCTCCCCTTTTCCCCTCCCCCAATTAGCCTCAAAGATCCCTCCAGGAAAAAACCGTGTAAAGGACAGAACGCAAAAGAAAAAATTTATGTGTGTCTGAGATGCAGTTTTTGCACACGAACTTATTCGTCATCACGAAATCCTGGGAGGAAAGGACTATGAGCGAATCCATCTATCAGGTGGGGAACCATTTCAGCGGGGTGAAGACACTCTTCGGATTCTTTCCTGCCTCTCCCTCCTTCCAAAACAGAGTCTCAGTTTGGTACTGACTTGTCTTTACCACCTCCCTTGACCGCTTGCCTCCCCAAGCGACACAGAGAGGGCGGGTCTCAGGCCCTCAGCTTCGAGCGGGCAGGGGGATACAGCCAGAATTCACCAACACTGCAGAGGTATTTATTGCTACTTTTCTTCTATTAGCCACTTGTGATCCTGGTTTTCCCATACATGGTCTTGGCATTAAATTTCCTTTTTAAGTCACTGTATATAAGTTTTTTGAAGAGGAGGGGAGGGGGGGTAAGGCAGTAGTAACGTAAGAAAGAAGGGGGTGGTGACAGGAGTATAGTAATACTGGGCGGGGTAAAGGGGATCTGGCAAAAATGTTGTGGGTGGTATTTGGATGATCAGAACTTAGTCCATTTGGGGGTTCCCTGTCCAAGCTCTCTGGGTTCAATGAGAGGATACAAGTTAAAAGCAGCAGGGCAGTATCTGGCCAGAGAACTTTCTCGACCCACAGGGCAGGGTCTGTGGGGTTTTCTGGGAAGCCCCTGTTAAGGGAAGAGTCAGGGTCTCTAAGAACCCCGGCCATCCTGGGGCGCCTGGGTGGCGCAGTCGGTGAAGCGTCCGACTTCAGCCAGGTCACGATCTCGCGGTCCGTGAGTTCGAGCCCCGCGTCGGGCTCTGGGCGGATGGCTCGGAGCCTGGAGCCTGTTTCCGATTCTGTGTCTCCCTCTCTCTCTGCCCCTCCCCCGTTCATGCTCTGTCTCTCTCTGTCCCCAAAATAAATAAACGTTGAAAAAAAAAATTTTTTTTAATAAAAAAAAATTAAAAAAACAACCCCGGCCATCCTATCTTCCAAGACCCAGGACCAAGAGAAGTGACCAAAATAATGTTCAGTAGCTGTGCGACCTCAGGAACATTACCTAACTTCTCTGTGCTTTGTTCTCCTCATCTGTACTAATGGGGATCATCATTACTCCCTCTTCTTAAGGCGACGGAAAGAGTAAATACACCAAAATTTGAAAGGCGTGTAAGTCAGCAAAGGATAAGTGGGGAAACACTTTGACAGTTATTAGAAACCACACTACTGTATGGTGCCCCAAGGGACAATTTCTGTATGTTCTCTTAATTAAGTCTTGTAAAGCCCTTGGGAAGGGTGTGAGTCCTCACTTCCCAAATGAGAGAACCAAGGCTCAGAGATGCAAAGCGTCCAGTCTCAGAGTTTCAGAGCCAAGACCCAAACGCAGGTCTTCTCGGCGGTCAGGCTGGTGCTCTGTCCATCATTTGACTTCTCTGGGTCTCCGTTTCTCCAGCTAAAGCACGGGAGAGGTGAGACATGCCTTGAGCACTGAATTTAAAAGTAGGAAGTAAGGGCACACGCACAGTATATGATTTCACTGGGCCCAAATAATAACCAGGGAGGACGGTGGTCTTGTGGCCACACTGTCAGTGAAGACAATGAAGCCCAGAGAAGTAAAATGACTTGCCCAGGGTCACAGAGCAACTGGGCAATGGGAATCCAGTTCTGATTCCCAAGACTCCAAACCGGGAATGAGATGACCATTCTTTCTCATCACCCACCTAAATGCCACCCACAAGAATTAGGAAAATGCCAAAGGGCCTCTGACCTTGCAGGTGCACTACCGTTGCCTAAAAAATTCCACCATCTCAAAAAAAAAAAAAAATTCCACCATCTCAGAACAAGTCTGCTGCTAGCCAGACTTGATACCTTTGTGCAAATTAGGATGGGGCGGGGTGGGGGGGGGAGCTCTTCCTCAGGCAGATCTAGCACTGCACCAGGATACATCGATTGGCAGGTAAAGTGCAGGGTGGTTCAATCTCACTGCCAACCCGAGGCCCCTTGCGCAGTGCACAGCCTGTGCGACAACACAGCTTGTAGCAGTCCTGCCTAGAATATCCCCAGACTCCTCCTCTTCAAAGCGTCCTTAGAAAGAGTCACCTGTGAGTACCCACTACAAGAGCTCATCCTGGCCACTGGTCAATCTGGCTACATTTGCTTTCGGTGGGTGTGGGTTGTAAGATAGGAAAGGGGGCAAGACTTCCCTGCAAACACATGGGGCTAGCACTCCCTTGCCAGCTGCTTTAACAGCCTCATCTATCCCCACTGGCCGCCCAAGGCCAGTCCCTTAACTTCCCTCTCCCAGAATGGCCACTCTTGGAAGATTTTGGGGTGGTCCCTCCAGCAGCATCCTGACCTCCTAAGTCTCCAGCACTGTTGTAGCAAGAGCCAGGATCTCCAGTGGAACTGGAAATTGCAACCACTGAATTCCAGAAGGGCATCCCACTCCTTTCATCCCTGCTGACAGCATTCCGTTCCAAGCCAGGAGGACATAATGTAAGAATTGTTCCCCCCCTCCCATCCGCTCTTCAGATTAACCCTGACCTCCCGGCAGACCGGCTCGCCAGCCGCCGGGGGGGGGGGGGGGGGGGGAGGGGGGGGAGACAGGTGCCTGAGGGCCAACCCTGTCGACCACACAGACTCCCAGAACATCAGAGGAGTGGTGGCTGGGAGCCATCATCAGGACCCAATGAGGGGGAGATGGCCAATGCCCAAGCATCTCCATCGTTTTTCCTGATCTGATATCTGCAAAGTTTGGGGGGAACCCATGTGTACAATATAACCTGCACTGCTGCTGGTTCCAGAATTTCCATGGGACGGAGGCTCAGAAGTGGCAATGTGATGTCGGGAGTGGGAGCGGACACCAAGGACACTTGCCTCGAAGCTACATTTGCACAGCAAACAGAAAGTTTTTGTTAGCCGCCCCCTGCCCAGGCTTTGTTTGGGGAGGTTAGCACAGGGTTGAAACTGGTTAAGATTACTACAGAAATTGTCTGGAAGCTGTGTTTGCCTAGCACACCCACTCTTTGCTTTAAATGTCTGCCCCAGATCGATAAAAACGGCAATGTTCTCTGTTCAATGTTCTCTAAGGATGTGTAATTCACATTGCACAGCAGGTTGAGAAACATGTCAGTTACTAGCCAAGAATAAAATAATGATAAGTAAGTGAGTAAGTCTATCATTATCAGGGGTGAGGCTTTGAGTATGGGATACAGATCTTTGAGGGAGGCTAAGACGCTCCCCCCCCCCCCAGAGAGCCAGACCTGCCTCCGGGGAGGCCCTCATTTATCAGCCACTTAAAGAGGCAGTGACATCTCAGGCCACACAAAGCGTCCCCACCAGGATCTGCAGGGAACACGAAAGACTCTGATTCAATCACAACTGAAGAAAGACTATACGGTGAAATGAGGCGAAGTACAAACCCTGCATTCTGGCTCTGTACAGGCTGTGTGACCTCGGGCAGGTCACCTAACCTTGCTGAGGTCCATTTCCTCAGCTGGCCAGTAGGGATGCTAACAGTAACCGTCTCCCTGGGTGCGTGCACATTATATAGGACGATGCCTGAGAAGCTCTTTGCACGGCACTTGGCACATACTGAGCGTTAAGCACTCAACACAACACCTTACTTATCGGGCCTACCACCCACCCCTGCAGAAGGTCACAGGCTCTCTGCACCTGCGCACGTTAGGATTCCCATGGAAGTGGCTTCACCGCGAAGCTTATGGAGCTTAAGCTTCTGAGCCCCTCCCCAGCCCTATACTGAATTTTCTCTTTGTAAATCTGTGTGCTTTTTCTTAAAAGGCACTTCTCAAATACTGTATGCTTCAGGCCCCATAACCCTTGGATCCGTCCCTGAGTTCATGGATGTTGCTAGAGGGCAGAGCAGACAGAAGCCTGCAGAACCCCCTCCTGAGGAGAAAGACCCTGGGTGTTTCTGTCTTTTCTTCCCTGGGACTCCACCTGGGACATCACAGACCCCATCCGTCCTCCCCCTAATGATGCCCCATAGAGTGAGGCAACTTCCTCGCTCAACCTTGCACATCAATTCTCAGAAGTCAGCACCACGAGGGCCCCATTTTACAGACAAGGAAAGTGAGACCCAAAGAAGAAAGGGGGTTGGACTAAGATCCTGAGGTCAGCGCCTGGCTGGGAACGGGACGGTTTTTGAAAGTGACGTAATCCTTATTCGGGCATTTGTTGTCTTTCTCTCTTCTATGTCAAAAAAGTCGAAGCGTTTAGGTGATTCCACACTAAAGACCATGTTTGTACATCAGCTCTGGGTCTCTCTGGCACCAGCTGGTATCACCTCCTCACTCCCTGTGCCCAAGGAGGACCCCTTCCTCCAGGCAGCCCTCTCCGAATACCTCTCCCAGCTCCCCTGGTCTCTGCTGGCAGGTGCTGGGTAATGTACCTCTAAATGACACCCTCTCTCTGCTTTTATTTTTTATGAACATTTTGTCTCACGTTGACAGATAGTGAAACAACTTCCTGGAGGTAGGAGCCTTGTCCTATGCCCTCCCGTGACGCCCCAGAAGGGCTGGGTACCAGTGAGGGGCGCAATAGGGACCTGTGACACCCATCTTCGCCCAGCCCCCATTGGTGTTGACTTTCATCATGACATTCCTGACCTCAATCTGCAGCCTTTGGTCGAGGGATTGCTTTCTTTGAGAGCGGAGAAACCGCTCCAAGCCAGGGAATGGATCCCTGCTCAGCTGCTAGCCATGTGACCCTGACCAAGTCACTTCCTCTCTCTGAGCCTCACTTTTCTTCTCTAGAAAAGGAGATAAATAATCCTCACCCCCTGAGGGGCACTGAAAGGATGACATAAAGCGACGCGCTTTAAGGCAAAGCTTAGCGCCGCCTTAAAAGTTTAGCGCCAGGCTCCAGGGGGTTCTTCCAATCTCGGCCTGCTCGCAGCAGGTAAGGGGCCTGGCATCAGACCAGCCAGTGGGGCAGCGGGCACTTCCTGTGGGCCAGGCTCAGTTCGAAGAGAGGTACATAGATTGCCCTATTTAATATCTGCCCCAACGCCGTCGCTGCCTCCACTGTTACATCTGGGCAAACCGAAGTCCAGCGGAGCTAAGTGACTTGCCCCAGGCCCTTCAGCTTGGCCTTCGTGAACAGTTCATTGGGATCATCTAGGGAAGCGTTCAACCCGGCGCCCCGCGCGCCGAGCCCAGCAAAGAGAACTCGCTCCGGTAGACGGGGGAACCATCCCGAAGGCTGAGCCGGACTCCGGCTCCAAGGCGCGGCCGGGAAAGGGCCGGAGGGGGCAGGGCACAGGGGGAGAGGGTCGAGGGGTGGGGGTGGGGGGTTCTGGTGAAATCGGTCGGGTCTGGGACCTCGGGGGCGGGCCGGCGGGCGCGCAGGACGGGGGGCGCCCGGCGGACGAGGCGTTACCTTGGGCGGGAGGGCGAAGACCACCGGCAGCAGCGCGAGCGGCGTCAAGAGCAGCACCAGCAGCCGCCGCGCGCTCCACACCTTCTTGGCCACGGTCGCCAGCGCCGCCATATCCGCGCGATCGCCGGGCGGACCGAGCCAGCCCGGGACTGCCCGCGCCCCGCTCCCCTGCTCCGGCTTAAAGCCCGGGGGAGGGCTCGGGGAGGGGACTGCGCTCGGGGGCCCGCCTTCTCCTGCCCCTGCAGGGTGGTGCCTGCGCCCCTGGGCCTGGGGACGAGAGGCCCGGCAAAGTTAAGGGAAGTCAGGCCCAGGAACTGGGAACCAGACTCCGGCCCTCCTGGCAGCGTGGCCTCGGGTGTAACCCGCGGCCGCGGCCACACCTTTTCCACGCTTTTTACCGCCCCCGTTAAACGGTTGGTAATGACCAGGTGAGGAGGAAAGCGCTTGTCAGCGTTCCCCTGGGTTTGAATCCGGGCTCTGCACAGTCTAGCCGCGTGGCCATGAGCAACGGCCTTGGAACCTCGGTTTACTCGTCCAGAAAGTGGGCGCGATGGTGATCGCGGCCTCTACCAGACAAGAGGTCTGTTGGGAAGGTTGAGGGAGATGGCCCGCTGACGCCTGGCACGACGCCTGGCACAGAGCAAGCGCTGAGCGGGGGTCACCGCTGTTGATTTAGTTTCTACTTGCTCCCAGGGTGGGTGAGCCGTCTGGAGATCGGAGCCCGGAGGCTGCTGAGTGATACGGTAGTTGCCTCCTTGGCTTTTAAAGAAAACTGCGAAAGTGTTTCCCAGAGTGTTTGCATCATTTTACATTTCCACTGGCAAGGAATCCGTGATCCCGTTTTTTCCACATCTTTGCCAGCATTTGGTGTTGCCCCTACTTTTTTGTTTTAGCCCTTCTGATAGAGGTGTAGACACATCCCCTTGTGGTCTTAGAGGTTTGAGAGTGATTTATATACGCCGGATACGATGGGCGGTTTGCAAACACTTCCTCCCAGGCTATCGCTTGTCTTTCCATCCTTTCAACAAAACCAGCAAACACGGAAAGGGGGTGCCAGGAGAGGAGGCTCCTTACTAACCGGGGAGCACACAAGTCCCAGCCCCCTCCTCCACTTCGTCTGACACCACCCTGGGAAGGAAGCTGGCACACAGGGTCGTAGCCCGGTGAGGATCGAAGTCGGGGCTCCTCACTCAGCCTGTGCTGGGGGGGAGCGAGCTCCCATGTTTTCCCCATGGTGTTCAGCTGAAGTAGAGAAGGTTCTGTCTCAAAGTGGTCTCTCTTGGCTGAACTTTTCCTGGCCCCTTGGCTACAGAGCGCTCGCTTTCGTCAGGGCTCTTTGGCAGCCCCTGCTGACATTTCCAGGTTGCCTGCGGCTTCCAAGTCTGAGATAGAGTAGGCAGAAAGAAAACCCATCACCAGGTTGTTCCTTGGGTCCCAAGTCCCCGCCTTCACCTCTCCACTCTCTGAAGTATTCTTGGGTACAGCGTTCCCAATCGTCCTCCGCAGGAAGAGTAGAGAAAACTAGGTCTGCTCCACCTTCCCCGGGGAAGCCCCTCTGTTCTTATTATTTCCTTCTTTCTACTGACTTTGGGCTTATTTGTCTCTGTTTTGTTTTGTTTTGTTTTGTTTTGTTTTCTAGCTTCTTAAGCTAGAAATCATTGGTTTTACACCTTTCTCCTTTCCTAAGATGAGCATTTGAAATATAAATTTAACATAATCCAGGAAAAATATCTTCAAAACTATATCTGACAAAGAACTCGTATCTCTATTCTAAAATCTATTACGACTCAATAATACGAAGTTACACACCCCGATTTCAAAATAGGCAAAATATTTCAAGACACTTCACCAAAAAAAAAAAAAAAAAAAAAAAAAAAAGACCTACAGATGACCATTAGGCACATACAAAGATGCTCAACATTACAAGCCATCAGGGAAATACAAATTGAAATCTCAGGATGATACGAACCCCCTGGGCTAGCAAAGTTAAACAGAGGCCAACGTGAAGTGTTGGCCAGACTCTAGGGCAACTGGAAGCCTCACAGATGGCTACTGGAAATGATCACTTAGCCAACCACTTTGGAAAACGATACATCAGTATCTTATAAACACCCGTCTAGCTTACCATTCGGCAATCCCGATCAGCACGGTGTGTACTCAAGCGAAATGAAAAATTCCTTCCGGAAGAAGGAAAAGCCGAGTGCAATGGCTCCAAGGCAGGAACAAACCGGGTGGCTTAGAATGATCCAGAACCTGGGATGCAGAGGTGTGATCAGAAGGACAGCCAGCAGCTAGACAACCCAGGATCTTGAAAGCCTGGGTGAGGACGGTGTACCCGCGCTATGATGATAAGGCAACCACTGTAGGGATTTAAGCAGAGTGGCATATTCTGTTCTCATTTGAAAAATAACAACCTAATGGTGGGGCGCCTGGGTGGCTCAGTTGGTTAAGCGTCCGACTTCGGCTCAGGTCATGATCTCACGGTTTATGGGTTCGAGCCCCGCGTCGGGCTCTGTGCTGACAGCTCAGAGCCTGGAGCCTGCTTCAGATTCTGTGTCCCCCCCTTCTCTCTGCCCCTCCCTCACTTGTGCTCTGTCTCTCTCTGTCTCTCAAAAATAAATAAATGTTTAAAAATTTTTTTAAAAAATAACAATAGCATATAATTCCCCCATCTAAAGTGTTCAGGTGAATGGTTTTTAGTGTACTCACACAGGCAATCATGACTACAATCGGTTGTAGAGAACTTCATCACCCCAAAAAGAAACCCCATATGCATTAATGATCACCCCAATTCCTACCCCCAACCTCCCAAATGGTAGATAGACACTCATCTTTCTGTCTATACAGATTTGCCTGTTCTGGACATTTCACGTAAATGGAATCATACAATATATGGTCTTTTGTGTTTGCCTTCTTTTACTTAGCATGACAGATCAGTGCTTTGCCCCTTTTAACGGGGCAAATAATATTCCATTGTGTGAATAAAGCACATTTTATTTGTCTAGTCATCAGTTGATGGGCATTTGAGTTGTTTCCATTTTTGGCTATTATGAATAATGCTTCTGCGAACATTCCTGTACAAAGTTTTGTAAGGACATGTTTCCAGTTCTCTTGGGTCTACACCCAGGAGTAGAATTCGTGAGCCATTTGTTAACTCTGTATGTAACCTTTTGAAGAGTTGCCAGACCATTTTCCCAAGTGTCCACGCCATTTTAGAGCTCTCATGAAGAGCAGAGGAGGGTTCTAAATTCTCCACCTCTTTGCCAACACTTATTATTAACCGAGTTTTTTTTCTTTGTTTTTTTTGTTTTTTACAATGGCTATTCTAATGAGCATCCTTTTCACTGAAAATTTAAATGCTTTGGGGCACGTGGGTGGCTCAGTCAGCTGAGCATCCAACTCTTGATTTCAGCTCAGGTCATGATCCCAGGGTCGTGGGATCGAGGCCTGTGTCGGGCTCCTTTCAGAGCATGGAGCCTGCTTAAGATTCTCTCTCTCTCTCTCTCTCTCTCTCTCTCTCTCTCTCTCTCCCGCTGCCCCTCCCCCCATTCGTGCTCTCTCCCTAAAAATAAATAAAAATAAAAATAAAATTTAAACGCTTTTCATTCAAAGATGGCGATATGGACCAGAAAGAGGGGCAGTGCCCGCTTCCTAGGTGGGTCACGTTGCCATGCTGCCCGTAAGCCCGTAGGGCAAGTTATTTCCCAATGGGCCCTTGGCAGGCTGTGATGAAACTTTCTCCCATGTCCTTTCAGATCGGGCTCCTGACCTTGAGCAGCTCCATAACCGGCTTCATCAAAGGTTCCAACCAGGTTAGTGTCAGACAATCTCGGATAAAGGGTAAGGCCCCGGAGGGAGCACTTTGGACATTCAAAGCCCGGGGGTGGGAAGACAGTTTTCCAAACGGGAAAAGTATTCCTGGGGACTTAGTCCAGCTGACGTCATAGAAACTGTGGTCACTCCCCAAAGCCTGATGGAGGCAGTTGGGACCAGGGTATGTTGCTCCCAGGGCCCCTGGACTGGCTCCCTTGTTCTGGAAGGAGCTAAGAGATTAAGAGGACAGTAAGTACTTAGTATCAGGGCAGAGGTTTCCCTATTATTCCAGTGGCTCAAATGGAATAATAATAGTAATAATAATAATAATAATGGCGATATACTGCACTCACTATGTGCCAGGCACTGTTTTCAACACTTTACATGTTTTAACTCATTTAATCTGTAGGATAATCTCTACGCATTCCCTGCGTCTGTCGCCCCGCATTACACAAAGCGACGTTCAAATTCCAGCCGTACCGCTTGGCTTCTTATGCAACCCTAGACAAGAGCTTTAATTCCTGTGGGCCTGTGTCCTTGTCTGGAACGGAAACACGAAGGGGGCGTACCTCACAAGGATGTGGGGAGAATTAATAAGCAAGGCCGTGGTGCAGAGTGCCTGCACATAGTAAGTGCTCAGCAAGTGACAATTATTATCATTTAGCTCGTGGCAGATTTTACTTTCCCAGGATGGCACCTATCTCTCTCCCACCCTACATGCGCCTCCCATAGGCTCCTCTTAAACGCGATGGACGCTCTTCCCACTGAGGGTCGGGGGTCCACAGAGAGTCAGCAAGGCTCCTAACGAGCAGCCAGCAAGAGCTAACCGGCGTATGAGCGAATGAGCCTTCCGATGATTCCAGCCCCTAGCCTTTGGGTCCTTCGGCTGATGTCCCAGCCGTGGCGGAACAGGAAGCAGGCATCCCCATGCTGCCCTCTCCAAAGTTCTGACCCACAGGATCCGCGAGCATAACAAACGGTGGTTTTATGCCATTAAGTTTTGGAGCAACTTGTTACAACAGCAATAGGTAACCTTTACTACCGCTGTTATTTTTCTCACCCAGCGTGAGCAAGTAGGGGCAGAGCAGCAGAAGAAGTGGTCGAACTCACAGAGGAAGCAGGTGGCAGAGATCGGCCAGGACTTGCATAGGCCGAGTCCTCAAAGAAGAGCCTCTAACGGGAAGGTGAGTCACACAACACGAGGCCCCTAGTTGGATGGCTTGTAGGCTCCAAGGCTGGACCCACGAACTCCCTGTCTTTGTTTCTTCCCCCTTTACGCTGAGAAAGAAGCAGAATGTGGGAGGAAATTCTTTTTTTTTTTTTAAGTGTTTTTATTAGTAGTGTTTATTTTTGAGAGAGAGAAAGAGAGAGAGAGAATGAGCAGAGGAGGGGCAGAGGAAGAGGGAGACACAGAATCCGAAGCAGGCTCCAGGCTCTGAGCCGTCAGCCCAGAGCCGGACTCAGGGCTTGAACTCATGAACGGCGAGATCATGACCTGAGCCAAAGCTTAACCGACTGAGCTGCCCAGCCCCCACCCCGTCCCCCTGCCCCAAAGTGGGAGGAAATTCTTAAAGAACCAGCGTTTATTTTCATTCCCTACTAGGCTTGTCTGTTAGACGGATGAGGAAACTGAGGCTCCGAGAGATTAAGACGTTTGCCCGAGGTCACACAGCTAGTGCACGACAGGGCTGAAATTCCAATGATCCGCACCGCCACTGCCCCTCCCCATTTCTAAGAGGAAAATAACCATCGATGTGATCGACTGATTACAGTCACCAGCCCAGCTATTAAGGGCTTGCTATGTGCCAAGCACTGTGCTGGGCACGGACATGCATGATCGAGCCATGCCTAGCTCTTTGGCCTGACGTCCTACCCGCTTTCCCTCAATCACTGCCTGCCACCCTCTTCACGACCTCCTTTCTGCTCCTTGAACATGCCAGGTTCTTCGCACGGACTGCTCCCTCTGCCTGGATGTCCCCCCCCACACATCCCCCCACCATCCCACCTCAGTGGCTGCTTCCTTCTCACGTGGGTCTTTGCTCTAACGTCACCTCCTCCGAGGCGCCCCCCCCCCAACCCTCAATCTACTGAAACGTAACCTTCCTCCACTCTGCGTCACGCACTCTATGTCGAGTCTGCCCCGAGTTCTTTCCTTCACAGCACGAGTCATCGTTTCAAACCGTTCCCTACTAGATTAAGCTCCATGAGAACCGGGAGTCCTCATTAATCCTCACCGTATCCCCAGTGCCCGGAACAGCACCTGGAACATAGCGGAGGTTCCGTAAGCATTGAAAACTTGAACCTGTCTTAAATTGTTGCACTTTATTATTGTGAACATCAACCAAAATCATGACTACCACTTATTCACAAGTCGTTTTTTAAGTTTATGTACTTATTTGGAGAGACAGAGTGTGGGTGGGGGAGGGGCAGAGAGCCAGAGAGAGAGAGAAAATCTCAAGCCGACTCTGTGGTGCCAGCCCGGAGCCCGATGCGGGGCTCGATCCCATGAAACTGTGAGATCATGGCCTGAGCTGAAATCAGGAGTCGGACGCTTACGTGACGGAGCCCCCCGGGCGGCCCACGTCCACAAGTATTCATGGGGCGCCTACTGTATACACCAGGTGTCATTCTGGGCGCTGGGGCTACAGCAGTGAACAACCAAGACAAAGGTCTCTGGGCTCACAGAGCGTCCCTTTTATTTGCTCTGTCATAAGATAAGTGAGTGAAATACATCACATATCCCACAGTGCTTAGTGCTATGAAGACAAATAAGGCTGGGGGAGGGGAGAGCATGCTGGGAGTATGCAGGCACCAGCTTCCCACTCCCCCTCCATGGAAGGGGAGAACTCACAGCCTCCCCGCCTGCCCCCCGCCTCGCTGAGCTGCACCACTATCAGCATCTTTCAGCGTGACATTTTGGTCAGGCCTCCGTAGCTCCAAGAGTAACATTGGCTTTGAATCCAAGGGCCGGCAGGTGGGCCTCAGGCTGGGGGTGGGATTAGTTACCCCTTTTAGATCCCTGGCTGGGTTCAACCCGCTCGGCCTTGCAGTGGGGGGCCTTTCCTCGCTACGGGGAAGGGGCAGGCCCAGAGTCCCCCGGCCTGGAGCCGCGGCTAACTCTGGGCTCTGGGCCACCCCTAACCTTCTGTGTCCTGGGCAGAGGGTGAAGGTTTACAAACACGAGGAAGCCTTTGATCAGCACCAAATCCCCAGGGTTCTGAATGTTTTTTGTTCTAAGCTGCAGGCCGGGGCCACACTGTGCTTTGCCTCCAGCAGGGAAGACTGTGGGTAGGTGGCACGTGGGGGCGAGGGGGGGCGGGCAGTGGGAGGGAGGCTCATGTGGCCCCGTGAATTTTCTTTCCCACAAGCAGGCTACGCTTGCACGAGGGAATTCCACTGCCATCAGGAAATGTTTACAGAGCACCTACTACCTTCCAGGCACCACTGTAGAAACCGCGGCCGGAGCCGGGGACAAACATGGCCCCCTGCCCACGGAGCGAGCAGGATGCAAACGAGCAGGTGAATCTGAAGGATAGCAGGTGCTGGTGAACGGGGTGGAAACAGAGCTGGGGAGGGGCGGGGAGGGCTGGGGAGGGGGGTGTCACCTTTTATAGAGGGTGCTCCCGGGGGACCTCTCACAGCGGTATCCGGCGGAGGCCTAAAGGAAGTGCGGGAGGAGGCCACATAGAGGTCTGCGGGGAACAGTGTCGCGGGCAAAGGGAACAGCAGGGAGAAAGACCCTGAGATAGCGGCAGGACTGTCTGTTGGAAGAACAGCGTGAGCAAGTGGGGCAGAGTAACAGCAGAAGGGGCCAGACACACAGAGGAAGCTGCGGGCACATTGGCCAGGCCTCACACAGGCTGAATCTCAGTCCAGGGTTCTCACCTTCTGGCCCTGGAAGAGAAGAGGGGCTGGAGACTGTCTGCCGTGGCTCCTTCACCTTGATCTCAGGCGAGAGGCCTGTGCCGCCCGATATGCCAGCCCGCCCCGGGGAAGGCAGCCAGAGGCCAGTGACCCCGCGTGTGGCTTGGGGGGACGGGGATCTGTATCTGTTCTGGTTAGGAATGTTTTTGCTTCGAGTGATAGAAAACCCAACTAAAGCAGCTTCGGCTTTGAAGATGTTTACTTATGCAAATAATAAGTCAGGGAAGAAAGGTCCGAGTTCCCGCGGACTCACACCCTGCCCTTTCTTGACTCCTTTGTCTTCCCCTCGCCGGTGCTTTACCGTCGGCCTCCCGGCCCCAAAATGGCTGCTGAACTTCCACTCATCACCACTGCATTTAAAGGCAGGAAATGCTGGTGCGGGTGTGTTGGGGTCAGGGCATGGAGCAAATTCTCACAACCTTCTCCCTTTCTGTAAGAAAGAAAATCTTCCCCAGAAGCAACTTCTGCAGATTCGCTTTTCTGTCTTATTGGCCAGAAAGGAGCCACGTGCCCACCTGTACATCAGGGACCGGTCTGACCTTCCCTGAGATGAAGCCATTCTCACCTAATAGATACCTGGACAAACAGAGGTTCTGTCCAGAAGGAATAAAGAGTGTGGCTCTGGGTAGGCAACAGACAGTGCCCGGCACAATCTCTATCATTTACAGGCTGATGACTAGAAAAGTCGCTTAGCATCTCTGAGACTCAGCTTCCTCATCTGTAAAACGGGTCCATCTTACAGATGAGGACACCGAGGCTCAGAGAGGCGCGGTGAGGGGGTCCCTCATCATGTAGCTGGTAAGCAAGGAGACGTGGGATGGGAAGCCATCAAGATTCCGATTAGACAAGTGACATAAACTGGCTTTACAAGGGTGCCTCTGGCTGCTTTATAAGGAAGAACGTTTTGGGGGGTCAATGGGCAGGGCAGAAACAGTGGGGAGCAGTGGGGGAAACCATTGATTGCAGCAGAGTGCAGGGGGGGGGGAAAGGGGCTCCAGGGTGGTAGCTGTGGGCTTTCTCATCCCAGTAGCTTCTTTGGGACCCAGCACAGAGCCAGACAGAGCCGGGGTGTGGAATAAATACCCAGTGAATGAAGGCGTGAGGAAGGGAGAGAGCGCCTGACAAAATTCGGGCAGGAGGGAACCAGACATCCCACGTCTTTGCTGACTGTAGCCTGGGTGATTTGCACGGTGCCTGCCGCACGGGGATGCTTCGGTGTTGGGCGGATAAGTGAGCCAAGTTCGAGGTAGGGAGATAGGACGAAAAGAGGAAGAAGAAGAGAAAGGAGGGCGAGAGAGGGAAGGGAGAGAGAAAAGGAAGTGGAGGAGGAGAATGGAAGGGGAAGGAAGCGCCCCTGCATGGATAACGACGGTAACTTGGCGACCTCTGCTGGCCAGGACGGCCACTCGTCTGGGCTCAGGAAAGGGGAATTGGGTCCTTTGGAGTTGTGGCACTCTGAATTCAGGACTCAAGGAGGAGATTCCCAGGGCCCTGTCAGCTGGGCTCCCACAGCCGGGGGTTCCAGCGGTCAGTGGCAGCCGGGTGAGGAACAGGATGAGGTGAGAGAGCCTCTTACCAGGGCACTAATTCGAGGCGGCACCTAAAAACCCAGGAATCAAGACAAACATTTTAATGCAGTATCTTAAAAAATCAACTTGGCAAACGACGGCCCACAAGCTGCCCGCCTGGTTCTGCAAACAAACTGGATTGGAACCAGGATCAGGATTCGGGTTTCCTTTCTCGGTCACAGCCGCGATTACGTGTGCATCCCTTCACTAGTGCAGGGGTGCACGGGTCCCCTCGGCCGGCACATGCGGCGAGCGTGCTCAGCTCCCCTAACGAGAACACTGAGGAAGCATTCACTATGCCCAACGTGGGTGGCTCCATGCTGTGGCCCGCAGTCACAAGAGCTCTTTAAAAAAAAAAACTTTTTTTTTAATGTTTATTCACTTTTTGAGAAAGAGAAACAGAGTGCGAGCGGGAGAGGGGCAGAGAGAGAGGGAGACACAGGATCCGAAGCAGGCTCCAGGCTCCGAGCTGTCAGCACCCAGCCCAACACGGGGCTCGAACTCGCAAACCGTGAGATCACGACCTGAGCCGGAGTCAGATGCTTAACAGACTGAGCCACCTAGGCGCCCCACAAGAGCTCTTTTAAATGTTCTGGAAGATGTGGGCGTGTGTCCTCTTCAGTGTTGGACACATCTCAGTATCACATCACATTTCCCCGGCTCTGCTACTCACTAGCTGCGTGGCCCTTGGGCAAGGCTCCATTTCTCTGTGCCTCAATTGCCTCCTCTGCAAAATAGGTTGATGCACGCAAAGAACTTAGTAACCACTCAGTAGCGAACGGCTGTTGTTAAAAGTGGAGGTTTGAATCCCAGCCCTGCAACTTGTGTGACCCTAAGACATGATAGTTTGCATTGCGAAGCGTCTTTCCTCGTCTGTAAAATGAGGTTTATAAGCCGCATCTGGGAAGGTTCCAGATGGAATTCACACAGAGCTGCCAGTGCCATTGGCTCACCGCTGCAGAGGGCCAGCTGTCCCCACGTGGACTTTGAGGGATCTGGAACTGCAGAGGATTGCTCGGTCCTTTGTGAGATGCTGAATGAGGGGCGGAATCCACCGCTCGCCTGGGACTGTGCGATAATCCCTTGTTTCCCATCCCGAGCCAGGGCCTGAGTACATAGATTGGACAGTTCTCCCGGGAACATGTGTGGCTGCTCCAGGACCCCCCTCGCCCTCGATGCCTGCAAACGTCATGGTAGCCTCCCTAACGCTGCCGCCTCCGCCGTGCTGGCCACCGTGTCACACGCACCAACGGGCCCGAGCGGATCGCTGCACGCTCGCCAAGGCCTCTGCCCCAGGCTGCCACTGTCGCAGACCCGGCCAGTTGCAAAGGCTTTTCCCTTCCCCTCCAGCCCCCCTTTACCGCCTTTTCTCCCGATGTGATCCCTTGAAAACGTAAATGAGATGTGTTCCTGTTTAAAACCGCCAGTCGAGCTCGAGCTCGTGACAAGGCCCCGAGCTGGTCCTCACCCACCTCTCTGATCTCACTTCCCGCTCTTCCTCTGCTCTGCTCGCTGCGAACTGGCCACCCTGGCCTTGCTGCCCAGGGATGCCCCTCCTTTACCAACTTCGTCCCTCATGGGTCTCTGCCTGGGACACGCTCCCCCACCTCCCGGTTCTTTTTTGTTTTAATTAAGAAAAAAATAAGTTGAGACAGAACGCGAGCAGGGGAGGGGCAGAGAGAGAGGGAGGCACAGAATCCGGGGGAGGCTCCAGGCTCTGAGCTGTCAGCACAGAGCCCGACGTGGGGCTCAAACTCGTGAACCACCAGATCATGACCTGAGCCGAAGTCGGACGCTCAACCGACTGAGCCACCCAGGTGCCCCCGGCTCTCCTTCACATACCAGTTCTAATGTCACTGTTTCCTCGTTGAGTAAGGGCAGCCTCAGGTCCCCCTCTATCTCCAGGGCCCCGCACGCGGCGAGCTCTAGGTATTTCCTGACTTACTACCTGCACGTGTGTGCCCACCAGTCATTCTCACCCCGAGGCAGACAGCTCTCAGTCACGTTGACAGTATTCCTTGAAAACATCATTGCCCCTGGGGCCCTTGAAGTTCTTGGAAAATAACGTTATAGAAGGTCAAGATATATCAAAAGTGTATCCTTTCCAGCATCTCGTTTCCTAAAGCATCAGTGGAGGCCACACGGGCTTGGGAGCCAGGAAAAAGTCTCCCTTGCTACCTGTGACATCTTGGACACGTTCTCCATCGATACACTGGGGATGCTACCTTAGAGTTGTTTCAATTCCAATATGAACACTCCTGGGACAGTACCTTGACGAGTGATAACCAGGCAACGATATTCACTCTCCTGTCTACTGGTCACCAGTACCCAGGAAGGGAAGTTTTCATTCATTCCTGGGCATCTGCCACAGGCACAGGGCTGACTATGGTGAAGGAAACCCACAGTCCTGGACCCACGGAAATGCTCACTGCCCACGTACCCAGTAGCCAATGATACTGGGCACAGAGAAGGCACTCAAAGTACTTATTTGCTGGCTGGCGCAGACAAGGAGGAGAGGTACTTTATTATACCTCCCTCCCCGCAGACACACATCTCTGGGGAAGAGACTGAGGCTGGGAGGGGTTTTAAGTGCAAGCTAATTGGCGGTATTTTGCATCTTTGCTGCCCCTCCCCTTAAACCAGGCTTTATCAAACTAGTCATTTCTGGGTAAGTTCACCTCTTTTGTTCTACGTGCTTACTATCTGTGATATAAATCAACTCACTTTCTTTTACTAAAGGAACTTAAACTAAAAGGAACTTTAGATCAATCACTTGTCTTAGTCACAAGGTAATCATAGAAATACGGAGCAACAAAAACAAAAACAATGCTGCATAAAATCACATAAATTCCAGTTGCCTGAAAGCTATGAGCCTGCTTTTTTAAAACGAGACTAATTGGAGTTCAGCAGTATTTTTCATCTTTTTTTTGCTAAGACCCTCAAAAAAGAAATGTCTTACATCAAAACCCAGTAGATACCCTGGGTATCTGTACGTCTATACATACACTTGAAACAAGTTTTATTAAACAATACACGTAAGGCGCGCTGATATTTTCTATTCTATGATTCTACTTCATTTTTATTTTTTACGTTGATTTATTTTTGAGAGAGAGAGACAGCGCGCGCAGACAAGGCGCAGAGAGAGAGGGAGACCACCGAACTGGAAGCAGGCTCCAGGCTCTGAGCTGTCAGCACAGAGCCCGACGCGGGGCTCGAACTCACGAGCTGTGAGAGCATGACCTGAGCTCAAGTTGGACGCTTAACTGACTGAGCCACCCAGGCGCCCCTCTAGTTCATTTTTAAAATGCTGGCTGTATCCCATCATATTGGTTTCAGGGGGAATATGTCATGTACACGACAAAAAAACTGCCGGGTTAGCGGGTTGATAAAGATATCCGTCACCAACTGAGACTCTGTCCCCACATCACCCAAAAGACAGAAGAGTAATGTTCTCATCACGTGGTTCAACGTTCTGCAATGCCATTGCCCAGGTACCTGACATATATGCGGCCTGGCCAAAGAGGAAGCCCGTTCTAGATTTCTTTTAAATACCCAATTCTGCCTAGAACTTGTCTTCTGTCCACAGTAAGCTGTTGAGAACAGCCGACCGCAGACGATAATGACACTGAACAAGCATGATCACAGACAGCACTTAAAAGGATCTCAATACCTTTATTTAGGTCTAATCTCATATTCGGAGCCTTCCTTCAAATTCCCTTTGACGCAAATGGCCAGCACGTCAGTACTTGTCAGACTCTTCTACCCGACCATGGACCTCTTTCTTCCTCTCAGGCGCACTTCATCTAACTTTTTTAGCACCGGCCTGGACTTTTTGGAGAAGGTGGAGTAGCTCTTCAGAAAGGCTTCAAATACAGCCTCGGTATTGGGGTGGGTACTGAGGAAGGCTTTCTCCAGCACGTAGAGGTCGACTCCTTTATCTTCTGGAAGTGCAGAAATGAAACTCAGCCCAAAGTCTATGAGCACGATGTTCAGCTGTCCCACGGGGGGTTTCAGCAGCATGTTCGAGGTGGTAAGATCACCATGAATGAGGTCTTCGTCGTGCATTCGAGCCAAAACCTGCCCAACCGTCTTGGCTAAGCCGAGGAGACTTTGGGGAGTTTTTTCGGTCTCCATAGTGGATTGAATATAATCTCGAACAGTCACTGAACCTTCAATCTCTTCCATGTATAAGCAGTTGGAGGCATAGTCTACGAAAAAGACAACGGGGGCAGATATCCCTGCAATCAAGATACAAATCGTTATTGGATGAGATTCTCTCTTCATGTTAAGCTTAATTTTCAAAGATTGAGCCAGACTTTTACAGTGCATATCTGCTTATTTCAGGGAAAAAAAAAAAAATTTAGGAATGCTGCAGAATAGTACAATTTAACTCATCTGGAAGTTTCCCTGGCTCATGCCCTGCAGGGTTGCGCCTTAAGCCGCCCCACAGCTAAGTTTAGTAGTGCCGAAACTCCCTCCTCCTTTCTACCCTTTAGGGCTGGATTGCATTTGTCATACTTACTCCCTAAAAACAAAACACAGACCTAGAAGGGTAAGCATCGCCCAGAGTTGTGCTACCTGACCAGGACACAAACAGGCCAAGCAGTGCGCTAGCCGAGAGATTCATCTTTGCGTTCGGAAAGGCCGGGTTCAAATCCTGGTTGCCTTCCTTTGCTAGTTGTATGACCTAAAAGTCACATCAATTCTCTCAGCCTCTGTTTCTGTTTCCGTAACGCGGGAACAATACCTCCAGTAATAAAAAGAATTCATTGAATTCGAGTTTCAATGAATATTTATTGAATGACAATTGGGCCCACCACACTTTTCTAGATACTGGAGACCTATCAGTGGGGATACAGCAGCGAACAAAGCAGCCAATCCCTGCTTCGTGGACCTTACATCCTAGAGCAGATGAAAACTGAAAATAGGAACACACAAATAGCTTCATCACATCCAAGCAAGGGCAAGAGATCTGTCTGCTTGTTGGCGACTGAATTTCCTCCAGCTCACCCAGCACCTAACAATGTCCTGGGGTAAAGCAGGTGCCTACCGAATATTAATAAAAGAAAGGATGTGTGAAACTGAAAAGCCAGTGTTTCTGAGTCAGAGGCTATGGGCTGGGAGCCTGGCTGGGTCACTCACTAGCTGTGCAACCTTGGGCAAGTTACTTCCCCCGCCTGAGCCTCAGTTTCTCACCTGAGGACAAGGGATATACCGTGGTGGACGATGGTGTTTTAATGAAAAAGTCAGTATACAAGTTCACGGAGTCTAAAATCTACTGAGCGCTATGTACCAATCACGCACTCAAACATACTTGACTCCCCTTTACAGGGGAGGAAACTGAGGCTGAGCGTAAATAATTTGTTGTAAGGCTACATGGGAAGCGGTCGTGTCGGTATTGGAACCCCGACAGCCTCCGCAGCGAGTTCGTACTTGTAATTACACCTGCTTCTTAAAAGTCACGAACGTAAAGATAATGATCGAACACGGAGACGAGACGGTGCACATGGGGAAACCGAGGCGCGGGGCAGTTAAACGGCGTGCTCGACGCCGAGCGACAGTTAGAGCCGGGAACTGAACCAGGAGCAACGGCTCCGGGACACGTGCTCGTCGCGGGTGCCAAGGCCAAAGAATAAAATGAACGAAGGCGGGGGGTGCGGGCGGGGGAGAAAGGCCGACACTTCCCAACTGAAGTTCACGCGGCGGGTGCAAAGAGAGAGACTGAGGCAAGACGAGGCGCAGCGGCCTCCCCGGGCCGGGCCGGCTCACCTGCGCGGCGGCAGCGGAGCAGCGCCCGGGCCTCCTGCACCGTCCGCCGCCGGCCGAGCCGCGCTTCCAGCGCCGGGTGCCGGTAGCCCTTGGGGAAGCGGTGCTTCACCACGGCCGCGCGGCCCTGGAAGCGGCCGCGGAACACGCGCGCCTCGGCGCCCTGCTTCACCAGCTCCAGGCCGCTCAAGAAGCGGCTGCTCCGCTCCCGGGCGGCGGCCAGCGCCGCGGCCTCCGGCGCCGGATCCTCGCTCTTCCCAGCGGCCGCGGCGCAGGCGGCCGCCATGACTGCGCCTCGGCGCCGCCGCTCGGAGCCCGTCGGCTCTCTCCGGAGACTGCCGGTGACGTCACCCCCTCCGGCCCGCTTCGGCCACCATTGCGCCGGCGCTTCCGCCTCTGGACGTGGCCCCGCCTCCCACGTCCTCGGCTGTCTCCGTAAACCCTCGGCGGCGCTCGGGAGGCAGCGCTTCGACCTCCCGGGCTCCGGCCTGCAGCGCGCGGAGAGCCGCCCGAGGGGTCGAGGCGGCCCCGCCTCCTGTTCGGGAGTCGACGAACTGCCTCCCGTTCTGCGGCTCTTTTCCGGAAATAGGATACCTACCGATTGTGTCCCCTCTTGGCTCTTCGGAGCGTGCTGGTTTGGGTGATAAATTATATGGTCACCCTGGTGGAGTGGAGGGTGGCGGCGAGTGGGTAGCGGTAAGATAGTAAATAAGGTAGTGAAGGGGCATCTGGGTGGCTCAGTGGGTTAAGCATCGGACTTCGGCTCAGTCGTGACTTCGGGGCTCCGGAGTTGGAGCCCCAGCGTCTGTGCTGACAGCTCAGAGCCTGGAGCCTGCTTCAGATTCTGTGTCTCCCTCTCTCTCTGCCCCTCCACCGCTGGTGCTGTGTCTCTCATAAATAAACATTAAAAAAAAAAAAAAAAAGTAAGACAGTTAAGAAGGCTTCTATGCAAAAAGAAGAAGGCTTCTGTGAACAGGTGACGTTTGAGCCCTGTGGATGGATGCCTGGAAGAAGAGCATTCTGGGCAGAGGGGACAGCAAGTGCAAAGGCCCCGGGGGAGAAGTGTGCTTGGCATGTTTGAGCAAGAGCAGGTTATTGAACCTTCTCTATGCTTTAGTTTCTCATCTACAAAATAAGATTGTGAATCATATCTATCACAGAGGGCTTTGTGAGGATTAAATGAGTCACTAGAGGTAAAACCCATGGGACTATTTCCAGGCACATAATAAGCATTCCATAGATTAAAGCTGTTATTATTTAGGGAGGACTTCATACAATAGCTATCAGGTTGACTCCCGGCATCCATTATTCAGAGGGAAGGGGCCTCCTGCTAGCATTGTGTCCCAGGGGCAACACCACACCCACCTTGAACTTTGGAAGACCCTCTGTTACTCCACGTCTTGGCTGCTCAAACACAGGAGCAAGGTGGTTTGTGTGGTTTCCAGCAAGAACCCTGACTTGTACCGCCACTGAATGCCTGTGTGTTTTGGTTATTGCGAGGGTCCAGGATCAGTCGCTATAACACAGTGACCTAAAAATAATGGCTTCATTATGAGAGAGCTTCCTTTCTTTCTTCTGTAAAAGTATCGATCGGTCATCCTCAATGGGTTGCTACCTTCTCTGAGCCTATCCCAGCTGTCCAGCACTCCAGCTGGCAAGAAGGAGGATGAGGGTGAGGACAGGCAGCTAAGAACTTGATCCAAAGTTCCACACGTCACTTCCACTCACATCCTATTGGCCAGAACGCAGTCACAGAGCCCCCGAAGCTGAAAAGGAAGCTGGAAGACATATTCTCTAGCAGGGCAGCCGTGAACTCAGCTAAAACTTGGGGAGATTATTACTAAAAGGAAGTAGGGGAGGAATTAGAACAGGGTGCAATTAGTAGACGGCCATAGGTTTGTGGGGTTTTTTTAATGCTTATTCGTTTTTGAGAGACAGAGTATGAGTGGGGGAGGGGCAGACACACACACACACACACACACACACACACACACACACACAGAATCTGAAGCAGGCTCCAGGCTCTGAACTGACAGCACAGAGCCCAACGCGGGACTTGAACTCAGGAACTGTGAGATCGTGACCTGAGCCTAAGTCTGACGCTTAACTGGCTGAGCCACCCAGGTGCCCCTAGACTGCCATAGTTTTGATATTTTAAGCTGAAAGTAGCAGATTGGTCAGCTAAATAGCTTACTCTGGGGAAACAATACGCTCATTTATTATCTGACGGAACAAAATTTTAGGAAGTAAGGGGTCCCAAGCGTCCTTCAGGCACTTTTTAATTTTAAGGACCCAAGGTCTTTCCATCTTTCTACCCTCGTGCCCTTCGCCAGCCTCAGCTTTGGTCCCTACACTTGTCATCTTATTGTCATAAGCTGCCCACCAAAGCTCTACACGTGATATGAAGACACAAACACATCTGTCTGAAGAAGAGAGGTGCTATGTCCTCTACGTCTTTATTTGGGGAAAAACCCTTCTCTGGACATCCCTCCTCTCACACCGGGCTTCCTCTACAGGACATTGGCCACGACTGGCCCACGTGCCTTTGCTGTAACTGCAGAGGATGTGGGAAAAGTAAGGATCTGGCATTTAAACAAATTTTTTTTACGTTTATTCATATTTGAGACAGAGCATGAGCCGGGGGGTGGGCAGAAAGAGAGGGAGACACAGAATCCGAAACAGGCTCCAGGCTCTGAGCTGTCACCACAGAGCCCGACGCGGGGCTCGAACTCACGGACCGCGAGATCATGACCTGAGCCGAAGTCGGACGCTCAACCGACTGAGCCACCCAGGCGCCCCAGGATCTGGCATTTTGGGCCTGGACAGACAGAGACCTGCTCTAGAAGCAAGGAGGAAGGGAGCTAGGCACAAATATTTCTCCGAGGTTCAGATTCATCATCCTCAGAACGAGGATAATTAGTTTTACTGTGGCAATTACTTATTAAGATTAAATAAGATGTTGCTTGTGAGGGTGTGGATGGCAGACAACGCTGCATATGTTCCTTTTCCTTCTCCCATCATCGGGACCCTGTTTGAAATACTGAAGAAAGGCCCTTTCGTCCAAGGGTTGCTATGGCACCAGCCCTCAGCTCTGCAGTCCATGCGCGCCGTTCACACACAGGGCGAGCCACCTTTTCAGACATCAGACCCTTTGTGTTGGCACAGTGTGGTTTCCAGCACCTTTCGTCAGCCCAGACTACTCAAAGCTCACCCGGAACAAATTCTATTTATAACGCCCGGTTTCCCAAGTTTGTGGCTTCATTATCATAATTGTTAGTGTCCACATAGCCATCTCCATGGTTACCAAATCTGTCTGAACCCCTCCTTTGGAAAATCCACTGTACAAACATATTTGCAAGTCCCAAGCTTGCTATGGTCAGACTGGTTCTGGCTCCTACGGTAGGAAAACCTAGCTTAAAGCCTTTCATCGGCTCCCTATTGTGTTTAGGATTAAAGACCCACGAGGTCCTGCGTGGGACCCTATGTCCTTCTTCCAGGCTCGTCTCCCACCACGTTCCCGTTTGCTCTCTGATCTTCAAACACATTTACTTGCTCTCCGTCCCTCATTCTTATCAGGTTCCCTCTTGCGACAGGGCCTTTGCACCTGCTGTTTCCTATGCCAGAAGTGCTCTTCCCTCCCTTTGTTGCCTCAGCCCATCCAGACATCTTTCCATGCTCAGCTCAAATGTCACTTCCTCAGGGAGGCCCTCTCTGACTTTTCAGAGCAGAGAAAATCCAACTTTTATGAGTTCTGGTGCCCCTTTTTTTGTATCGTCACAGACTTTCTTTTTTTGTTTGTTGGTGTGACTATTTCATTAGTGGCAGGATTTAGTTCCTCACAGGCTATTGCCTGGAGGCTACCCTCACCTTTTGCCATTTGGACCTCTCCACCGGGCAGCTTACATCGGAGAGAGTGAGTGAGACATCAGGAGAGGACGAACAAGATGGAAATTGCCATCTTTTATAACCTAATCTCTAAGATGACATTCATCACTTTTGCTGTCTAGGAAATGAATTAATAGGTCCTGCTCACCTTCAACGGAAGCCGTGTGTGAAGATGCTTGCCCAAAGGACCAATTAGATAATTTCCTTTCTCGTTTGGGGGAAACAAATGAAGAGGGATTCTCTATTCTCTAGGGGAGATAGAGGCCGGCAGCAAGCACGTACCCACCCTCATGACTTTAATGCAAGTCACAGAGATCAGCAGGGCTCCAGGTGTCGCTGTCCCAGGGACTCAGTCTCAGGAGTCAACGCAGGGCCACTTGGAGCCACCTACTGGTTGAAGCAGTCCCAAGCCCACTTAGATTTCAAGGGATGGAACAAAGAATTTTGGAGCCATGGTTCAAACTGCCCCAGGCATTATTATTTTCAGAACTGTACAAGGGTCCTCTGGCTCAGAAGGAGTTGTCGATGCTTCTTTTTTTGTTGAGATGGCTCTGTGTGTGTGTGTGTGTGTGTGTGTGTGTGTGTGCATGCACATGATCCCTGCTGGGTGAGAGTGTGGCTGTGGATGCCCGTGGACGAGTGTGTTTGTGTGAACACGCATTGAGAGTTTGGAGAAGCCCGTGGCCGTGTGAGTGCTGACCTTAGACGTGCATTTTTGCTCGAGAAGGAGCATTAGTGGGGTGTCCGCAGCCTGGCTCCTTTCCAGAGCTCCAAGCTCATATATGGAATTGCCTACCTATTTCCACATGGATGCCTAATGAGGACCTTAACAGTCACACGGCCAGAACCGAGCTCTGTCCCAAGCTGCTCCTCTCCCAGTCGGTGAGTCCTTCTTGAGTCTATCTGCCATCTTCCTACTTTCCTCCACTCCCTTAGTCCACATCAGCCTCTCTCTCACCTCCCACCAGCCTCCGTCACTCGGGTCCTCCTGTTTCTGCCATTGCTCCCCGTAACCCACTGGACCTCCCCGGTTCTTTCTGTGTCCGTTGGAATAAGATCCACATTCCCTCCCCTGACCTCCCAAGGCCTTACCCGATCTGGCCTTGGCCAGCCCCTCCCTTGGGCTCTATCTCCCTCCACTCTCCGCTCTCCCCACCTCCCCCTGTGCTCCAGACACGATGGCCTCACTTCTGTTCTTTATACTCCACAAGCTCCCTCCATGGAGGCCTTCGCCTTTGCTCTTCCTTTTGCCTGGTACCTAAGGTCTCAGCTCAGATATCCCCCCTAAGGGCAGCTGTCCCAGGCCCCCAGCTGGAACAGCCACCTGGGCCTGTACATCCAGCAGCCTGGTTTCCTTCCCTGCCCAGCCCTAATCACTGTTGGTGCATCTCTGGCTCCTGCAGTCATGCACTTCTCCTCTTCCCCCACGAGAAAGCAAACTCCACAAGAACACGCACACACACACACACACACACACACACACACACGACCTGTCTTGTTTGGGCACCTGGGTGGCTCAGTCAGTTAAGCGTCTGACTTTGGCTCATATCATGATCTCATGGCTGAACCCGGCATCAGCCTCTCTCCCTCTCTCTCTCTCTCTCTCTCTCTCTCTCTCTCTGTCATTCCCCGACTTGCTTGCGTGCACTCTCTCACTCTGTCAAAATAAATAAACTTTTTTTTTAAGTTACAAAAAAAAAAAATGTCTGTCTTGTTCTTCCAGCCCGCGGCTAAGGCCCACCACGGTGCCTGTGGGTACTTGGGAGGTGTCCCAACTGTCCCAACTGTCCAATGAAGGGTCAGGGAATCCAGGGAACGTCTGAGTGGCTGAATCAGGTATGTGAGTGTCCCGGTCCCAGTAGACACATGAGTGAGTGAGTGTGTGTGTGTGTATACACGCTGGAGAGGCCGGACTAGTAATGTGGGCTGCAGGGAGCACAGGGGAGAGGAGCATGTGGGGGTCCCCCACAACAGGGATGACAGTGGGCGGGAGCCAGGAGGAGCACAGTGGGTGGGGACCCCAGCCAGGCCGGGATGGTCCCGCACAGGGGGCCAAGGCCGGCCCGGCCGACGCCGACGTGGCGGTGGCGCTGTGGACAGGCGGGCGGGGAGGAGGAGGAGGGCGGGAGGCGGGCCGGAAAGTTTGTCGGGCGACAGAGGCGGGGACTCCGGCGGGGGATGCGCCCCCGGCTCCTCCGGCGCCCCCGCTCGCACGGGAGTCGAGCTCGCCATGGGTAAGTGGAGATCCGGCGCTGCCGCGAGGGAGCCCCGACGACCCCATCCGTGCGCGCCCCGCCCCCTGTTGCACCGTCCCCACCGCCCACCAACCACCCACTCGGGTGGGGACCGCGGGCCTGGCTGGCTGCGCGCTGGGAGGGGACGCGGGCGCACTTCCTTCCAGGCTCCTTTCTGCCCAGAAAAAAGTGACCCGAGAGTGCTCTTTACTTGATACTGGGCTGCGGACCCAGGGCAGGCCCTCTCCTGACCGCTCCAAGCCTTACAACCACCCCCGGCCAGTGAGACCGCTCCTAGCCAGCAGATAAAGAAATCGAGGTTCCGAAAGGAGCAAATTCATTCATCAGTTTGCTGACCACTTCTGTTGCCAGGCCTCCGGATGCTGCCGTGAGCAACGCGGGCGAAACTTCTGCTTCCGAGATAGTCAATGAGGGAGACGGGAGACTGGAATCCAGCACTGGGGCTGGGTGGGTGCGTGGGAGGGGACTAGAGAATTTCTTTGTTGCTATAGGGGACTAGGATCTCCATGTCTCTCTCTGGATCCAGAGCCTCGTGTGGTCTCTCCGTCATTCGTCCCTCTACTGTGGGACTCAGCGGGGAACAAAGTAGACGTTAGTCCTCTCTTCCATGGAGCTGGCATTCCAGTTGAGAAGCTGGATGAGCAAGTAAATGAATAAAATAATCTCCAGGAGTGATAGGATGCGGGGGAACACACAAAATAAGGTCATGTGATACTGGAGAGGGAGGCGGCTTCTTTAGGTAGGGAGAGAGCAGAGGCCTGCCAGAGGAGGCACTGGAGCTGAGAAACAGGTTTGCTAAGATCTGGAAGAAGAGCTTCTAGGGGGAGGGATAGCAGGTGCAAAGGCCCTGAGGCACGAGTGAGCTGGTATAGTCAGGCCAGTGCACCTGGAGCACAGTGGGCAAGGGGAAAAGGGTGGGAGGGAGGTCAGAGTTAGGCAAGGGGCTAGACTGTGTAGGCCTTTGTAGGCCATGGTGAGCGGTTTGAATTCTATTCCGAATGACAGGGGAAGCTGGAGAAGGCTTTTAAGCTGGGGTGGAACATGACCCTAATTGTGTTTTAAAAACTCAACTCTGGATCATTCTGTGGAGAATCGTAATAGCTAACAAGTGGCTGTAAGCTAGACAGGCATCCAATGCAGATATGACTAATATCCACATTTGTAGATAGGGAAGCTCAGAGAGGTTAAGGGAGCTGCCCAAGGTCACACAGCTGTGGAGTAAAAAAGCTGGGGTGGAACCCCAGCACTCTGGCTCCAGTCTGCATTCCTAAGCACCGTACCACCCAGCCTCTCATGCAGAGTCATGGCACAACTGATCACCAATTCCAGCTCTGACTCCAGAGTCCATGCTCTTAACCCTCAAGGCACACTGCCCCAGAGCCCGAGGGAATCCTGGGCCCAGAGAGGTCCTCCCAAGAACACTCAGCTTGACCCTGGTCCCTTGCACCTGCCCCTCCTACCCCTTTGCTGCCTCCTCAGTTAATTCAACAGCTGTTGACTGAACATCACCTAAGGACAGAACTGGGGCTGAGTGGGAGTGAAGGAGGGAGGTACAATCGAACTGGCACCGGGCTCTGTCCTCCCCAGAGACCCCATGCTGCTTTCCCGGGCTCCCTTTCTCAGGGATTGGGTCCTGTGTATAGACCTGGGTTCCAGCTCCCGTTCTCCCACTTCTGGGTCCATCATCTCGTCAACCTCCCTGGCCCTCGGCTTCCTCATCTATGGAACGACCCACATACAAGACGCTTATCACAAGGCAGCCGTGAAAATGACGAGCAGATGCACAAAAAGGGCTCTGCCCCCCACCTACCCACGGTGAACGGTCACTTAACGTGAGCTTTCCTTTTTCATCACCCCCAGTGTTGGGACTCTGGAGTCAAAGACTGGCCAAGGTGAGCCTCTGCTCTGGCACTTACAAAACTGCCCCCTTGGGCAAATGTCTTCACCTCTCTGTGCCTCGGTTGCTGCATCTGTCAAATGGGAATGACAGCAGGGCCCATGTCATAGGTTTGCTGTAGGGATTAAGTCGGCTGATACAGATAGAGCTTCCAGAAGTGGCGGTCTGGCCGGCGGTGGTGAGTGCTCCCTAAGTATGAGCTGTGTTGGGACATTTGGAGGCCAGCCTCCCAGGTAAGGGTATTTGCATATTTCAGTTTTGCTCCGCCTTCTCCCTGGAGCTTCAGGGAAAGCCAGGGCAGATCTCCGGTAGGGGAGGGCCCCAATGCATTGTGACTTCTGGCTGAGATGCTGTTCCAGGGTCACCCACGGGAGGGTGACCTCTTGCCCCTTCCTCTACTCCCTGATTCTCTCCCTGGGAAGCCCTGTCCTCCACAGGGAGGGGCCTAGGGGATTAAGGGATTTCCTCCAGTGTGAGACAGCTTCACATACAACCTATATGTAGACGGATAGTTCATAGCAAGGGAGAGCAGTTCCCAAACCCAGGCTAGCTTGAACTTGGGGGGCCAGAGTCTACTCTACTTGCTGTGGAGCGTGGCCGCTTCCAGGCCCTAGACGTCTCCAAACACCCAAGAGTCCAGATCCTTTCTCTCTGGATTCCCTAAGCCCCCCAGAGTTCCTTCATTCCATCATCTTGTTTATTTAACAAGTATTTGCTGAATGCCAGGAACTGTCCTCGGCATCAGGGAGACAGCTAAGGACAAACAAACAATTCCTGTTCTTTTTTGGGGGCCAATATTCTGGTCAGGAAGAACAATAAATATGTAGAATATATTGTTCTTCCAGAGGGTGAGAAGTACCATGGAGACAAATAAACAGGGAAGGGCGTTAGAAGTGCTGAATGTGAGGGGCTCCTGGGTGGCTCCATCAGTTAAGCGTCCAACTTAGGCTCAGGTCATGATCTCGCGGTCCGTGGGTTCGAGCCCCGCGTCGGGCTCTGTGCTGACAGCTCAGAGCCTGGAGCCTGCTTCGGATTCTGTGCCTCCCCCTCTCTGTCTGCTCCTCCCCCGCTCATGCTCTGTCTCTCTATCTCTCAAAGAATAAATAAACATTAAAAAAAAATTTTTTTTAAGTGCTGGATGTGATGGGGAGGTTGCAGTTTTACGTGGAGGGCCAGGGAAGGCCTCATGAGAAGGTGATGTCTGAGCAAAGACCAGAGGGAAAGAGGGAAGGAATGGGGTGGGGCGGGGGGGGGGGGGGTGGAGGCTCTCCTGGCAGAGGTGACAGCTGGTAAAAGGCCTTGAGTTCAGGAATGAGGTGTAACAGCAAGGAAGCTGGCTGGCATGGAGCCAGGAGAGAGCAGGCAGATCCTGCAGGGCCTTGAAGGCCACTATCAGGACTTGGCATCTTTTCAGAATAGAATAGAGTGGGAGCCTTGAGGGCTGTGAGCCGAAGGACTGAGGCTTTCACAGGACCCCTCCGGCTGTCCTGGAGCATTCTCTTAGGTTCACATGTATCTGACACAGGCCCCTGGAATGCCACGCAGTGACACCTCCCTAGTCCCCAGCTCAGTCATTGGTTCATTCGGCAGAAATCTTACGGAGCCCCTCTTGGGCGGCAGCATGGGGCTGGGGCTCAGGATGCACAGACTGGAAGTCTCCGTCCCTGCCCTTCCCAGTTTAATAAGGAAGACACATCAGCAACCTTGGGATGGTGTAAGCAAATAAAGGGGGAATGCAGAGTTGGTTGGAAGTGAAAAACGTGGCTTGGAAAGTTGAGGAAGATGTACAGGAATTAGCCAGGGCCTCCCTTGAACTAGCTTAAACCAAAACAAAACAAAATAAAACAAAACAAAAGAAAGAAAAAGAAATTTAAAAAGTAGGAAGAAAAGGAAAAAGGTGGGGCGCCTGGGTGGCTCGTCGGTTAAGCGTCCGACTTCACTCAGGTCATGGTCTCACGGTTCGTGGGTTCGAGCCCCGCGTCGGGCTCTGTGCTGATGGCTCGGAGCCTGGAGCCTGCTTTGGATTCTGTGTCTCCCTCTCTCTCTGCCCCTCCTCTGCTCACGCTCTGTCTCTCTCTGTCTCAAAAATAAATAAAAACATTTTTTAAAATTTTAAAAAAAGAAAAAAGGTAGTCACTGAAAATCCCATGGCCTCAGACATGGGAACCGTCCCACCCCCCCGCCCCCACCAAGGGGGAAGATGGCGCCCAACTGCTCCAAGCAGGTAAACTACAGTGAGCAAATACACTGGCCCAGGTTCAGCCAAGTGGTTTTCATCGCTGCCCAGGGCCTGGGAACCTGCTGGTTGGTCAGATCTGGGTCATGGCCACGGCCCTGGAGTGAGGCAGTGGGGGTGGAGGTGGGGGCGGCCATTTCTGCCCAAACCAGCAGATTGAGAGACAAAGGGCAAAGAAGACCAGAGCCCCAAGAGAGGACGGGGTGGGGGCCGGGGTGGGGGGGGGGGTTGCCAAATACCCGACACGTGCAACTCAAGACCCCTCTGGGAGGTGACCGTGAGCTGGGACCCACAAGGATACGTGGACCTGTGGGGAGCACAGGCAATGCAGGAGGGGTAGGTGGGCGTGAAAATGGATGGTGTGTGCTGGGAACCAGTTGTGCAGGGCTTGTGGGAGGCAGGTGGGGAGGTGCGGACAGAGCCGGGGTGGGAAAGTGACCGAGGCGTTCGGCTGGGGCTTTCAGCTCAGGTAGGGCCTGGAATGACACGCTAAGGACCTGACGGAGCAGGCGATGGGAGCCATGGAAAGCTTTAGGAAGGGAATGTACTTCCCTCGTCGTTCTAATGGCCTTGACTCCTCGGGGCCTCTCCTTCGTGGTTTCTTGGGGCACCACCGTTTCACTATGCTTTGTGACTTGGGTTTCCCTGAGGGCTAATGTATCAGTATTTCCCCTCCCTCTCTGAACCTGCACCCCTGTTCTCCTCCCACCCCACCTCTCCTTGATTGTCCTTCTTGCTTGAGGTCAGTTCAGCAGAGCTCTTAAGTATATGGGTTTGGGAGTCACTTGGATCAGTGTCGGAGGCCTGCTGCTGTTGCTTCCCGCCTGTGAGAAGAGTCTGAGCCTTACCTCCCCATCTGTGAAGTGGGGACAACTGCACCTGCACCGCCTCGGGGCGGTTGTGAAGATGAGTTAACAGAAGGCACTAAAGTCTTTCCGTGGGGGAGATGTTCAATCAATGGCACCCGGTAGCATTACTATTCTGTCTCACTATTATCGTTGCTGTTCTGCTGTTCCCACCGTGACCCAAATCCAGCGGAACCTGTCGACAGTCACCTTTGCCTCCGAGTCCCTTGGCTGGGTTCCCTTTCAACTCGAGAGGAGCTGAGGAAATGGCAAACAAATTCTGTTTTCACCTGATTGCTTCACACGGCCTGAAAGAACCTTCCCTCCTGCCAGTGAACTCCAGGAACCGAGGGAGATGGGGGCAAAGGGAGGCGAAGACAGGGCAGGACCTGGGTCGCACAATCTTCCTAGGGGGTTTGTTCACGGGTCGTGAGCAGGAAACGCGGGGCCAGCCAGGGAAAGGTAGGGGGTTACCTCCCAGGGGGCAGGGCTGGGAGGGAGAAGGGGGAACAGAAATGGGGGGTGAGCCTCCCACCTATGAAACTCCTTCCCCTGCACAAAAATTGCCTGACAGAGATGGGGAGAGGTAGAGGCAAGAGAGAAGAGAGCAAGATCGCCATTTGCCAAGGTTTTGTAATGGAGTGGTGAAGGGTGTGGATTGTGGAGCCAGACCGCCTGCCTGGCTTTGAATCTAGGCTCAGCTACTTTTGACCTGAGATAAGTCACCTCACCTCTGGTGGTCAGTCTATTCATTCATAAATAATATAAAAGCCACCACATGAAGTTACATTAAGTCAAATGCGTTATTGCACTGAAAGTGCTCAAAGCAGTGCCTGGTCCAGAGAACACAGTGAATCTGGCTGTAGTATTATCAGTGTTCTTGTCAGGGCCAGCATGGGCGTGGGTGAGCTAGATACTGCTGGAATAGTCTAGATGCATCTAGAAATATCTAAGTGTAAGCATGTGAATGAAGAATTAAGGGTAACTGGGGCGCCTGAGTGGCTCCGTCGGTTAAGCGTCCGACTTCAGCTCGGGTCACGATCTCACGGTTCGTGAGTTCGAGCCCCGCGTCGGGCTCTGTGCTGACAGCTCGGAGCCCGGAGCCTGCTTCGGATTCTGTGTCTCCCTCTCTCTCTGCCCCTCCCCTGCTTGCGCTCTGTCTCTTTCTCTCCCTCTCAAAAATAAATACACATCAAAAATTTTTTTTAAAAAGAAGAATTAAGAGTAACCTGTAACTGTAGTGCCGATATGGTAGCTGCTAGCCAGAAATTTTTACGTGTAAATTAATTAAAATTACATAAAATAAAAAATGAGGTTCCTTAATCACACTGACCACATTTTAAGGGCTCAGGAGTCACATGTGCTGGTGACTACCATAGATCACCTCTCTCTGCCCAGCTCAAGCCTTCAAAGACTTGCCTCCTTCCACTAAGAATGAAATTCATTACCGTCTTCACGACTTAAAAAGTTCCACGTGATCAGGCCCCTGCCTACTTCTCCTGTCTCTTTATTTCCTGTCACCGGAGCCACCCCGACCTCTGCTGATAGCACAGCGATTAAGAGCCTGTCCTCTCTGGCGACATCTGCCACCACTTGCTGTGTGACCATGAGAAAGGTTTCTTACCCTCACTGAGCCTTAAAGGATGATGCGAATAATAATATGTTCTAGGATTGTGGTAAGAATTCAACGAGTAAGTACACATAAAGTTCTTAAGACACGCTTAGTAAGTGCCACAGAAGCACTAGCTATTAATATTCATGGTTATTGTTCAAACATACCCAAAACTGTCTTGCCTCAGTGCCTTTGTGTTTGCGGTTTCCTCTCTAGAATGTTCTTCTCCCAGATTGTACATGGCTTTCACCCTCACTCAATTTAGATCTCTGCTCAAATCTTCCCTCTTCAGAGAAGCCTTAACCGACTGCCCTATTTAAAACTGAATTCCTCTATCAGTTTCAACCCACATTCCCTGCTTTTTTCTGTGACTCCTATCACCACCTGAAGATCTATATATATATATATATATATATACACATATATATATAAATGTCTACCATATATATATATATATATATATATATATAACGACAACACCATTGTACTGCCAGCCCCAAGAACACAGTCTGGCATGTTGTAGATGCCAGATAAATAAAATTTTGAATGATTGGATGGATGCATGCATGGATGGATGGGTAAGTGTGTGAACGGGTTCAGAAGGGATGGAATACAAAGACGGGGGATGAATGGTTGTGTCTGTGGACAGGTGCATCAGTAAATAAGTGGATGGTGAATTAAGGGCTAGAGGAAGGGAATGGATGGATGAATATGTGGTAGAGGGAGCAGACGGACGGACGGAGGAGTGGATGGTGAAGGGAATGGACGGATAGATTGATTAATAACTCGACGGGTGAATACAGATGGAGTGGACGGAGGGATGAACGGATTGGTGGGTGGACGGATGGAACAGTAAATGGACAGATAGGAGAATGACGGTAGATGGGTGGAGGGGTGGGCGGGTGAAGGGGGGAGGGGATGGATGGATGAATGAATGAATGGGCAGGCGGATGGATGGACGGGTAACTGATGGGGTAGCTGGATGGACCGATGGAGGGGTTGACAGATGGAGGGAAAGCTGGACGGACGGATGCTCTGGCAAGGAGCCGTCCTGAACTCTGCTCCTGTCACTTTTGCTTTCCAGGCCGTCCCCAACTGCTCCTGCCCCTGTGTGCCTCTGTGTCTTTGCTGGGTGGCCTGACCTTCGGCTATGAGCTGGCAGTCATATCGGGTGCCCTGCTGCCACTGCAGCTGGACTTCGGGCTGTCCTGCTCGGAGCAGGAGCTCCTGGTGGGCAGCCTGCTCCTGGGGGCTCTCCTCGCCTCCCTGGTGGGCGGCGTCCTCATCGACCAGTATGGCAGGAAACGAGCCATCCTTGGGAGCAACTTGGTGCTTTTGGCGGGCAGCCTGAGCCTAGGCCTGGCGGGCTCCCTGGCCTGGCTGGTCCTGGGGCGCTTGGCCGCTGGATTCGCCATCTCTCTCTCCTCCATGGCCTGCTGTATTTATGTGTCAGAGCTGGTGGGGCCGCGGCAGCGGGGCGTGCTGGTGTCCCTCTACGAGGCAGGCGTCGCCGCGGGCATCCTGCTCTCCTATGCACTCAACTACGCCCTGGCTGGCGCCCCCTGGGGATGGAGGCGTATGTTCAGCTGGGCCGCTGCACCTGCCCTCCTACAGTCGCTCAGCCTCCTTTATCTCCCGGCTGGCACCGCCCAGACTCCAGCGCCCAAGGACCTCGTTCCTCTCCAGGGAGGCGGGACCTCCAAGCCGGGCCCGGCGAGGCCAAGATCCTCCCTCCTGGACCTCTTCAGGGCGCGGGAGAACATGCGAGGCCGGACCGCCGTGGGCTTGGGGCTGGTGATTTTCCAGCAGCTGACGGGGCAGCCCAATGTGCTGTCCTACGCCTCCACCATCTTCCAGGCGGTGGGCTTCCGGGGAGGCTCCTCCGCGGTGCTGGCCTCCGTGGGACTCGGGGCCGTGAAGGTGCTGGCCACCCTGACTGCCATGGGGCTGGTGGACCGAGCGGGCCGCAGGGCCCTGTTACTGGCCGGCTGTGCCCTCATGGCCCTGTCGGTCAGCGGCATAGGCCTTGTCAGCTTTGCCGTGCCCATGGCCTCCGGCCCAAGCTGCCTGGCCGTGCCCAATGCCACCAGGCTGTCAGGCCTCCCTGGGGACTCCGGCCTGCCGAGGGCCATGGCTCCGCCTCCACCGCCGACAACCAGTGAGAACCAAGGGAGGCCGGCCTTGTCGACCTCTGAGACGATCCAGCCTCCTCCCGGAGCTGGGGACCCCACGGCCCCGGCCCTGCCGGCCTTAAGCCCCGCCTCCCCGGCACCCCCTTCTGCCCCAGGGCGCGTCCTGCTGCACTGGGCCGCGCTGGTCTGTTTGATGGTCTTTGTGAGCGCCTTCTCCTTTGGATTTGGACCAGGTAGGTGAGGGTTCTCTCGCAGGTGACTCTGCGGCCTTGTACCCCACCCAGCGGGAAAGGTTGGGGACCGCGTCAGTCAGGGTCTCAGAAGGACACCAGAGGTGGCTTGAGCGTGAGGCCAGTGAAGCTTCCACTGGCCGTGCCCCTTGGTGGGCACTCTTTCGGAGGGCGGGGCCTAATTTCCTGTTCCTAGTTGGTTTTTTTTTTCTTTTTTCCTTACAAAGGCCCCCAAATTATTTAAGCTTCAAGCCTCAGAAGACCTGAATGTTCCCCTGGATAGCTCACTCGGGGTTTACTCAGAAGGAGTTCTTACCGCATTAGGAGGGAGGCAGCGGGCGGGGTGGGTGTCGGGGGCCTGACACTCTGTGGTTGGGGGCTGCCGCTGGACCGGGGGGTGCCAGGCCCCGGTCCCCGCCGCAACCCACCAGTCTGCCCTGCTCTCCTGTCCTAGTGACCTGGCTCGTCCTCAGCGAGATCTTCCCCGCGGAGATCCGGGGCAGAGCCTTCGCCTTCTGTAACAGCTTCAACTGGGCCAGCAACCTCCTCGTCAGCCTCTCCTTCCTCGACCTCATCGGTGAGTCCTGTGACCTAATTCCGAGGTCCCGTCCCCTCTAGATCCGGGAAGCCAGGGCTTCTGTACCTGTGGGGGTGCAAGTGCCAGAACACCAGTTTATGAACCAAAGGGAGGATTTTTGTCTTAAGTCGCGGAGAGCGGGAGGCTGACCCACGGGCTGCCACAAAGCTGTCACCAGCTTCCACTCTCTTTCCGCTCTGCCGGCCGCGCGGTGGGCTTCCTTCCCAGGCAGCCCGGCCTCGTGGTGGCCGAGACGGCCACCTGTGGATGTCGTGGCTGGGCATCCCCGCGGAAGGAGAGCGTTTCTTTCCCGGTGTTCTGACCCAAGTCCTGGGATGCCCATCCCTACCTGGAGGGCTGTAAGATTCTGATGCCCGTCCTGGGGTGTATACCACCCCCTGGAGTCAGGGTGGGTGGGGGACCGCTTCACCCAACCGCCTGGACGGAGGTTGGAGGGGCGGCTCCGCAAAGGAGGGCTAGCGCGAAGGGGGGAGGAGGCAAGGCAACCACGACGAGAGAAGACACGACCTTTGAAGCTTCTACTCCATTCCAGGCCCCATCAGTGAGTAGCCCGGCCTGAATGGCAGTTGGGAGTTGGGGCTGAAGGAGGGAAGAGCTGAAACGTCCAGTCTTGCATCTGGAAGCCATCTGACTGGGGTGGGAGGGGAGGGAACGAGCCCCCGGTGGGGGGGTGGGGGGTCTGGAGACCTGAGTGTGGGGCTCTGGTACCCACCCCCCACCAACAAGCCCATTTTCTTCACCATAGCCCAAAGGCCCCTACCGTTAAAGCAGGGGAGTTTTTGAAAAGTCCCTACTTGGAGCAAGACAACTATTCTCTAAATCAGACTTGGTGCAGAATGTAAAAGTCTCCAGGCTTGACCGGGTGCCAGTCGACACCCACACTAGTGAGAATGTGTCTGAGACCAGGGGGTATAGGAGTTGTGAGCTTTTTTATTCTAAACCGGCTCAAACAGGCTCATGCCCACCTGTCAGCTTCTTCTATCTTCTATCTAGTTGGGATGACAACTATCTCTTCCTACCTGGCATTCGAACCCAGTCTGAGCCATGGTAGGGTTGGGCGGGGGCGGGGGGGGGTGGGGAGTGTCCTGGGCTGAGAACACCCAGAAAGGACCTCCGAGTTGCTGAGACGCTCCTGGCCCAAGGCCACTGGTCACCGGGGCCAAAGTGGGAAGGTCTCCTTCACTGTGAGCCCCAAGGCACAGTTCTTAGGGGTCAGTTATTTTCCTGTTTTCTGCGGCCGAGCATTTCCTCCTCAAAGGCACAGGCACCCCTGGGGCCTGTGGGAAAGGCTGACAGAAGGATCTGCCCACAGTGTCAGTCTCCCACCCCCAGTCTCAGGGGAGCCAGGCTGCTTCCTATTGCCTCAGCCTTCGAGCATCCCCTTTATGTGGAGTAAATGAGAGAGAAGGGGGAGAAGGAGAGGGAAAGGAAGGAAGGAAGGAAGGAAGGGAGGGAGGACGGGGAGGTGGGGGAGGGGCGGGAGGGAGTGATGAGAATTGTATCATACCCTGACCACCCCCATTTCACATATGGGCCAACGCGTCCTTCCCAAGGCCAGCAGGTAGGGAGACAACTGGCCCCGAGCCCTCCTGACTCCCAGGCCAGCTCTCTCCTTGCTGGCTTGGGGATTACATGGAGGCCAAGCTGGTCAGGGAGGTTGCTCAGAGGTCGTGGCCTCTGAGGTGAGAACGGTAATGGCTCTGGAACATAATTTGTGTTTCTGCCTCAACAAAGCCCTTCCCTCATTGTCTCCTTTCCCCGGCTTGGGCTGGGCCCCTGCCCACACTCCCGCCCTCCTGTTCCCAGGCACTATCGGCTTGTCCTGGACCTTCCTGCTCTACGGGCTGACCGCTGTCCTCGGCCTGGGCTTCATCTATGTATTTGTCCCCGAAACCAAAGGCCAGTCACTGGCAGAGATAGACCAGCTGTTCCAGAGGAGACGGTGAGAGGGGACGGGGCTGGGCCTTGGGAAAGAGTCACATCAGATCCTGAGCAAATCAGTTCAGGATTTAGTCCTCACACTTTCTGTGTGCAAGAGAGCGTTTTTCTCCTCTTCCTGACCCTCTTAGTGCCTGGATGCAGTCAGTTTTGTCTTGGCCTCATACAGGAGCTGTTTCCCTTGAGTCGTTGATCTCTACCTACAGCAGAATTTCATGTGACGTTAAGGCCCGGCTCATGGGAATTTTAAAACCATGCCGTTATGGGATCACATGAGCTTAGAATAGTAAAATGCTAATGTCGCAGCATCTTAGAATCGGAGAAGCGTAGAGGAAAATTTTATAACGGTGGCCTTTTAAAGTCACACACAGAGAATTGTGGGCTTAATCTACTCAGTTCAGTGGGTGTTTATTAAGCCCCTACTCTGTGCCAGGCAGTGTCTGGGCCTTTGGAAACAGACAGTGAGCCGCTGAGAGTAGGGACTTAAATAAACAAGCAGAAAGGAGGCTGAGAGTAGGGACAGAAAATAAGCCCATCAAGGCATCAGCAAGAGCATTTTGGGGAGTGATATGTAGCTGGAAGAAAAGGACACAGTGAAATCTGTTGAGAAGGCCTGATTCACAGAGAGGGGGACAGAGGGGCAAGGCGTTGTGGCCAAATTAGAGTAGGTGGTCAGAGAGGGGAGGCCTCCTTGAGGAGGTGCGATTTAAGTTCGGGAGAAGGAGACAGCCATGTAAAGATGAGGGGGAGGAGCATTCCAGGCAAAGACAACAGCAAGTGCAAAGGCCCTGAGGTTGGGAGCATATCTGGCATATGCAAGGAACAACGAGGAAACCAGGGTGGCTGGAACAGAGGGAGGGAGGGTGGCAGGCGGGGTAGAAGATCAGACCATCCAAGTTGGTGGAGCTTGATCATGGCAGGTCTTTAGATCATAGCGAGGAGTGGAGAATCTCAGCCTCGTGGGGCCTTGGGCCATTCAAATAAGCGAAGAGAGGAATAGGGGCATCAGAAGGGACCTGTAATCCTACATGCCTTTGGCAAATGTCCCTGGTTACTTCTTGTAGTAAAAGCAGTCCCCAGCACCTGACTGCCCATTCTATTCCTGGGAGGCCCTAAACGATTTTTTAAAAATAAGTCATTCTAATAGTGAGTTAGAACTCGCCTCCCGCAGCTGCCCGGCCTGCCAAGTCCCACCCAACCTGGTCCCCGAAGGGACGCAGAGCTAGTCCAGTGTAACGGCCTCCAACCCGCTCCTCCCCACCCCGGACTGTTCTCTGCAAGGGGAACACCCCCTGTTTTCTGGATGACCCCTCCGCAGCCCAACCCTGTCAGTTAGGAAACGGATCTGGCTGCTCGGAACACGGCTGGGGAGGCAGCTGTGCTCCGAGAGGTCATCCGGGGTCCCAGGCTCCTTCTGTCTGCTCGTTCTGCCTTCTCTGCCGTATTACCTTTCCCACACAGCCCGGGACGGTGAGCCGCCACAGTCCCGGCAGAGGGGAGGGCCAGAGGGGGACGCAGTTGGAAAGATGCACCTGTCTCTTCCACCCACATCCTTTGTACAGAACCTGGCGACACCCACCTGCAGGGGAGGCTGAGAAACAGGGGCTTTAGGGACGCCTGGGGGGGCTCAGGCGGTTGAGTGTCCAACTTCGGCTCAGGTCACGATCTCGTGGTTGGTGAGTTCCAGCCCCACATCTGTCAGCGCAAAGCTCACTTCGGATCCTCTGTCTTCCTCTCTGCCTCTCCCCGCTCACGCTCTCTTTCTCTCTCAAAAATAAATAAACATTAAAAAAAAAAGATCACACACACACACACACACACATACACGAAACGGGCTTTAATCTGATAGCAGGAGAAGATTCCAGCCGCCTCCTCTGGGATGAGGAGCTAAGGAGGCAGAAAGGCAGGTGGAAGCCGGCTTCGGGCTAAAGCAGGACGTAATTGCAGCTGAGGGAGGGGAGTGCAGGCTGGTAACTTGGGGTCACATGGCGGAGGCCGGGCCACCAGCCTGGGGGGAAAGGAAGCTGGGTCTGCCATGACCTCAGGAGGAGACAGGTCAAAGTGAGGGCCTTTGACAGGGTCTGGCAGTCCTCACTTTAGTTAGTCCCTAGAGTTCAGATATCAAGCCCTGACATCAGAGACAGACGGAGACACTCGCTGTCCCCCTCCCCCCACCTCCGCCCTGCGACTCTCCTTGACAGGTTCGCCCTGAGCTTTGGCCCCCGGCAGAGCTCTGCTGGCATCCCATACACCCGCATCGAGGTCGCTGCCGCCTCCTGAGGAATCCGTCTGCCTGGGAAGGTGCTGGAACCATGGCTTTAGCAGACAGTCTCCAGCTTCCTGCTTGCCTGGCCCCTGGGGCACAAGTTTTAGGTGGTCCTGTAAGAGTCACCCATGCTTTAGAAGAGGTCTGTTTGGCCCCGGGTGAAAGAGGAGAAAATTTGAGAACCTAGAAGTCTTCGTTTTGAATCTCAGGCTCTGAGGGCCCCTGACGATGTGCCTTCTTGCCTCGGTTTCCCCATTGTCTCTGCACGTCCCTGCAGGACCTATATTGACAACATCTCATGGAGTCTCCTTTGCTCCTTGGGCTTTCTCAGAGAACCTCTAAGGAACCGGTCCTGGAAGGAAGTCTCTTCTGGCATCACCCCCAAATCCAGATGAGGATACACTATACTCTCAGCTCTCTTTTTCCATCCGGCTGGGACTTTTCGGTGAGAGGGGAGCCAGCTCAGGTCACGATCTGTGTGACCCCACAGTCACCAGCAGCTCAGACTGGGTGATAGGCTGCTTGAGTTCTAGTCCCGCTTCCCTGGTGTCATCGCGACATGACCGTGGGCCTCAGTTTCCCCGATATGTACCATGGGGGACCTGGACCAAGGAGTTCTTTAAGATCACATCCGATGCCAATGAGCTGGAATTCTAAATGCTGCTAATTCAACACAGGTTCAGCGTGAGCCCTGCTCTCAAGCTGCCGGCCATCTCTTTAGGGGATGTGAGTTTTTTGTTTTGTTTTTTTTTAATTTTTTTTCAACGTTTTTTATTTTATTTTTGGGACAGAGAGAGACAGAGCATGAACGGGGGAGGGGCAGAGAGAGAGGGAGACACAGAATCGGAAACAGGCTCCAGGCTCCAGGCTCCAGGCTCCGAGCCATCAGCCCAGAGCCTGACGCGGGGCTCGAACTCACGGACCGTGAGATCATGACCTGGCTGAAGTCGGACGCTTAACCGACTGCGCCACCCAGGCGCCCCAAGGGGATGTGAGTTTTAGTTAGGGGAATGGTAAATAGAATTCCAGAATCGTATGCACTAGAATCCAAGAGCTGACATGGTGTGTGAAGCAAGCCCTGGGAGCTGTTTCCAGGATGGTGCAGGACAGCTCTGCGGAAAGGAGATGGGTTTGGAGGCTGACAAGCCTGGATGCTGGTGTTGCCTCTGTCGCCTTGGGTAACGACTCCCTCTAGCCTCAGTTTCCACATCTACAGAATGGGGATGATTGGGCCCCCGGGGGTGTATTTAACCCCTGTCTGACTGCAGGAGGGTCTTCAGCTGGTCCCATCCAGCTAGTCAGGGCCTGGGGGGGGGGTTCTGGTCACCCTCAGTTACCGAGGCCCCCACCTTTGAGACACTGTTAAGGGTCAGCCCCTGAGGGGTGAGTCAGAGATTAAGCAAGGAACTCAGGCCAGAGGTCACCAGAGGAAGGGCCTGGCAAAAGTGAGTTCCGGGGCGCCTGGGTGACTCAGTCGGTTAAGCGTCCAGCTTCAGCTCAGGTCATGATCTCATGGTTCGTGAGTTCAAGCCCCGCATCGGGCTCTCTGCTGTCAGCACAGAGCCCGCTTCGGATCCTCTGTCTCCCTCTCTCTCTGCCCCTTCTCTGCTCACACGCATGCTCTCTCTCTCAAAAATAATAACTTAAAAAATTAAAAAACAAAAAAGATGAGTTCCCGGATGCTGAGGCAAATGAAAAGCTAACGCAGACTCAGGGCGCTGACGTGGGACCACCTTGGTCATCTGTGCCTGCTCCGTGGCCTCTGGACTCTGGACTCTCGGCTTGTCTCCTCTTGTTCTAGATGCTTCTCTTGCACCCAGTGGTGTGCGGGAGGCCCCTCAGCCTAGCTCGTGAGAGCCCGTCATTAAGTTTTCAGGACTCTTGCCAGCTGGTTGTTGAACAAAGCCATTTAGAGAAATTAAATTATTTAAGCTCACACTTCAATAAATTCTATGAACAACAAAAGTAATAGATGCTAAAAACCCATCACTTCCTTGTCTCGCTACCTCTCGCTCTGCCCTGGAGGTTCCTTGCGTATCTTACGAGAGACACGGGGACATCCCACCCCCCTCCCGATGCTGCCTGCAGGATGTCACGTGGTCACGCAAAACCGCCCACGTGGGGGGTGTCTTGGCACCAGGGGACTGGGGGTGTGCTGCCAGTGGGGGCTTGACTTACCGCTTCCTTGGTGTCCCAGGCTTAAGGGCATGATGGATACAATGTTAGCCATGCACGTTGCGAGCGCGTCTGTCGCGTCTGTGGCTGACACGTGAGTGGCACGACAAATTCAGGGAATATTCTTCCCGTATTCGAAGGCTGTTACCCCTCACAACAAACACGATCTGACCCGCATTTGTAAACGAAAATTTCAGCCCGCGTTTCATGTCGAAACTACACTCGTTTGTTCTTCAGGGCTGTGGGGAGGGGCGGGGGGCTCCTCTGTCGCCGGGCGTTTATTCCTAGTGTGATCTTGTCAAGTCGTGGCTGCAGGGCAGTGATCGTTGGCTTTGGAGACAAGAATTTGGCAAACCACCTGCAAAACCCTTGTGTGGGAATTAATTGGCGGGGTATGGAGTTTGTAATAAAGAATATTTACAACCGGGTGTGATTATTTGTGACTTCTGTGCAACGAACACATCCTTTAGCCCAGTTAAAATGTGCACCCGCACACATCTGTTGTCCTGGAGGGCCGTTCAGATCCAGATCTCTCTTCAAGCCTCTCTCAATTCCCCTTTCCTATCAGCATAGAGAATGCTTTTCCAGTCCTAGACCGGACTCCCCGCTTTTTGGTCAGGGTCATAAACTCAGTGGAGGGACAGGGACTGTAAATGAGCAGAACCGGTTGTGGTGAGTTTTAGTAGGGAGGAGTGTTGTCCTCGGAACCAGGCAAACACAGGCTGTCTCCAAAGGGGACGTCTGACATCCAGTTCCAGCTGGTGGCTGCCGTGGAGGACTGTGGGCCTGTCGTGGCCCGACCATCTGGCTTTTCAAGAAAATCCAGCAACTCAGACTTGAGTGCCAAATTTCCCGATTTGTTAATAGTGACAATCGATGCTTAAGTGAAAAATAGGGTTTAAGCTGGACAAAACATGCCTGTGGCTAACTTACGGCCTTCTGTGCGTGCCTTGGCTCTCGAGGCCTTTCCCTCTGAGGCCCCCCTTGCGTCTGGATTCTTGGGGCTCCCAGCGTAATCTCTGTAAAGGGTCACGGCTTTTGGAAGTCAATGCCAAGCAAATCGAGTAGCCAAAGCAGCATGACTTGAGTAAGTTGGAGGGAGTGTTATTGAACGTGGAGGAAAGCGTCATGGAGGGAAGAATCGTTTGTATCCCATACATGTTGTACAGGCACAATTAGGTGTGTAACTTGGGTAATTGTTCATCTGTGTAATGGAGAGGATACTACCTATTATTTAGAGATGATATACGTCAGTTCAGAGCTGGGCCCGTGGTAGGTGCTCAGAAATGGTCGAGTCCCAGCAGCCCCCAGGAGCGTCTGGCCCTGGGTGAGGAGGCCAGAGAGGGCGAGAACCAGGTGGCCGTTCGGAATGGGGGGGAGGACACCAAAGAAATCGAAGAATGTGCGGTACCTACTAGGTGATCAGGGGTCTTTAGCACCAACTAGAAAAGACGCAGGGACTGGTCAAAGATGTTCAGGGCAGGGAGGGAGAAATTCTCTTTCTCCCAGATAATCTCAGAATAGCTTCAGGGAAGCATTTCCCAAACCCCAGTCTCAGGCACAGCCTTTTCGTATGTGGGCCCATCACGAAGTACCTCCCTGCTGTTTGCCAGATGGCATTACGTAGACTACTTGCCCAATACTTTTTGGTTTTTTAAAGTGATTTGCTTTTCAGCTTAAATGTATTTTAAAAAGAAACCATATTGGGGCGCCTGAGTGGCTCAGCCGGTTAAGCGTCCGGCTTCGGCTCAGGTCACGATCTCGCAGTTCGTGAGTTCGAGCCCTGCGTCGGGCTCCGTGCTGACAGCTCAGAGCCTGGAGCCTGCTTCAGACTCTGTGTCTCCCTCACTGTCTGCCCCTCCCCTGCTCATGCTCTGCCCCCCCCAAATAAATAAAACATTAAAAAACAATAAAAAAATAAAAAGAAACTATATTAATTTATTTCTCCAATCAAATGCAAATTTACTGAATTCTACCGTGTGCCGGGTGCTGTTCCAGACCCTGGGGCACAGTAGTGAAGGGAAGGAAAGAAGGGGAGGAAGGAAAAGTAGATGGATGGCTGGATGGCTGGATGGAGAGACAGGTGTGTGTCAGGAAGTGATAAGGGGGAGACGGGGGTGCTCGCATGCTGCTTTAGCTGGGAGAATCAGAGACAGCCTCTTTGCGGTGGTGGCATCCGAGCAGGGACTTGCGTAAAGGACTAGAGTGAGCCATGGGAAGATCTGGAGGGGGGAGATCATCCCAGGCAGATGGGCCAGCATGTGCAAAGGCCCTGAGGTAAGTCTGAGCTTCCCATATGGGAGGGGCGTCAAGGAGGACGCCGCATATTTACGTGGCGTTTGTGAGCCTAGGAGCGTTGCACGTGCCACGGGTGATACCACAGGTAGGTGCCGACGGTCAGGGGCCCGTAACATCAGGACAGAGACAGGTGGCCTTTGTTGTTCCTATCACACGCTGTCCCGGAGAGCAGCCTTCTCAGTGTCACCGGGGACCCGGTTTAGAGCGAGGTCTCCGCGGTCCTCCGAGGAAGGAGTGCCGCGGGCTCCTCCGGTTAGAGGAGAAGGCTGTGTAGACGCTGCCATTATCTCCCTGCTGCTCTCGAAGGGCTGGCCATCCAGAGGGAGAGGTGAGGAGGAAGAGAAGAGACAAGACGCGAAACCAAACATTTGCCGCACCTGAGATCGTCACACCAGGGTTGAGGGGTGGAGAACTTCCATGCCTGTCTTGCGGGTCAGGGAGCTGAGGCTTAGGAGGCAGATGGCGGAGTCTCTCCTCCCTAGGCTCCTGCCGGCCTCCCCGTGACCCCACATCCGCTTGGATGACCCCTCGCCAGGCTGGCCTCCTGGCTGGTAGTCTCTGTGGTCCCATGTCGACCTCTTCCATCAAAAACACATTCAACAATAAACGTGCTTTATTATATTTTTTAGTTTATTTAAAGAGAGAGAGAGAGAGAGAGAGAGAGAATGAATGGGGGAAGGGCAGAGAGAGAGAATCCAAAGCAGGCTTTGCTCAGAGCAGAGCCTGGCGCAGGGCTCAGTCTCACAACCTCGAGATCGCGACCTGAGCTGATTTCAGGAGTCGAACACTTAACCGACTGAGCTACCCAGGCGCCCCAACAGTACGCATACTTTCCATGTTTTCTTTCAAATGTCCCACTTCCTGATCGCCCTATCCTAACATTTCTGCTAATATTCTAAGCTCCCCAAGGCAACAGTTCTCTGACCTCACTGGGAACTTTGACCTCGACATGCCAGTCCCCAACCTTACTGCTTTTTCAGCATCCACGGAAAAGTTCACAGCCTTCACTGTCCGTCTCGTCCAACCCAGATCCCACATCCCAACCTTATAATCAATCCCCGCACACGCCCTTTTGCAGACCCCGCCGTTCGGATCCTATTCTCTCTCTGCTCGTATGTGGGCAGAGAATGACGTAGAAGTCCTACAACGCGACAAAGAGGGTCCGCTTGAAATTCCTGAACTCAAACCTCACACTCCCCCTCCAAATACTCCCTCTGCACGGCAGTCGATACATTTAAAAGGCAGTTGACAAAATGGGAGGGACTATTTGCAAACCATAAATCTGAAAAAGGGCTAGCCTCCGAAATACGTAAAGAGCTCCTAGAAACCAATGAGCAAATAATCCGATTTAAAAATAGACAAAGGACCTGAATACACCTTTTCCCAAAGACATACGAACCGCCAATAGGTATACGAAAAGGTGCCCAACCTCATCAGGGAAATGCTAGTCAGAACCACAATGGGATGGCTGTGATAAGAAAGGCAAGAGCTAACAAGTGTTGGCGAGGATGTGGAGAAAAGGGAGCCCTCGTGCACTGTTAGCGGGAATGTGAATTGGTACAGCCACCTTGGAAACACTCTGGAAATTCCTCAAGGTATGAAAAATAGAGCTATCACGGGTTCCTCCAATCCTACTCTTGGATGTACACACAAAGCAAATGCAATCTCTGTGTCCAAGAGACAATGTAGCATCATTCACAATAGCCGAGATATGGAAACAACCTAAATGTCCTTCAGTGGATGAGTGGATAAAGAAAACACAGTATATGTATATGCATAAGGGAATCTTATTCAGTCATGAAAATCAAGGAAATCCTGCCATTTGCAACAAGGTAGCTAACTCTGGAGGGCGCCACGCTAAGCGCAGTAAGCCGGACGGAGAATGACCAATACTGTATGGGGTCACTTATATGTGGAATCTTAAAAAAAAAAAAATAAAGGCCCATTTCACGGAAACAGAGTAGAATGGTGATCGCCAGGAGCTGGGCGGAAATAAGGAGATGGAGGTCAAAGGGCACAAACTTTCAGTTATGAGAGGAGTAAGTTCTGAGGCTCTGTTTACATCCTGGCGCCTAGAGCTAATAACGCCGCATCACATAGTTGAAAGTTGCCCACAGGGGCGCCTGGGTGGCGCATCCCACTCTTGGTTTCAGCTCAGGTCATGATCTCATGGTTCTTGAGTTCGAGCCCCGCGTCGGGCTCTGCACTGACAGTGTGGAGCCTGCTTGGGATGCTCTCTCTCTCCCTCTCTCTCTGCCCCTCCCCTGCTCATTCTCTCTGCTTTCTCGCAAAACAAATAAATAAACATTTTTAAAAAGTGTTTAAGAATAAAGTTTCCGAGAGTAGACCTTAGGCATTGTCCCTACACATACGTAAAAGTGTTAACTCTGTGAGTGATGGGTGTGCAATTACCTCGATCCTGGTTTTTATTCCACGACACGTATGTATATCAAATCATCATGCTGTATCATATGTATATAAAATCATCACTTTAAATAGGTACAACGATTAGTCAATTATTTGTCAACAAAGTAAAAAAGACCCCTCAAAACCAAAAAAACAGCCCCAAACCCCCAAATGCGCCCAGACACGCTTCTCTGCTCCTTCAGCGGCTTCTTCTGATCCCCTGACTGAACTCTCTCCCATCCCTTCTGTCTCCCCCACTGTCAGCTGCTAACCTGGCCGTATACCTCACTAGATGAGCAGAAGTTGTCAGAAATGGGACAGATGCTGCCCCCCAATATCTGTTATCTCTTTTACACCTCGCGCTAGAGCCCCGAAGTTTAGCTAGAAACATGGCTGCCCAGACCCAACACTGCAGCCCCCAGACTCCTTTGCAGCCAGACGTGGCCAAGTGACTGAGTACAGGTCACTGTGAGCGAGCCGAAGTGACGAATACGATATCCGAGCAAGCCCTGTGGCAGACAAGACTAACTGTCCCCCCAAATCCACTCTCTCTTTTCTCCTTTTGGCAACAGAAATCCCGCTGTTTTAGCTGCATCCGTGGCCATTCCCCTAAGATGACATTTCCCAGCTTCCCTTACAAGAGAAAGGGTCATGTCACCAAGTTCTGGCCAATGGGCCCCTTTGTCAAGGTCTTCACGGCCACTCCACCCATGGCCTGTCCCCCCAGACCAGGCCAGAAGGGAGATGGAACCAGAGCTGGAGGGAGTCCGGTGGAGCCGGAGGAGAGAGGAACAACATCGCCCATGGAGGTCAAGGGCCCCCAGTTCCCCTGCACTCGCCCCAGACCGGGAGCACCTCGAGCCCAGTGGAGGAAGGCACCAGCATGGCATCTCAGGAAGTTGTGAATCTCAAAGAATTTTTCTATAACCTCAATAATAACAAGTTTCAAGCCACCGTGCTACAGAAAAGATTTCATGATCTTTTTATTGTCTCTAGAGAAAACGGTCTCATGAAATTACGGTCATAAGAAAGGAGTGTGTCTCAACAATATAGTGAAAGAAGAACAGAGAAGGATCGGGAAGATAATAGCAACACGCTTGGTAACTCGTTGCTTTTCCTGCGTCGGAGGTGTTTGTGGTCAATGCCAGCTTTTTTGACATGCCAGAGTTATGGCGATTTCTTTGCTTGAAAGAAAGATTCCCTGCCAAACTTCATTTCAGAACCATATTTTATAAAACCACTATAACATAGTGGTTGGTTGGTTGGTTCAAGTAAGAGTCCCTGAAATTGGATCAACTGGGGACGGGAGAGGAGTTGCAAGCTCAGTGTCCTCTGGTCCCTGGAGCCACAGCTTGAGAAGGGCCCCTGGCCCTCCGCCCTCCACCAGCTGCCCCCAGGATCCCACAGAAATGGCCAAACCCTGGAGCTCAGAAGTGGCAGTGACAGGAGGCTCTGATGACAAATTTTTGTGGCTTGGCAGGCCGGGTGGGAGATTTCCTCCAAAACGTGTCTGTCTTAGTGTCTCTGCATAGGAGAGCCCCTTACAGTTCCCTCCAGCAAACGAATCCCTTCCATCTCCGCCCCCCAGCCCTTTTTCCTGGGGCCAGGGTGAGCTAGGACCAGCGGGTAAGTCTTGAATCCATGTTTGTGACATTGCCTCGTCGATTATTTGCCCTCTTTAGGAGTAGCGTTGGGGAATGGCCAGAAGAATCCAGAATTCATTTCTAGGCTCATTAAAAGAGATGGTCAGGGGGCGCCTGGGTGGCTCAGTCGGTTGAGCTTCCGACTGCGGCTCAGGTCATGATCTCGCAGTCTGTGAGTTCGAGCCCCTGTCTGTGCCGACAGCTCGGAGCCTGGAGCCTGCTTCGGATTCTGTGTCTCCCTCTCTCTCTGCCCCTCCCCTGCTCATGCTCTGTCTCTCTCTCTGTCAAAAATAAGTAAACATTTAAAAAAAAATTTAAAGGAGACGGTCAAGAAAAGGAAAAATCACAACCCAGTTCGTTGGGGCTGTTTGGGCCACATCCCATTCAACGCTTTCTAACTCCCTGCAGCGGCTGGAAAGCTTTTACACAGAAGCTGAAACTGAACAGGCACGAGTGACAAGGGAATCTGTGCTCGGAAGGTCACAGGTGGGCTCGGCCAGAGGCTCTTCTTCCAGCAGCGACTCTGGCTGCATCCTTCCAGGTTCATGTGCTCTGGGAACGTTAGCAAACACCTTGCAGCATTTGGTTGGTTCCGATTGGGTTAATCGTCCCTTTCTGAGCCAGTCCTGGTGGGCGGGGAGAAGGGGGGTGCAAATCAGCTTGCATCAGCAGGAGGTGGCGATGAGGGCTGTATTAATGTCCCAGGGCTCCCCTTATAAAGCACCACAAACTGGGTGGCTTCAAACGACAGAAATTTGTGGAGGCCGGAAGTCTGGAATCAAGTGTCAGCAGGGCCGAATTCCCGCCGAAGGGTCTCGGGAACAATCCTTCCTCGCCTCTTCCAGCTTCTGCTGGTTGTCCCCGAACCTTGGCGTTCCTGGGTTTGTAGCTGCGTCCTTCCCATCCCTGCCTCCCTCCCGCTATGTCCCTGTTTTAAATTTCCCTCTTCTCAGAAGGAAGGACGTTCTCGATGGATCGAGACTCCACCTAAATGCAGCACCTCATCTTGCCTTGATTAAGTCAGTAAAGACCTGCTTCTCTGTCTCTCTCTCTCTTTTTTTTTTAAAGATTATTTTATTTTGAGAGAGAGAGAGAGAGAGAGAGAGAGAATCCCAAGCAGGCTCCACGCTCAGCATGAAGCCCAACGCGGGGCTTGATCCCAAGACCCCGGGATCATGACCTGAGCTGAAATCGAGAGTCAGACACTCAACCGCTTGAGCCCAGGTGCCCCAGCAAAGACCTCTTTCCAGATCAAGTCCCATGCACAGGTTCTGGGTGGATGTGAATTTTGAGGGGACGCTGCTCAACCCCGTCAAGGAGTTAATGGCCGCACACCCCATGGCTGAGAGGGGACGAGGTGAACACCTCAAAGGAAAATCAAGGTCCTCCTGGCGTGAGAAAGAGAGTGGATGCTGGCCACCACTTAGCACACTTCTCCCTGCAACATGCCTGCTGTGTGTGTGTCCAGTTCTGCTTGAACACCCCCACGGATGGGGGGATCACTGCTGAACCGGGCAGTCTACTGCACAGGCGGGTGATCCCCAGGGGGTGACCCTGCCCTGGTGTTCACCATAGGTTTTGTTTACCGCCTTGGTTATTATTTGATCAAGGAGCATGGGCTTCCCTGGCACAAAGCTGATCTAAAGGAGTTGCGGGTGGGAGGGATGGGGGTGCCAATGGGGTACATAGAGAAGAGGTGACCCGGTCAAGAAGGGGGGGGCTCAGAAACTGTACAACGTGTGAGGCGGGAGACCCGGGTTTGGGGTTCTGCCTCAGCTCCTTGCCAGTTTTGTGACCTTGGGCAAGTGATTTTTGCCTCCGTGAGCCTCAGTTTCCACATCTGTAAAATGGAGGTGATAAAAGGCCCTACCTCAGAGGTTTGCTGGACAAACAGAAATGCCGGATGAGAGAAGGTCTGGGCACCCACACGGAGTGGGGATCCTCCAAAACTTTCCCCTCAGAAGTGGGCGGGGCTTCCTGCCCCACACCCAAGGGCACCCCCAGCTCCCGCTCTGACCGAGGGCCAGACTCAGTTTCCGTAACTGTTCGTGTTGCTCTCCAGCACAAATACTTTTCCAAGCGGCATAGGAGGAGGCTGGGATTTCGACACGAGACACACGACTTTCACAGAGCGATGCTTTGAAAGTGTTTCCAGACCGTCACATGCTGGGTCCTGTCCAGGGTACAAAAGAATTATCATGGATGGTTTGGTACATGGTTTTGGAGGTTTTCCACCTCGTGAAATTTTGAAGTGGAAGAGCTGACATTTTGCTTTTAATTGATCCTCACAAGAAGTGAAAAGTTCCCAAGTAGGTTATTATGTTGAAAACTTCACATTCTAAACGACACAACTTTAATCAAATTTACTTCTTAAGAATTATTTTATTTAGTGTTATGAAGGGAGGCACACCGAAATATTGTACAAAAAGTTGTATTCACGTGAGTCTCTTTGTTACAACATTTGAGAAACTTTAACAATTTTGCACGTAACAATAGCGCACATAAAGTCAATACCTTCCACAAGCTGTGTATGTGAGTTTCCCACTGGATTGGGCACTTTGTACAAACTTCCAGACTCGGGGCACAAAGCCACCCCAGCTCTCCTGACTTGACACCCTGGACTGGTGGTTACTGAGATATGGTTCCCAAAGCTCTCGCTGCCACATTGCTATTCACGCAGTTATAAATATGACATCTGTTTTTAAGCTGATCAATACAGTGTTAATATCTAAGGTAACGGAGAGATTTTTTAAGCCCCCAATTTACACGTAGAAGGTAAGTAACATGTGTTGTGTGCTTTATTGATTAGATGGATAGATACCTACCCAGTTACAGAACCACTGGTGAAACACAGTTTTAAATCTGCCTATAATGACTATATAAAGTGGGCATTTGTCTCTTTGACTTTCCAAAAGCCAAAGGAAACCTAACGTCAAATGGCCACTATCGTCTGAATCCACAGCCCCCGCGGTGCACACAAATTTTCTACTCTGTGTGGAGACTGACCACAATATTAATGTTTGTCTCCCTAGGCAGTAGAATAAGAGGGAATTTTAGTATGGTTAATTATGCTTCTCTGCGTTGTCAGACATTTCAAAAATAACCCAATTAAAATGTGTAATAAAAATCTAAAAGAAACTCAAAACTCACTACAAACCGTAAAGTCAAAGGGAAGCTGTGGTAGAGTCGGTTATTGTTCAGCAAACATTCACTCCCTGCCCACTCTCAGCATCGCGAGCTTTTCCGCCTCACCCTCACGGAGGTTGGGCTTGGTCATGTGACTTGCTCTGGCCAAAAGGAGGTGGGCTGAAGCCACAGGGTGTCAGTTCCCAGCCTAGGGATTGAGAAGTATTGGGTGTTTCCTCTCTCTCCTCCAGGAATTCCCATAATGGGCTTGTTCCAGCACATCTAGCCCGGATTGCAGAGTGAGAAGCCTGTTACAGACCTGAACCTGACCTGCAGCCTGAAGCAAGGCTGGGCCAGCCAACTCAAACATCTGAAAGCAAAAAAGAAACAGTAAGATTTCTGGGATTGTTTGTTATGCAGCAAGTACTGACTAATACAGAGTCCAAACAGGTAGGCAGTGTTTTTACCTCACTCACTGAGTATACCCTTGCCATGCCCAAAAGCCCTAAAATAAAACAATGATACAGTTGTTGCTTTCAAAAATAGAAAGTCCTTGGGGGCACTTGGGTGGCTCAGTGAATTAAGCGGCCAGCTCTTGATTTTGGCTCAGGTCACAATCTCAGGGTTGGGCTCTGTGCCGGGCAGTAGAGCCTGCTTGAGATTCTCCCTCCCTCTCCCTCTGCCCCTCTCCCCCATTCATGTTCTCTCTCTCAAAAGAAAATAAGAAAAGGAAATCCTGAAAAATATGGAGAAAACAAAAACCCACCCACACCCTACCACTCAAGTAGAGCCAGTAAGAGCATCTTGGTGCACATCCATCTAACCTCTTATCTCTGGTGACAGACGAAGCCAATTAGATTAGGAAGAGAGATAAAAGGCAACCTCATCCTTCAAATGGTTCACATCAGAACCTTGGAGGCATCCCTGACGACTCTTCTCTCCTACACCCCGTCTGCCAGCAAGTCCTTCAGGCCCTGCAGAGCCCGCCCTTTCGCCTTATCCCCTCCATCACCACCACCTCCACCACCGTCTTTCACCTATAGTATTGCAACTACTCCCGTTCTGACCTCCTCATCGACTGTCCACACAGCAGCCAGAAGGATCCTTTCAAAACCTGAAATTCTGAAACTCGGTTCATGGCACGCTTCCCATCTGACGTGCCCATGACTCCCCCTCTCACTCGGAGAAGCACTTATCATGACTCCGAGGGCCCCCCATGGGTTGCCCCCCTTTTCCTCTCTGACCTCAGCGTCTCCCAATCTCCTCTTGGCTCAGTCAGCTCCAGCTTTCACTGCTGCCCCAACACATCCCGCACGCTCGGCCTCCCGTCCTTGGCCCTCTCCGTGCCTTTCGGTGGGAACGGACACGAGGTGGGTACTCGTATGGCCCACCCCCTTGCTTCCCCGTGTCTGAGATTCAAAAGTCGCCTTCTCAAGAATGTCTTCCCTGGCTATGCACACACACACACACACACACACACACACACGTGCACACACACTGATACTCGATGTTCCTGCTTCCCTGCTTTACTGTCCGACATGCCATGTGCCTTAATTCTCACTTACTTGTTCGTGTATTAACCATATATCCCCTGCTAGAATGTGAGTTCCACAAGGGCGGGCCAATTGTGACGCTTACCACGGGAGATTCCGTGCCCAGAAGAGTGCGTGGCACGTGAGTAGACGCTCCGTGAATATTTGTTGAATGAATGACTAAATGAGTGAATGGATGAAAGTGTGTAGAATGTTTCAGATACATAAGAGAGGGGAGCTGCACCGCAGAGGTTGAAGAAAGATGCTTTCCTCCTCTTCCATCGTATAGGCTGAAAAAGTTGCCAAAAACTTTTTAAACGGAAGGCAAATGTACAAAGTAATAAAGGCCACTGGTAGAAGAAGCAATAATATAATGGCTAAAAGCAGGGAGGCGAAAGGAAGAAGGGGCAGTGGAGGGAACGTATGTGAACAAAATTCCTTCTCTCTCTGGTCCCTGGCCGTTGTTTAGGGTTGATAATTTAAGACACAGCGCTCTACATTTGTTCCTTAAAGCAGAGGCCTCAATGCTGTAAAATATGTCCCTCCGTTGTATGCAGGGTGGCCCAGACACTGCTTCTAAAATTTTCAAGTTAGGTGCCAAGTGTTGAAATTTGGGATATTTCATACTTAACCGTTTCTCTTAAAAAGATCTGGCCACGCTGGGCCCGCATTCTGGAATCCAGCCACCAGGTGGCGCAGAGTAGCAGCCCCTCCCATTACATGTGGCTTGAATCCTCGGTTTGCCGTAGGCTCTCTGGGCTTTTCATTCCGGGTGTAAATATTTAATGGTAAGAAACTAAAAAAAAAAAAAAATAGAAACAAAAAATTCTAACAGCAGTTATTTCAAATCAGTGGGGCCTAGGGGCATTGAAAAGATGGGAAAGGAGAGTAGCTCATTTAGAACCTTGTTCCCTAGGAGAGCGTTTATACATGAGGTCAGGTACATGCGCCTTGTTCACATAATGAAGGCACCAATTAGGTTTTAAAAGTCACTTAAAAATACATTTTTTTACTTTAGAAAAATTGAAAAACACTGACAAATATAAAGGTCAAGGATAAAAACTGCCCGTGCCCTGCCAGCTGCTACCAGCACCTTGGTATATATTCACCTAATCGTTTGTCTGTCGTGATAAATCAAGCTAGTTAGAAACAAAGACGGACATCTGGATAGGTGGACATTTCCACATCGTTGAGACCACGCTGTGTATAAAACGTTGTGACACTTGCCATTTTAGATGGTTGAGTATTGCACACGAGGCTGAGTTCATATACACATTGCCTTTGCCAATGTCAAAAACTGCATCAGCACTTTCTCCCAGCGTCTGGCTTTTTCTCTCCTTCTGAGTGTGTAGAAAATTGAATTATGTGCGAACCAAGTCAACATTCCGGTTTTCCTGGCAAAGACTGATTCTGTCAGTGGAAACAGAGTGTTTTCATTTTCCCCCTCTCCCCCCATCATTCCATGCTTTTCTGGTTTCTCGGTGTGCATATTTCGCCTCTGGATTTGGCACTGTGAGGCTGCTAAGTTTTTCCAGATTTGGGGTCCGATGCCATCCTAAATCTCTGGGTTTGACAGGCCGGGGCGGTGGTTTCTGAGATATGAACCAAAAAGCTCTCTCTGAGGCCGTCTCTCAATCAGATGACAACTCATGAGGTGAGAATTTGCAGTGACACTGCATTCGGAAGCCAGAGTTCACTGCCGTCCGCCTGAAATGTCCCCGCACAGTGCGGGGCACAAAGGAATTTCTGACACGGTAGCACCAATGGCCAGTCCGACTTCTCCGATTCCACCGTGGGTTAATTTTTGAAGACAATCACAAGGTGCCCCCCACGTCCGCACCTGAGGTTTCCAGGCTCCCAGGCCCTTCTGGGCCGACTGGAAGCCCCCGATTCCTGGGACAAGGTGGGGAAACAGGAGCTGCCGCCACCCGTCATCACTGCACCTTGGAGCTTGCCCTCGGGGCAGTCGCAGGTGCATCGGCAGCCCCCCTTTTCCTCCCCCTGCCCGCCCACGCACATGATGTGTTGGGCAGTTCCCGTGACTTCCCCGCTCGCTTCTAGGTCATGACAGATAGCAGTATGCTGACGAGAACAGTCGCGTCTTCCAGTCACTTCCAAGTGTAACGGCCATCGAGACCCAGCAATTAACACGCCACCTCACATCCAAGTTCTGAATTTCATTCGTGTGACACCTCTCCCCTACCCCACTCTTACTTCTTCTCCTCCCCACCTGACCGCGAGGAGGCTAAGGGACACGAAGGCCTCACGTGACTGGCGCTGTTAGGCTGCGGCATCGTGCTTTCTGGGCTCCGTGGTGTTTGTAGTGGATTCCTTCTGTCATTGGGGTGTGTGTGTGTGTGTGTGTGTGTGTGGTTCCTGGGAGCTCCACCCACTGGGAACCTCTGAATGAGCTTCCTTAAAGGCAGGGGACGTGTCTCCTCTGGCTGGCCACTTTCCATTTGGCCCGCAGACCCTTGGCATCCTGGGGTCCAGCGCCTTCCCTTCACTGGGAATCCCAAGGGAGCCCAGCCCAGCTGCTTCCGTGGGACTCAGAACCGCTGGGTGGAAGAAACTCACCCCTTTGGCCCACTCGCCAGCTACTTCCGGTTGCCGCTGGCAGTAATCCATCACCCTGCAGGGGCTGAGCGACCACAGTCTCAGTCTCCTAGACTTTTCTAGGCCTGGGTCTGGCAGTTCAGGAGACTGGAGGTGCACCGCAGTGTCTCCCCAACTCCGTCCTCTCTTTCAGCTTCTCCAACCTCCTCGAGGTAGGCCCTGAGCTAAGGGTCTCAAAGCCGATTTCCACCCCCCGCCCCCTTGCAATTCCTGCGCAGGTGGAGGGGAGGGCACCTGTTACCCATCGGGTTACTCCTGACCTCTGGGGTTTCCGCCAGACTGAAGGCAGGAAGAGTCCCCTTCTCACAGCCCATGGCTTTCATTTCTTTCGACGTCTGTTCACAGCTGTCATCTCCAGCCTGTGTCAACTCCAGTACGGAAAACAGCCGCATCTTCTTCTCATTCTCTTGTCCCTTTGTGACAGCACCACTCATACAAGGCGGAGCCCAAAGACCGTGCTAAGGCTGGAGTCTCCGAAGGGAGCGCGGGTGGCTGGGACACCGCCCACTTCCTTTCACCCTCCTGTTCTCGCTGGGGACCCCTCTCCCTTGCCTGGCCAATGAGGCCACGGCAGCCCCTCCCCCTGACTACAGCGATTGGCTCAAGAACGGGGGCGTGGCCAAGGCTAAGCCAATCAGAGCCAAGGTACTGCACGCTGGGAATGACTTTTAAGTCTCCTGAGACTGCCTTTCTTATTGGATGGCTGAGGGACTGGGCTGTGGCCCGGGGCCGGGTCTCGTCTCCTTGCTCCCAGCAAGGAGAGCCTGGTCGAGAATGAGGCGAAGACGGCAGGCAGAGTGAAGGTCAAGAGCATTTTAGGCGTCAGCCAGTGAATTTCTTTGTGCTCATTTAAGCCAGTTCGTGTTCTCCTTTTCTTTCACTTGCAATCAGGGGACCTGGCTGATACAGAAAGAGGAAGAATCGCACCCCAGGAGGAAAAATGATTAAGCATCTCATCGGAAACATGCTGAGTCTGAAATGCCTGATGGGGGCGCCTTGGTGGCTCAGTCGGGGAAACTGTTGACTTCGGCTCAGGTCCTGATCTCACTGTTTGTTCGTGAGTTCAAGCCCCACATCAGGCTCCGTGCTAACGACCTGCAGCCTGCCTGCTTTGGATTCTCTCTCTCTCTCTCTCTCTCTCTGCCCCTTCCCCGCTTGCACTCTCGCGTGCTCTCTCGCTCAGAATAAACAAATAAACTTAAAAAAAATAATAAATGGAATGAAATATCTCCTTAGCTTAACTCCCATCGAGAGTTTCATCAGTGTATCCAGTCAGCAAATATCTCTGAAGCACCTCAGTTTCCCCGACACCCCGAGCAAACTGTTATCATTCAGATGTTATAGGTAAGGAAATTCGGACTTCGGCCAAGGCAGGAGACCACGCGGGGATGTAGGAGCCGGGACTCCGCCACCGTGCGCGTCTGACGGCAAAGCCCTGTTTTCCCATCAGGCTGCACCAACTGCTCTGAGAGGTGCCCACATTTGCCAGCCAAAGCCTGGTTGCTTATTGGATCATATCCCGGGAACGAGCTCCTGGAGCAGCAGGGCCCAGGCTGTACCACCCCCAGGGGGTTGGCAAGACGTGTCCAGGCAGGGTGGGCAGCAGTCCCTCTTCCTCCTAGGGAGCCTTGAAATCATGCCTTTGCGGTCCAGTGAGTCTGACTCGATCATAGTTTACCGAGCGAAGGAAATAATGAGGAAAACGTCTGCCTCAGCAACCAATGCCAGTGCTATGACTCAAGCCGTGCGGATTGTCCCCTGGAGAGGACCGCGTGCACATGCAATTCTGTGTCCAAGAATCTACCCCGCGGACACATTTGCACATAGACTCCTATCAGGGCCGCATCATAAGGTTGGGCAGGGTGTGCACTGCCCAACACCGAGAGGCATCTTTCACACCACGGGAGACGGGGGAAGAGGGAAGATCACTTTTCACGGCCTACCTTTGTGTGCTGTGTGAATTCTTTTCTTTTTAGCATAGTCATATATAACTTATTCCAAAGAAAAACTTTATCTAAAAACCGAGGTGGTGTTTAAATGTCTTACTACATTGCTTGGCGCATCAGCCATTCTTTATTATTATCGTCACCGTTTTTTAAAAGAAAAAGCTGCGTGTCATTACACCGCAGAGACACACGAGGGCGCGCCAGGCATCTGCTGAAGGGTTTCATAGCAGCAGTCACCGAAGGCTAGAATGCCGGGAGTGCAGGGGTGGGGGAGAAAATCCTGGGAGCCTCCTAGGACGAGAGTGATTCTTGGCTCCCTTTTGGTCCGGCAGGCTAGGCTTGTCCATGAAATGCCAGGGCTCCTTTCCTGAGTGCTTCCCTGCTGGGAATCAGGGGGAGAGCCCATCGTCCGTAGGTCATGGGGATGAGAGCTATGTAGGGGGAGCTGCCGTCGGGAGGTCCTCCTACCGCAGGACCTTAGCATCCTCATCTACGCGAGGGATAATAAAACCCACCTTGCTGGGCTGCTGTGACGATTAAGCAGGGGCTCTCAGAGATCGAGAGAGGCCTGAGCTAGTACTCTCGGTAGTGAAACACTGGAAAGGGGAAGAGAGAGGCACAGAAAGAAAAAAATGCCCCAAACAGAGTTACCAAAAGGGAAGTGGCTTTTACAGGGTCAGATTTTAAAACTCAGGCCTTTCACACACACACACACACGCACACACCAATAGTACTAGGTAGAGACAGAGAGGGTGGGGTTCATTTAAAAATAGTAATTGATGTGGTCTGACAGGGGACCCAAGGTTAATGATTTTCTCTGATTTCTTCTGCCATCCACTCAATTCTGGCAGCGCTTGCCTGTGACTTGGGTAGAACCTTATTTAAAGATAACACCAAAAAATCTTTCGCCGATGCCTGTGGCAGACAGATTGCTTCTCTGCCCGACAGCTGTCCTCCCTTTCTGCCCTTCCCACTTTGTTCCAGCACAGAGCAGATGGCAGTGTGCTCAGTGGAGAGATGATTTACCCCCAGTCCCCGGGGGGGGTGAGTTGAAATTGATCTAAATCATTCCCTTTTGCTGGAAATTCGTTCATTATTGGGCGTATGCCCTGGTTCTGGCCAATGAGAAGTGAGTGCATGTCTCCTGGAGGCTTCTGGGAGAGATTGTCCTGTGAGTTAAGACAAAGGAAGGCACTTGAGAAAATTCTCTTCTGTCTGTCCTGTCTTCGGACATTGTCAGACTATCCGGAGCTGCAGCAGCCATCTTGTGACCATGAGGAAAAGACCAGGAGAATTGCAGAGGCCTATATCCTCATGTCTGACATAATGGAGCTGTTGAATTCACCAACCCTGGGACCATCTGATTCAGGACTTCTTGTTATATGGTACGCTTTCTAGAAAACTTCTAGCTCAAACATCTTGGGGATGATACGTTACTCGCAGCCAAAAGCGCATCTGATGACACGAAGCTCCTTAGGAACAGAATGAGGCAATGCCCAATGCCTTCTTGGGCAGAATGCAAGAATTTGCATTTCTAACGAGCTCAGAGAACCTCATTTTGTGCCACCCTTGCCTCAGCTGTGTTTGGCCGGAAGAGGCGTCTGCCGGCGGAGTAAAGCTCAGGAGTCAGGCAGATGCGTTTCAAGTCTCGCCCCAGTCCCGTGCGGGCCGTGTGACCTCGGGCCAGTGAGTCGGTCTCTTTGCACGACTTCCTCGTCTGATAAAAGAACTCCCAGCTTTCCCCTCAAACCTGCTTCTCCACAGGACCCCGCCCCCACCTCGGTATGTGGCAGCGCCGTTCTTCCAGAAGTTCAGCCCCAAGTACTTGAATCAGCTTTGTGGGCTCCCGTCCTCTCACACCTCACCCCCAGTCCGTCGGAAAAACCTGTTGGTTCTGCTGGGAAGGCGCCCCCAGAATCGGACCACTTCCCAGCCCCACCACTGCTGTCGCCCCGGTCCAGGCTCGCGTCAGTTCCCTCCGAGACCGTGGTGGCCACCTCCCCGCGGGCCCCTGCCTCCATCATCACTCCTGATACTCTGTGCGTCACACACAGCCGGAGAGATCTCGGTAGAACAAAGAAGCATCGTGTCCCTACTCTGCTCAGGATCCCCCGTGGCTCCCCCCCCTCAGTCAGAGTAAGAGCTGAAATCCTGCAGCAGCCTTCAAGGCTCCTGGAGATCTGATCTCAGCTCACCCTACACTACACGTTCTCTGTTCCAGCCACACTGGCCTTCTTGCTCTTCCTCCTGCCTTCTGCCTGGAACAGTCTTCTCCAGATAGTCGCCTAGCTCCCTCCCTCACTTCCTCCTGGCTTCTGCTCAAAGGTCACCTCCTCAGTGAAGCCCGCCCTGATTGCTCACCTAATAACCGACCCCCCCCCTAACTTCTGCTCCCCCAACATTACCCCTGGCTGCTCCATATTCTGGCCCATTAGGTGCATATTTGTGTGCCTATTTGTTTATTTCCTCTGTCACTATTTTTTTTAATGTTTTGTTTATTTTTGACAGGGAGAGAGACAGAGCAGGAGTGGGGGAGGGGCAGAGAGAGAGGGAGACACAGAATCGGAGGCAGGCTCCAGGCTCCGAGCTGTCAGCACAGAGCCCGACGAGGGGCTCAAACTCACGGACCGCAAGATCATGACCTCAGCCAAAGTCGGATGCTCAACCGACTATTAAAAGGCAGTCTCTATGACAGCAGGGTCCGAACCTGTTGTCCTGTTTATCTGGACATATAGTACCTTTTGTGGTACAATCCTCCGAGTTTTGATACGTACATAGAGTCCTATAGTCGCCACCACGATCAGGCTGCAGAGCCGTGCATCGCCTCCAGAAAGATCTGCCCTTTGCCAACCCCTCCTTCCACCCCACCCACCGGAAGTCACCGATCTGTCCTCTGCCCCTCAAGTCTTGCCTTTTCTAGAATGTCACAGGAACCAGTCGTACAGTCAATGGCCTTTTGAGACTGGCTGCTGCCACTCGGCATCGTGCTTTTGAGACTCATCCGTGTTGTTGCTTTCCTCGGTGGTCTATCCCTTTCGTGTTGCTGAACTTCGGGCTATGGTGTACCGGGGCTTCTTCGTCGCTCCGCCAGGTGAGGGCATCTGGGCCGGTTCCTGTTTGGGGTGATCGCGAATAAGCTTGTCGACGCGTTCACGGACAGGTTTTTGCATGAACACGGGGCAGTCGTGTCTCTAGGTTAAACACCCAGCAGCGGGATCGCCGGGTCGTAGGGTAGGTGGGGTCTAACCCTGGAAGAGACCGCAGACTGTTGTCCAGAGTGACATCTCCCATCCCCGCCGGCACCGCAGGGGACCCGCAGCCACTCGGCAACCCCACACCTGTTATGTTCTCACCGTTGTATCTGGCCAAGCAGGCGCTCAGGGAGTATCTGCTGAACAAACGGCTGAACCGGATGCGGTCACACCGGGCGGTTATCGGGATCGAGTGGGACAAAGTTTGGAAAGCACTGGCCACATGCCTCGCCCTTGAATGCACTCAGGACCTGAAGGTCATTGTTGACATCAGGGGCCACCTCCCCAGGGGCAGTGTCCCCAGCTCCACCGGACAAGGTCCCCGGCTTACCCACCTCCCCTGTTCTGATCTCTGGCTGCCTGAGCTCCGGGCTCGGAGGATAGAAAGGTCTCCCCTTCTCAGGAACCGGAGGTAAGAATCCCCCCACGCCTAGCAGGACCCCCAAACCTGCAAGCATATCCTGGGCCAACCTTGTGGCTCTCTCTGCTCCAGCCGAGGAGGAGCCCAGGAGCCTTGGGTCCCACTGTGTTTTCCTTGCCTCCATGCTGGAAGGTCCCCAGGCCGAGGAGGGGAGCGTGTCTGTTTTCCTGGCTGGCCCCGTCCCTTTGAGGGGGCCACCGATGCCCGCCCCCCCCCCCTCCCGTCTGTCGTGGTTCCTCCCAGTTTGGCCCAGCTGCTCGGCCTCCCTCACCCACCCCCAGGGGGACCTGTTTGCAAAGTCTTTTCACTACCTTTGCCTTTTCACAACGACCCCTCCCCTTCCTGCTATTGTTTTTCTAGGTTAAGTGAAAACGCTCCCCTCTCCTAGCTGCAGAGGAGGCCCGCAGACAACGCCAAGCACAACAGGCCCAGCGTGGAGGGGGCCTGGGGCCTGTTCAGGCAGAGCCGGGGGGGACATGTGTGGGGGCCAGGAATGTGAGCTAACGTCGCGTGGGGCAGCAGCCGGCTGCGGTGGGGACGCAGGCAGGCGCGAGGGAGTCGTAGGCCTCCTTTCCGTCTCTCTGTGCTTCTTCCTCCCTCCTGCTTTTCTGATGGGAGCAAATAATCCCTGCGTTATTCTCCAGTAATCCGTGTTATGACTTTCCGAGCACCTCCCACCAGCAGGAACCTGTGGCGAGGTGTGGGGGTGCGATCATAGAAACCCAGAGGGCCGTGGGGGGGGGGGGCGGCCGTGCCCTGGAGGGGACAACTGGTTATACCTGGAGACCCTTTGGGTTGTCATGACTAGGGGGCAGGTGCTGCTGGCATCTAGGGGTGGAGGCCGGGGATGCCGCCAACCTTCCTGCAGCGCACGGGACGGCCCCCCGCAACGAAGAGGTATCTGGCCCAGAATGTCCAGTAGTGCGGAGGCTGAAAAACCCCGATTTCTCACGATCCCGTTGTGTGAGACGAGGATACCGGGGTCCAGAACAGCTAAGTGCATGTCCAGGGACACACAGGCATGAAAGGGCAAGGCTATTTCAACCCAGAAAGCCTGGTCCTGCTGTCCTCCTGTGCCTCCTGCTATTAGAGTTCACGGGCGTGGAAGGTGAGGATGGTGGGAGGGAGGGGCTCATTCAGAGCCCGGGGGGGGGGGGGGGGGGGGGGGGGGGGGGGGGGGGAGGGGGTAAAGGGGCCGGGAGGCGTTGGTGGTGGAGTTCTGGGGGCTTTCCGCAGAGGATGAAGGCAGGGGGGCTTTGGAAAGATTCCCAGGGGAATGGGGGAGCCTCTCACCCCCACAAGCTCCTCTTCCGGCCGATCCGGGGAGCTCCCCTGCAGTACCGGACAGTGAGCAGCAGAGGGCGCGAGAGTTCCTCCGCCGCCTTTCCATCCACCTCTCGCTGGAGAGGAAAGAGGCGTGCCTCAAAGAAAATGCGGAAAATACAAAAAAGCAGAACAAAGAAATCGACATTGCCCACGTTTTCGCCTCCGCAGACAGCCAAAAATTTAAACAGTGAGCGTTTCCTCCCTGTCTTTTTCCGAGGCAAAGGTGTTGACGCTTTCTGTTTTGTTAGTTTTCCACCATAGGAAATGGTTTTCCACTCATCCCAGACGTGCGATCTCGTAGCCTGGGTTTTCACAAGAAGGTCCTGTCAAAAGACTTTTGCATCGTCTAACCGGCTCTTCAAATCACCCGGAGCCGCTGAGTGATGGCCGCGGAGCGGGGGTGTCTGCAGCCACGTGTACCAGACTCCGTGGGAGGGGACCTTAAGAAGCTGGGGAGACAGACAATACCCAGGGTCATTTCAGATCTGGAGCGACCCATGGGAGGGAAACCCCGGGGCGATGTGTAGGGGAGCTCCTGGGTGGTGGCCGCGGGGAGGCTTTCAGAGGAGGGGACGTCTGAAGGACCACAGGCCCCCCCCCCCATTCCGTGAGATATGTGAGATATTCCTCAGACACTCCTGGCTCCCCAAGAACAAAGGAAAGGGGTTTATGTTTGCCACGGTGATGTGGGAAACCAAGGCAAATGAAAAATTAAATTCCCTTACTGCCTACGGCCCATTGACAAGTCCTGGAAACCGGCACAGGGACCTCCCCCTAAGACCTCAGCTGCCCCGATGATGACACTTTGCTGGGGGCAAAAGGGAATCTTGGCTTAACATTATGCTGATCCCCCGCCCAGGAACCTGTAAGTCTACTCTAACATATAAAAATTCCTTTGGAAACTTTCTTTATCTCAACTCCTCCAAGATATACGCAGGCAATCATACGCCAAGCTTCTGGCCCCCTGATAGACATCTGAAGGGTCTCACGAGTGAGGTTTTACCAAACGGTAATAAAAGGCGTTTTCTAACATAGCCAGCCCCTCAAGGTCCTGGAAGCCTGGCTTCCCAAATACCTTCGAGACTTCCTCTATCCCTAACCCCTCCCAACCCGAGGGTATATAATCAGTTACCCATCACCACCCCAGTGCAGCCTTCCGGCCCATGGGTCCTGTCTCCATGCTTTAATAACATCACCTTTTTGGACCAAAGATGTCTTTAAGAATTCTTTCTTGGCTGTTGGCTCTGGACCACCCCACCCCAAAACTTCATCGTTTTCACCAGGAACACGCCTGGCATGTTTGAAGAAGAAATAGGCCGGGCAGGAGGCACCCGGCTGGAGGCCAGAGAAGGGGGGAGAGTGTGAACGGCCAGCCTGTGGGCGGCTGCAGTGGGGACGTGCTCATCACACTCTCTTGGGGCGAGGGAGCTGCAGGAGAAAACTGGGGGGCCGACGCAGCCCTCCGACAAAACGTGACCTTGGCCCAGGCCAGGTGGGAGCAGTGGACAGAGAGATGATCAGATTTAGGGTGTGCCTTGGAGAAAGATCCCTGGGGCTTGGTGAGGGATGGGACGTGAGGGACCACAAGGGCTGCCTCTGGGTCCCTGGAGAAGGAAGGTCCCCTGCTCACCCGTTGCCTCCCCGCAGCCAGGAGCTCGCCAGCCCGTGCCCAAGGAGGGCATTCTGCTTTTTGACTTCCACGGTGGGGGTGAAGAGCAAGGTGCTGAAAGAGGAAGAGGAAGACCTCGGTGCCAGGAATCCTTTGCATTTCACTTTGAAAAATTAGTATTCGTTCGCTCTTTCAGATTGCAAACGTAGCGACTAGTCGTTGCGGCAACGTTTGTAAAATACAGGTCGGCACAGAGCAGGGAACGATGGGTCTCCATGACCCCACCGTACAGAGACCCTTAGGCAGTCGGGGAAGGCTTCCTAGAGGAGGTGACCTTTAAGTTGAGATTGAATGGACGAGGAGGAGCCGGCCATGGGAAGAATTGGGTTTAACCGTTTCATTTAACCTGCAACCACTCTCCTTTCCATGTTTACTTCACTTCTCACCTTCTAGCATAGTTTATGATTTCCCCGTTTCTTTCTTTCACTTATTGTCTCTTCTCATTGGAATATCCGAGAGCTGTTGCGCTTGCCAAGGAATGCTACAGGCTTAAAACGGGGTCTGGCAGGCGGTAGGGACTTAATATGTCTTTGTTGAATGAATGAAGGCTGCAGTCGGGTGCAGCTTCAGATTTCCTGTTGGCAGCGAGTTCCCAGCAGCCCCAACGGATCAGTCAGGACAGGCAAAGGAGATCAACCCAGCAGCAGTTTCTTGGGAGTTGGCGAATCGCGGTGAGGTTCCAGCTGAAACCCAATCCGCTGGCTCCTAAATCACACGGGGTTTGCCTAAAACCCAAGTTAAGCCATTATGCGAGCTGGGTGATCTTGGGCAAGTCAGCTAGCCTCTCTGAGCCTCAGTTTCTACACCTGGAAAATGGGGATAGATAAGAGGTGCCTCCTGCCACGGTTGTTGAGAGGGTTAACAAGTTAAGGTCACGGGATAAACAGGGATCGGGGCCCTTGGGTTCGGTCTTGAGAATGACTCACTGTGGGTCCAGTCTGGGCAGGAGGGCAGCCGAGGTCAATGCAGAGCTCCCCTCCCCCTCTGCCATTCTGGCTGCCCCCACCTTGTCGATCGCCTCCACAGCTCCCATCACACCCGAGAGCTGCCCTTGATGTGTGTCTTGTGGGTTGTCCATCTCGCCCTCACTGGCCACAGTCCCCCCAACGGACTGTGACTCCATGAGAACGGGATCTCTGTCTGGCCCCGCACACCGTGGTGCTCAGTGATGCAATGAATGAGCATGTGAGCGAGCGAGCGAATGAATGAATGAATGAATGAATTAGAGCGATGAGAAGCCGCAGAGCGAGAGAGGGGGAGGGGGTGCTGCTGAGGGGTTGCACTCCCGAGATGGTTTCCCAGGTTTCAGACGGTGGGGGATGGAAGTTGTAGGAACAGATCCCCAGGAAATACCAAGCGTCCCTGCGATATTACGGGGTTTTAAACGTGGCCTTAATGTGAATTTTGCATATTGGGAGTAATAAAAACGTAGGCGATGTCTGCCCAGAACACGCTCCCCGGTTCTATTTCCACTCTGCTCCTGAGCATTGCTGTTAAAGCGTCTGGTCCCGCGGGCAAAGGACTCCTGCTTCCTAGCGCCACGCCTGGAATGCCCAGAGCGGGTGGCCCGCCACCGGGCTTTCCAGGTCTTTGACAGCGCTGCGTGACAAGAACGACGATTGATGTGGCGGCCGTGTTGGCCGGCGTGTGCACGGGGACACGCACAGACACCCCCCCCCCCGACACACACACGTTACAGGGAACGGTACTCACCCTCCATGTGGAGCCCTCTGCTCTTCCTGGTTTGTCTGTTTCGCTTTTTTATTTTTTCCCAAGCGTGGCCATCACCCACCAGCTTGATTGCATGGCCCATTTAAAGGGTCACAGCTCGCAGCTTGGAAACCAGCAGGCCTGACGCCTTCCCTCTATGGATGCGGAAACTGAGGGAAAACCCGAGGGGGGCCCCCGACCATCTTACAGAGCTCACACAGCAAGTTAGCGGCAAAGCCAAGGAGAAGGAACTTCGATTTCCCTTCCAGCGTGGACATCCGAGTCTGGCGGGTACTGAGGGTGAATCCTTCTCTCGAGCCCCGCCCTCTGAGGTCCCCCTCTGCCGCCTGGCTGTCTTCGCCAGGTCGCCGCTCGAGGAGAAGATCGTGTTTATGTCTCTGTTTTCTTTCCCGTCCCCACTGTACCAAAAATGTAATCTTCACGAACGCAAGGGCTTACCTGTATTGTCTGTGCTGTGTCCCCAGCAGCCAGAGGGTGTCTGGCACACAGTAGGTGCTCAATAAATCTCTGCTGAATGAATGTGAGAATAAACGGAGCCCCTGGGCATCCAGGTTTTGAAGGAGTCAAGGCTCAGACCACATCCAGCTTGCACAAATAGACCTTTATTAACAGGCAGTGGAAAACAGCCAGACAAGCCTGCCCGGAAACCCGGCGGATTTCCACGTCCCTGTCCTTCTGGAGGCTCGGACAGTGCTTTGCAGAAAAGGCTCCGTGGGGCAAAGGCCACGGTATTCTCACAGCAGGGTTTGTTCAGCATCCGTGGGGGTCAGGGTAGAGGCCGTGTAGGCATCAAACCTGGGGTTTGAGCGTGCAATCCCCCAGATCAGCTCTGTCCACCAGAACCCTCTGCAAGGGCGGAAGGGTCTAGCACGGGCTAGATGTCGTCTCCCCTCCCCTTATCCTGAACAGCGCTGAGGTGGCCGAGGGGAGCGCCTTTCTAACAGCCCGTGCTCCGCCTCAGCCATGACTTTCACCGACAGCCCACTTCTGTCTCCCTTTCATCACGCGTTAGCAAAGCCTCCGGTGTGGACCAAACGGCAAGCTGGTGAAGCCGCTGCCTGCGGGGTCTGATTACCTGATGGGGGTCCCCCCCCCCCCCCGCTCCCGGGGAGAAAAAATTCCTGACTCAAACAACTGCTAAAGCAGAGATCGAAATCAACTAATACATTTATGTGCCCCCGTCTCTGCAGAAGTAGCAGAAACGTGAAATACATTTGCATGGGGACGCCTGGGTGGCTGAGTTGGTTGAGCGTCCGACCCTTGATTTCCGCTCAGGTCATGATCCCAGGGTCATGGGATCGAGCCCAGCACCGGGCTCCGTGTTGAGAGTGGAGCCTGCTTGGGATTCTCAATCTCTCTCTCTCTCTCTCTCTCTCTCTCTCTCCCTCGTCCCTCTCCCCAGCTTGCACTCTCTCTCCAAAATAAAACAAAATAAAAAAGTAAAAGGAAGAAATTAAATGTAATTAATCCAGACATCCAACACAACATCCAATCACAACATCCAGTCGTCATGTGTCTCAGAGTGATAATGGGGAAGGGTTGTGGCTAAGCCGGGCTTTCCTAAACAACTGATTTTTGAAACTGAAGGCTGAGGAGGGAGCCAAGGGAGGGCGAGAGGAGAAAACATCGCAGACGGAGGTAATTGGTCTGTTTGAAGAACAGATCAAAGTGGGAAAGCAGTGAAGGCCGGCAACTTTCTGTCCGTGCTGTCACAGCGAGGCTTTGGATTTTGTTCTCTCACCGAATTTCCCCCCCACCCCACCCCCCTGCTTTGCTTGGGATGCTGGCAGGTACCAGGTTGAGCAAAATAAAATCCTTTGTATATACTTTCTGCGATAGAATCCCATTTGCTATTGATATTCTCTTTTTAAAAAAAGAATAATTTCCATTAGACTGAGGCCAGAATGCCCTGTGAAGCCTAGTGTGGTTTGCCAATTGATTCACAGAATGAAATCTTATCTAAAATCTTTTTATTTTATGCTATTAAGGACACAGGAGGGAGCAGCTGAGTAAAATTTTTCCCCGCCAGGTTAATGCACAGGGTCAGCTGAAAGTGGCCCCAGGGCTGTCTTAAAAAGATTGTCATTCGTGATTTCCCACTATTTTGTTTCCCGTTACCAGTAATTGAAAATTTTTTTCTTCCCTTCGGGTGAAGGTAATGGATTGACACCTCCTTATTAGCACCTCGGATCTTTACTGGCGACTCCTTCCCAGGGCTGGCATCACCCCCGGGTGCCCTTGGGAGGCGTGGGGCCGGCAGCATGGTTTGCTCACACTTCGCGTTCCTCCGGCTGGCGGGGTGGGGAGGGGCGGTGAGGGGGTGGAGGGAATCAGGGGGTGTCCACGGTCCCAAGACCCCAGGCCACGCGGCCCAGAGCCCCCGGGGAGTCGCATCTGGTAGCCGACCCCGCGAGAAGCCCGGGAGGGCAGACGGGAAGGGGTGCTCTGTGCTTACAGGAGGCCAGCCACTGGGCGGCTGTGGGACTGAGCGAAGAGAAAAAGTCATCAGCTTCTCCTGGCCAGGAAAAGGGAAGTATCTTCCCTCCCTCTCTCCGTGTCTCTTCCTTTAAAGATAAAGGGCTCTGATTTCTTCTTCATGTTTATTTTTGAGAGAGAGAGAGAGAGCATGAACAGGGAGGGGCAGAGAGAGAAGGAGACACAGGATCCGAAACAGGCTCCAGACTCTGAGCTGTCAGCACAGAGCCCGACGTGGGGCTCGAACCCACAGACGGCGAGATCATGACCTGAGCCTAGGTCGGATGCTTAACTGACTGAACCACCCAGGCGCCCAGAGCACTCTGCTGTCTTATTATACAAGTTAAATGCTCTCGCTAGAGGAAATACGGGAAATGCAGCAAGCCACTGCCCCCTTGCTCTCTCTGTCCCAGCCCCAGAGGCTGCCTTGCTGGTTTTTACACATTTCTGTCCTGCTGTCCCCCACCAGCACCCCCCACCCCCCGAAACCTTCTTCCCCCAGATATGCTCCCTCCCTCCTCTCCTTCCGATCTTTGCTCAGCTGTCACCTTCTCAATGAGGACTTCCTGTCACCCTACTTGAACTTGCAACCCTACCCCCAAACCTGGCACTCCCCTTGCCCCCTGGCCCGGCTTTATCTGCTTCTCCCAAGTACACATCAGTCCCCAACCTGCTCTACAACTCACTTATCTGGGTGTTTACTGTCCGTCTCCACCCACCAGGGAGTTTTGCAATTCTTTATTTCTACTTCTTCTTCAGCGCATAGAATAGCGTCTGACTCACAGTAGATGCTCAATAAATATTTATCAATGAATGAAAGAAGCGGGCAGAGAAAGTCACCCACACTTCTTCACGTTCAACTCCTGGTAGGATTTTGGCACGTTTGCTGTTTCTCTTTCTCCCTCTCCTTCTCCTTCTCCTCTTCCTTCCTCTTCTTCTTCATATGTATGGGCTTTTGTTTTCATTTCTATAACAGAGCCACCCATCCACAGGCGTTAGGTTATAAACGTAAATGCCTCTGGAGACACACTGCAAAAATCTGTCTACACCCGGAGTATCCCGCCTGTGTTTAGGAGGCACACGGCAATGGAAATCACGTATCGTGGGGCAGCAGAGTGTGGTGCTAACTCAGGAAGTGGGGACGGAAGGCGTTTCCCCAGACTCTCACCCCACTCCACACTCGATTAGTGGCAAATCGTCATTCCGTTAGAGGACCGGCCTGCCCTGCTCAAATGATTTTTTTCTCTTTCCTTTTCCAGTGTGTGCTTGCTTGTTTTTTAAGTTTATTTAGTTTGAGAGCGAGAGCGAGAGCGAGAGCGAGAGAGAGAGAATCCCAAGCAGGCTCTGCACTGTCCATGCAGGGCCCAGTGTGGGGCTTGAGCTCGTGAACCGTGAGATCATGACCTGAGCCGAAATCAAGAGTCAGACGCCCAACCGACTGAGCCACCCCCCGCCTTTTTTCAGTGTTTTTGATCAAGAGAACTGCCTGCCCTGTTTAAATGATTTTTTTTTTCTCTTTTTCCTTCCAGTGTTTTCAATTAAGAGAAAACAGGTGAGTTTACATGCACCTGCCCTGTGTACAGCTCCAGGAATGCTGTTCTGTCCCTCAGTGATATCACGTGCATTTTCTATGTTTTTACAAACTCTCCGCAAATACCACCTCCAAAAACTACACGATCTGCCATCGGGCTATGCCCTCATCCTGTCCCTACTCAACCCCTCCTGGCTTCTTGTCCGTTTGAGAGTGTTCCTGATTTTTCACAGCGGTAAATAGCACAGACATGAACAGCTTTGTGTACAAATCCTCTTACTGAATTTCAGCTTCTTTCCTGGGGCCAAAAATCAGGGAGATTTCTGCAACTGGGAGCCCAGGGACTTGGTGCCGGTGATCTGACACGATGAGTCACCGCAAGGAAGAGAGATTTGTCCTGGAAAGGGGGTTGAGGGTTGCCACTGGGAACAGTGTCCTCGGGTTAAGAGGACAGACACTCCAAGGAGGAAGGACGTCCGGGTGAATTGGGAGGAGATGTAACCTGACCGCTCCGGGGGGGAGCGGGTGGGAGTATGGGTTAAAGAGAGTTGGTATTAGCCAAGATATAAATTGGAGCAGGTAAGGAGGAGAAAGAGTAATGATACTATTTAAAATAGTAGCACTTAGGGGCGCCTGGGCGGCCCAGTCAGCTAAGATCCCAACTCTCGACCTCAGCTCCGGTCTTGATCTCAGGGTTGTGAAATCGAGCCCTATGTTGGGCTCCGCTCCGGGTGTGGAGCCTACTTAAAAAAATAAAAAGGAAAAGAAAAAAAAGAATAGCCTCTAAATTTAACTATAAAGTTCCAGGGACTATATTGTACCATATGACCATCATCTCTAAGCCTTCAACAACCCTGTGAGGGAGGGAGTGTGATCCGCCCTGACCGTCGTTACAGAGTGGGAGTGGAGGCTCAGAGAGGCTGACTGATTCACCTAGCACCGCACAGCCGGTGAGCCGGCGTTCAAACTCAGACTGCCCGGCACCAAGGCTCACTTCTGTCTGTATAGCACCTTAAAAAATCACAATCCGGGTCAAAAAGGATCCAAAGCTGTAGCCAGGAAGACCCAGGATGTGCCCCACCTGAAGGACACAATAGGCTGACAACACAGGAGTAAATAATACAGAAACACTGAGAGGTGATATTCACACAGGGGCGGCTCTCTGTTTGGACAGAGGTGGTCACCTTGGTGACCACAGTGATTGCCAGGTATGGCCGTGGCCCGGGGTCTTGTGCCCCACGTCTTTCTTCCATTTACCTCCTTATCTTCCTCCGCCTTGCTGTCTGTCCAGGAGGCCCCCTGCCAGGACTCCCATGGCCGGGTGCATTCAGGGAGGTGGCCAGCGGGGAGCTCTAGCGGGAGAGAGGTGAGGGCGGGGTCAGGAAGCGCACCTCCCGGCCCTGCGGTCACCTGTGCTGGCTCTCCTCTCCAGGTTCCCGTCGCTTCTCTTCCCCTCCGGCATCCAGGCGTTGGGGTGATGATAAAACCCCTACATCAGGGGCACTATTCCTTCTGCTCTCCCCCTCCCTTGCCCACACTTTGTGAATTGAAAACCCCCTTCAAACGACCCCTTTAATGGTGTCCCCTTTCGTCCTGGGACCCTGACTGATCCAGACCTCCGGAAATTCACATTCACTCTTTCCTCGGCTTTCTAAGCCAAGATAGCAAACCAGTGGCCCCTGTGGGTTGAATTTGGCTGCCCCACATGCTGCATTGGTCCAGGCGGGGATTAGACATTCTTTCAGATTAGTTTGCAACCGTTACCCTCTGGGAGAGATCCCATAAACCGGTACTCACGTTGGAAGTTTAGATCTGGCCACACGACGGTCTTCCCATGTGGCTCCTGTCGACTGGCACAGAGGACCTGCCCCTCCACTGCCTTTAAGAAGCCGAACTGAGCCCCCACCCCCACCCACCTTTCTTATTTATGTTACCTGCCTGGCCTCTTCAGGCATTGAGTTTGCGACCTGTGACCTATGGCGTCTTCCAGACTTTCCCTGCCTTTAACTGTGGGGCTGCTTGGGGCAGAGTCCTGAACTGGGGCTCTGGGGAAGAGCTCGGAGGGCAGTCAGTATTGAAGAAAAGAAAGAGCAGTGGTGGCCCGTGAGGTCAGCGGCTGCAGTGGGCATGGGGGGGGCGGCACGGCAGGCTGAGCTATAGATCTGCCCGAGTGGGAGACGCTGCTTTGATCGTGGGCAAAGCTAGTTAGATTTGGGAATAGAGGCCTGGGTAATTAGGCGGCGGTAAGAGCTGAGAGGGAATGTGAGAGCCTCTCACTGAAAAGTGTCTCTCTGTGATATTGAGTTCAGACGGAACGTAAGAATCAGAAGGCTCTGGATAAAATGGCCACCTTTGCCTTCCTCTCTGGAGGCCTCCAGTGGAGCTCTGGGAGAGGATGATGGGGAGGAGATCAAGGCCCTTGACCTTGTAATGAGATAATGCTGCCAATTTCCCCCGGATTTGCTTATCGAGTTTACCAGCTCACACTCACCAAGTGCAAGGTTTGGCCTGGAAAGCTCCCTTCTTTGTCAATGAGCCAAGAAAGCTATTTGGAAGGTTCTCAACACCCTCTCCCCAGATCTCAGCACAAGACAGAGCGTCGAGAGAGAGCACGCAAAGTGCCAGGACAAAGCACGTCAGTGAGAGCTGGGGGCTCCCCGCCCCACAAGCTGGGCCAGAGTTGGGCCCGCTCTATTCTCACGTGGAAACTTCGGGGAAAGTTTGATTTCGAAAGCCACCTGGGAGACACCTTTCAGCCATGGGGTCTGCAATGAGGTAGAGATCATCAGCATCAACATTGGTTCTGGGAGTGTGACAGACATCGAACCCAGGCCACCCCCTAAAGCTGGGGCTTTAGCAATTTCATTAAGCTTTCCGTGCCTGGTGTTACTTCTCTGTACAGTGGATGCTGGTCATGGAGGCTGAGGCCAGGCTGCCCAGAGTGTGGCTAAGACCAGCACATGGGCCTCCCCTGGGACTTATAGAAATGCAGACTCCCAGACCTCACCCTAGACCCAGTGACCCCGAATATGAGTTTTGGCGAGATCTTCAAGTGATCCGTGTGTATGTTACTTTTCGAGAAGTATCGATCAGATCCCCCGGGCTTGAGGCGTTATGTGCAAATCGTTGACTTGACACATATTTACTGAGCACTTACTACGTGCCAGGCTCCGTGGCAAATGCTGGGAGTACAGCTGCGAACATGATCGATCCGTCCCGGCCGTGGTGCAATCTACCTTCTAATGGGGAAAGACAGGCAAACAGGCGAGACAACTACATAAAATACGGGATATTTTATGCTAGTGATAAGCACAAGAGGAGAAAAATAAAACTGCTCCAAGGTGGGAGTTGGCAGGGACAATTATGACAATAGTTGAATGACAATTTGGTGACATTCGAACAATGGTCTGATGGAGATGAGGAAAGGTATGTTCCAGGCGATCTGAAAAGCACGTGCAGGGGCTCCTGGGTGGGTGTCGGTTAAGCCCCCGACTTCGGCTCGGGTCATGATCTCACGGTCCGTGAGTTCGAGCCCCGTGTCAGGCTCTGTGCTGTCAGCTCGGAGCCTGGAGCCTGCTTCACATTCTGTGTCTCCCTGTCTCTCTGCCCCTCCCCTGCTCGTTCTCTCTCTCTCTCTCTCTCTCTCTCTCTCAAAAATAAATAAACGTTAAAAAAAAAAAAAAAGCATGTGCAGAAACACAGCCAGAAGCAGGCTTGACACAGTCTGGGCATGGAGGCCGGCATGGCTGGGATGGACAGAGCCAAGGGAAAGTATAGATGAGCTGGGAGAGAGGTTAGGGCAGGAACAGATGACGGGCAACCGTACAAGTCACCGAGGACCCTGGCTTCTCCTCTAGCGAGCAGGGACCCCCTGGACAGGTGGCGTAAGAGCTGACGGTACATGGTAAATATTCAACCGGGGGTGATGACCATTGTGGTCGTAAACGTTGCTATTATTCAAAGGTTGTGCAAACAGGCTGGACTCACCCTTGAGATTTCAGTTTCATCGTTCCTTCTCCAGAATTCCTTTCTTGGCTGCCCAGGCCGGAGGGGGGACGGCCTTCCGAGCACCCACAGCCTCCTGAAAGCTCTTGGGCGGGGCTGGGTGAGGTGGGGGAACTGGCGGGTTCAGTTCACGGTCATATCTCAGAGCCTCGCACTGTGCTTGGCACCTATTAGGTGCTCAACAAACAGTTGGCCGTTGAAAGAATGAACACAACACAAAGACTTGAGTTGCGAAAGGGCGGGCGTGCTCAGAAAGGGTGAGAATGTGTCTGGGGAGGAGTGGGGGCATGAGCTTTGCCCATTCAAGGCACCGTCGGGAGCCTGATGCGCAGGAGCAGGGTGGGACCACAGCCCTGGCCATCTCTGGTTACACAGTTGGGTGAGGTGACCCGGAGGGCACAGGACCTCCATGCTACTGGATCCTAGTATTTCGTGCCAAACCTGGCAAAGCGCCTGCCCTCCGGACTCGCGGGCCACCATACGCTCAGGTCCCAGCTCCTCTGCCAAGCTCTCTCCGAAACAGTGATCCTTGGGCTCTCCCGGCTGGAGGATGGCCACACGGAGAGTCTCCACGCAGCACTAGGACAAAGTTAACTGTAATTGCTCCCCAAATGAAATTTTAAGGCCACAACAACCCTGTATATACTGCATATCTGTTAATGTGCTCTGGGTAGAGCTGTGCTTTCTACGTAAGAAGGCCAAGATTTGTTGAAGTGTCCATCACAGATGAACAGATAAACAAAATGTGGTTTGTCCACGCAAATGGAATATTCCTCAGCCTTAAAAAGGAAGGAAATCCTGGGGCACCTGGGTGGTTCTGTCCGTTGAACGTCCGACTTTGGCTCGGGTCATCATCTCCCCGTCGGTGAGTTCGAGCCCCACATGGCGCTCGCCGCTCTCAGGGCAGAGCCTCCGTCCCCCCCTCTCTATGCCCCTCCCCGACTCACGCTCTTTCTCAAAAATAAAAGAAGGAACAAAACATTTTAAAAAAAAAAAAACAAAAACAAGAAGGAAATCCTGACCCCCCAGGTTGCAACACGGATGAGCCTTGAGGACGTTAGGCTGAGTGAAATAAACCAGGCACCAATGACCGATACTGTGTGATTCCACTTATATGAAGTACCCGGGGAAGTCAAAGTCCTAGAGACGGACAGTAGAAGGGTGGTTGTCAGGGTCTGAGGGAGAGGGAAACGGGGAGATGCTGTTTAAGAGAGACAGAGTTGCAGATTTGTAAGATGACGGTGGGGATGTGGCTGCACAACAATGTGAATGGACTCGATGCCGTTGAACGGTCCCCTTAAAAATGGCCACGATGGTAAGTTTTATGCTTATGTGTGTCTTACCATAATTTTTTTTAACGTTTATTTATTTTTGAGATAGAGAGAGACAGAGCATGAGCGGGGGAGGGGCAGAGAGAGAGAGAGACACAGAATCCGAAACAGGCTCCAGGCTCTGAGCTGTCAGCACAGAGCCCGACGCGGGGCTCGCACTCACGGACCGCGAGATCATGACCTGAGCCAAAGTCGGACGCTTAACCGACAGAGCCACCCAGGCGCCCCTACCATAATTTTTTAAAGAGAATATGACTTTTCCAGCCGCCCCCAAGAACCAGCTCTCACTCCCGGGGAGAAGGCACGGAAGAGAGGCCCTCACGCAGGTCGTGCATGTTTGCACGTTCACGGCCGCACGGTTGGAGGTGACGGGCGGTGGCCGCTGTCGCCCGGAGACCTCAGGAGGACAAGTTCTCGGGAGATTTGTATCCGTCTGGCCGCGCAGGCAGAGATACTGATAGAAACATGCTCGCGGTCCCGTGAGAGACAGCCTGTCACCGACGCTCCACAGCCACGGTCTCCAGGATTTCAGGAAATCCCGCAGCAGCCCAGTCGGTTCTTTGCTTCCTCTAGTCACCGACTCAAAGCCAATGTCAAACTGGCCTCTTCACTAGATGCCAGATCACCTACATGTGATAGCGGGCAGCTGGGGGGGCTGGGAGGAAGTGGTGGTGGAGGAGGGAATCAAGGAGGAGACAAGTGAACAAATCAGTCAAGGGCTGGGGCTTAACCGCCTGGAACAGTCGTGATAACATGTCATTAACCGAGGAGTTAGGCTGACCCTACTCTTAACGCCCAAGGTCCAAAAAAGCCCCAAATAGCCATAAAGCACCACGCCTGATTCCCCTGTGTTAGTTAAGACTCTGTTAACTACAACCGACACCCACTGAGTTGACTTAGCCCACAGAGGGCTGCTTTCTTATAAAGAAGACTGGGGGTTCCCAGACCCAAAGGCTGAGAGGCAGGAGAGTTTCATACCAGCCTAGACGTGGACGGCACCTACCTCTGGGGCTTACCTGTTTCTCTCTGAGTTCCCTCTTCCTTTTCCTGCCTTTTCAGACCCGCTTTCTCTGTGTCCACTCTGAAAATAATAGCCATTCTTTCTGGTGTAGGCTCAACCCAGACCATTAAGTCACTGTTTACAGAATGAATTGGAGCTTTATTGCTTGATCTGGGGAGATTTATATGAGATGTTTTTGGAAAAGGGAAAAGAACAAGATGGAGAAGAGTGTAAAACAGAATCCCATTTTTCTAAAACAAAGAGTAATTGAAAAAATCCATTTGCCTGTACTTGTATGCATCTGACGAATATAAACATGGATGTAAATATAAGCACAAATAAAAATATTTTGGAAGGCAGCCATGCTCACCACCATACCACCAATGCATATAAAGATATTTTGGAAGGATACATTCTGAATTGTTAATGTGGGTCGCCTGGCGCTAGGTTACAGGATAATGTAATTGGAAGTAGGAATAAGGGAATCAAGCCCTGCGCTAAAAAATGCATATCATTACATGTATTCATTTCTGTAAAATTATATTCGAGAAAGAAATTAAGCAAAAGGCTTAAGAAACAAAAAGAGAAAGCAGAAGAGAAAAGACATAAAAGGGTAGCCAGGCTGATATTCAAGTCCTTACATCACATTCCAAATTCCCAGGGAAGGATTTTGATTGGGCCAGTTTGGATCCAAGGCCACTTTTGGGCCAATCAGCTGTGACCAGGAAACAAAACCATTGGATATAAATCTATCTGCTTCTGTTTTATCTTTGTAGCTGAGGGGATGAGAGAAAAGGTCCAGAAACCTGGGGGCTGGGGGAACTAATGACATAAAACAAGTTTTCCACTAATTATTTTTTCCTCTGAATTCCTAGAAACTTTAAAAAAAATTTTTTTTTATGTTTTTATTTATTTTCGAGAGAGACAGAGACAGAATGTGAGTGGGTTAGGGGCAAAGAGGGAGGGAGACACAGAAACAGAAACAGAGGCAGGCTCCAGGCTCTGAGCTGTCAGCACAGAGCCCGATTCGGGGCTCGAACTCACAATCTGTGAGATAGTGACCTGAGCCGAAGCCGGTCGCTCAACCGACTGAGCCACCCAGATGCCCCTGAATTCCTAGAAACTTTAAGAGGAAAGGTTAGGGGCCAGGGGTGGGGCGTGAACCAAATGAGATCTGGGGGCAGCTTAGGGATTAACTAGGTGAATGAGGTGGGGAAGGGATATGCAAAGGCTCTGTGGCAAGGCAAAGCTTGGAAGCGTTGGGGATCTTTTGGCAATTGTATTAATTATAAGGGTAGGCTGCGCTGGGAAGAGAAAACAGTGAGACAGAGTAGAGGCATGAGTGGGGGCCAGAGCATGAAGGACGTCGGTCACCTCCGGTGAGTAAGGAGGTCGGCAAGTTTACGGGAACTCTCCCGTAGCATCTTGCACGGGACTGAAAGGACTTGGCTTTTGCTGGAACAAGATGAAAGTTCCTGGTGGGTTTTGAGCAGAGGTGGGACAGAGTCTGATTTAGGCTCTAACAGGAAGGAGGGTCCATTAGTATCTGTACCCTGACCTCCCCCCACCCCCAGATTCAGCCAGGCCATGGAGCAAACTGAAGTAGATTGCTTTCTTACCTTGAGGCGTTTCCAAGATGAGGATTTCAGCCCCTCACCCTGAACTACAGTGAGGCCATTAGCTTCCCATCTTAATCAGATCTCTCCCACCTATTAAGCAATTTGGGGCTGTTTCTAGAGAAGATTCTGTTATTTCCCTAAATCTCCGGCTGCCTCCTTTCGTCCTGGTGTTTAGGTGGAATGCAATTAACACATTCCAAACCTGGTTTCGTCTGAAATCCAATCAATTGTAACTCGTTTTCAAATCACGCCGCTTTCTCTAATTGTGGGCTTCAGCCTCCGCAGACTAGTGACTTAAGTCAATTATTGCATCGCCTGTATGAAAATTGTGCTATTTATGTCGGCAGCTCCCCACATTACTGATGAGCTTCCTTGAGCTAATGGAATAATGAAAACACAAAACAGATTTACGGTTCTTAATAAGAGAAAGAGATAATGAAGGCAAATTAAAATGGGAGCTCAGATCTGCATGGAGAACAGGTAATGCATTTTCTCCTTTTAAATTAATGCTCGAATTCTCAAATGCTGATCGCAGGGAGGGGAGGAGGAACTGAAGATTCTTTTAGACACAAGCCCGACCCTTGGGGCTTGGTTTCGGAGACTGTGGTCCTTCGTCACACGTCCTGGACTCTAGTTTTGGCCACTGTTGGGTGTACCATCCCCGTCCCCCACCCCCCACTTCATTTGTTGCAGTAAACTTGCCTTCCACCAGCCACTAGGTTCAGCTCATTAAATGCCTTGGGCCATTGAGTCCCCCCAAATTCTGTGAGCTTGGCAGTCTTAGTATTGCCATTACGTTTAAAGCTGCGGGAGGGTCTAGGGGCTCCTGGGCAGCTCAGTCGGTTAAGCAACTGAGGTCGGCTCGGGTCGTGATCTCACGGTTTGTGAGTTCAAGCCCCACGTCGGGCTCTGTGCTGACAGCTCAGAGCCTGGGGCCTGCTTCAGATTCTGTGTCTTCCTCTCTCTCTGCCCCTCCCCTGCTCTCTCTCTCTCTTTCAAAAAAAAAAAACATGAAAACAACAACAACAAAACGCTGCATGAGTATCTAGACCAGGGTCTCTCAGCTTGTGCGCTGTTTGCTTCAAGGGCCGGGTTAGTCCTTGAGGTGTGGGGGCGTGCTGTGCATTGTAGGACATTCGGTAACATTCCTGGGCTCCACCCGCCAGATGCTGGGAGGGTCCCTGCCTCACAGTCATGGCAGCCACACATTGTGTCCCCAGACATTGTCAAACGTCCTTTTGGGGACGCGATCACGCTGGTAGAGAACCCCGCTGGTCTAGACTCTGAGAGCTCACCCCTCACCCAGACGGCCTCTCTTGCCGGAAAAGACAAGCAGCACGGGGCTTGGGAGTCAGGAGATCTAGGTCTGGATCCTGCCCCTGCCTCCTTGTGGCACCCCGGACACATCATGGCCCCTCACTGCGCCTGGGTTTCCTGACCTGTCAGATGGGTATAATAACACTGGGAGCTAGAATCTGGCTTGGCTAAGGTCTGGCCAAGGCCGTAGAGAGAAGCAGCGGTCAAGGGGAAGCCAGAGAGGAGAGCATTAGAGAATCACCGCGAGCCAGCCAAGACAGCCAGAGGCGCCGGACTGGCAGGCAATGAGGCCGGCTGAGGCCAGGGAGGGACAGAGCCTGGCAAAGGCACAGCCAGACTCCAGGAGGCCCGGAGAGCTGGACCTCTATTCCCTCCCCTACCCCTCTTTCTTCCCTCTCTCCCATCTACCCCCCTCCACCCCCTCTGTACTGGACACGGAGTGTCTTATACTCCGTTACCCCTGCACTTGCTGTGCACCTGCTCATCTCCGGGGGCAGACGCTTCTGAACACCATTCCAGGGCTCACCAGAATCGTAACCGTGATCGCAATAAATAACAAGATGATAACAGCATGTATGAGGCACCTGCTAAACCCTTCACGTGTATCGCATCACGAGGTCCTCCCAATGGCTCCGTTTTCTTATCCTTGTGAGCCCAGTTGGATAAGTCATTGCTAGGTGTTCAAGAGGACAAGGAGAGAGAAGAGAGAGCCTTTGAAGCCAAGGAGAAAGAGAGAAATCACCGGTAACAGATGCCATGAATGAGTGCATACTCTGTGCCTGGCTCTGTCCTAAGTACCTTCAGTGGTTTCACTCGTCTCCTCCCCACCTTACTTTTGATCTCCATTTCATAGATAGAGAGGCACAGAGAGGTTAAGCCGGTTGTCATATCTGCACAGCTAAGTGTAGACCTGTTATTTGAACCCAGGTGGTCTGACTTCAGTCGGTGCCCTTGACATCTGCCCCTCAAAGCTGATGGCTACACAGTGCACCTGGGAACCTTGGGCCCGGGGTACAAGGACCCCTAATGTCACCAAAGGTTTTGTGCCCTAGACATGGTATGAGTGATCAGGGCTTCCTGTCCTCAAAGGACACCGGACGTCTCAATAAGTGAGGACTGTGGACTGGTAAGAATGGTCTCCCTTGATTCGGGCTACCCCAGACCACAGGATATTTGCACAGGATGTGGGTGGGAACACCCAGAACTGAGTTCGGCTTTCCCTACATGGCATGTGGCTTGGAGACCAAAGGAAACTGCTTAATAAAACAAAACAGAACAAAAAAAAATTACCTAGGTCTGTGTACTGTGAATAATCCAGGAACAACCCTCAGTCAGTAAGAAAGGTGCCTAGCACGGACGCTGGCACAGGGTAGGTGCTTAGTAAGTGCTCAGTCCTTTCCTCGTCCCTCACCACCCCACAGCTTAGCACTAACATTGCTGGCTGAGGGTCTGTTGGAAGTAACTCCCACCTCCTGACTCTCACAGGCACTGTCCCTTCGTGGCTTGTCTTTCTCTCCTGAGCCCAATGCTTGGCTGTGTGACTTTCAGCAGGTTGCTTGACCTCTCTGAGCTTCTACTACCCAGAGGTTTGGGCAGGATCTGTGGGTGCCCTTCCAGCTCCGAAATGCTAGGGATCTCCATTCCGTTCCCTCTCGCAAGTCCTTTCTCTCCTTGTTTCCTTCCCCTCCTCCACCTCTCTGACCTCGTCCCTTCTGTCTAGACTATTCTCCACACACCTCTTGCACACAGCTGCATACCTCTAACTAAATGATGATTTCCCAGGGCTGAGGGAGCAGGACAGAATAGAGAAGACCCCCTTCTTTTCTTCAGGCTACATACCAGGGCGCTCAGCTTGCCTACTGAAGAACCTTCTAGCACAGGTAGATCTCAGCTGACGTCTGGTCGACAAGCTAAATATTTATGGAGCTCCTAGGATTTCCCGCCACATTAAGCCTGCTGCTTATCTCTCGTCTGCACACAGCCCTTCTCTGTTCACCTTCGGTCAGACATGTCCCAGAATCCTCTGGGCTTCAGGCACCAATCCCTCAGGAGGGTGCTGAAACCGTGTCTGCCTCTAATGACTTCCAGGAATAATAATAGTCCTTACGTTGTATAGGGTTTCTCAAAGCACGTCTGCCCACGTCATCTGACTTCTCACAATAACCCCGCGACTTAGACTTTACTTTAGTGAGCGCTGCTAAGCCACCTGCTCCGGGCTTTGGAGCCAGTGTGTGGCATACCCGAGGCATCCATGGCCTCCCCGGAGGCCAGCTCACCGGGTCCCGCCCGCCTGTGGGCGCCGGGACAAGAGCATATATGGAGGTCCACGTACCAAATGTCCAATACGCAGGAATCATGAACAAAGGGAAGCATGGTTTTTCTCCTTCTCCCTTGGCAAATATATCTGGAAGGCCAGGTTTGAATTTAGGCATCTCGGACTCCTCAGAGTTTTGCAATGGAATGTGCTAGAAGCCATAGCGTGCGTGGCCTTTTTTTGGTCTCAGGAGCCAATAAATCTTCTTGATGCTTAAGCCGGCTTCAGTCTCTGTCGCTTATGACTGGGAGTCCGGATAATACATTGCTGAGCAAGACGGACCAGGGGACGGGACGGTGGCTTGGCAGTCCCCTTGTGAACTGTGACAATGGGGGACCCACAGTAATTTACGACCAGACCTTTCAGATAAAGGAATCGTAACATAAAGTCGAAGCAAAGAAAGGAACCAAGAAAGTGTATAAATCCTTGCACGACGCGCAGGCCTGCCTCACCTTTTTGCGATAAGCAAATAGCGCAGAAGTGCCTTGCGGTTCTCAGCCGCAGCCTACTCGCGCCCAGTGTCACAGCCCATCCGATCCGACCTCTTTACAAATGAGGAAACAGAGGCTCAGAGAGAGCGAGCGACTTCCTCAAGTTCTCCCAGCTGAGAAGGAAGAACCGTTCATCGACTCACCACTCATTTGTTGATCGCACCCCGGGTCCAAGATCTCGCGGGAAGCATCGGGATACCACAGGGCAGGCGGTGGCAAACCACGGCCCCCCGCCGGTTTTTGCAAATAAAGTTTTATTGCACAGAGCCTCGTGCGTTGGTCTATGTGTTGTCTGTGGCTGCTTTTGTGCTGGGTGGCCGTGTCGACAAGCCACGTTATCATGAGAGGGTGGGACTCAGCCTTGGGTTCTGACAGTCTGCAAGGCAATAGACCACGTCCCGAAGTTTCCACTGTCCTCACTGGAAGCCCCAAGGACCCCTGGGTCAGAGGGGCAGGCTCCCCAGCTCATCTCTCCCCTTGGAAAGGGTCAGGGCAGCAATCTTGACTTCAGAATCTTTATTGGAAAATAAACACCATTAATGTACAAGAAATCTCATCAAGGGTCCAGTCAAAACATCCCCGTGTGGGATTGAGGCCATCCTAATGGGCTCCAGATGTCCCGGGGTCTCGGTGTCCGGGTAACCTGAAGGAGGGAAGCAGGCCCTGGGGGGAGACACGTGGCCGTTTGGGAACGCAAAGAGCCATCTGTACCGCCCCAATTTCTCTACGTGTGGGGAGGCTTGGGGGACCCCTCACCTGGCCCTGCCCTGCTCCACCAGGTCCCATCCGCCTCTGCCCTCAGCGGTCTCTACAGCCCCCTTCCCTTGAGTTTACGTAATCGGCCCAAGGAAATGCCCAGCCCGGGGTGCCGTGGTTCACCAGGACTGGAGCGAGGCTGAGTTCCCGCCGGCCCGGCCAGGCAGAGGAGCTGGAGGCCAGGTCGAGGCCAAAGCCAGGCAGCCTGTGCAGAAGATCTGGCAAGGAGCTGGGGACAGGGGGCCGGTGAATGGCAGATGTGGGGAGAAGCGTCAGAGGCCAGAAAGGGGATTGGAAAGGCCACTCCGGAAAACATAGAAATCCAGAATCATAGATCCTTTTTATTTTTTTCTGGCTCATTTGTTTTCGAAGACGACTATTCAAGACCACGCTGTTATGTCTGAATACCCGAGCTGACCCCCCTGGCCATCTGTCAGACCTCCTTTCCTGCCACACCTCTGTCACCGCTGGGCTCCAGCTGCTGGCCGCCCCTGCCCCCAGGCTGCTGCCCACCGCCCGGAGAGCCCTCTCCTAAAACATCTGTCCTGCCTGCCGGCTGGCTTTGTGGCTCTCCCCGACCCTCCCATTTACCCCCCCCCCCGCCCCCCTGTCTCTGTTTCCTGCTTCCACTGTTCTCCACAGCGCTGCTCGTGAGAAGCTGGTAGGAGGTGTGTTTTGCCTTATTCACTGTTTCTGTGTCTCTCTCCCTAGAATGCATGTGCCACACGGGGACTTGGGCTTAACTGATGCTGTATCTCCAGCACTTAGAATGGGGCTCAGTCAATATTGATCAAATGCCTGCCATACTGATACATTCTCCATGTAGAAATATCTAAACAATCCAGGGGGATAATTTCTATCATCCATCAGGTCAGACTTGTGCCCGTGGGAGAGCTGAGCCCCACCCCCCACCGGCCCCACTCTCTGCCCTCCGTCACCCTGTGCCCCCAGAGTCAAGAGCAGACGGCTGGGCCCCTCCGTGGCGCGGCTGTGTCTGACAGGCTCCTCGAAGCTGCGAAGGGCCTGAGACCTGGGCGCGTGTCTCCCGCTCTCCGGCCCTCCCTCCTCACAGGCCCGTGGCAGCCAGTGCCGAGGGAAGGTCACTGGGGAGGGCCCAGTAACAATAAGGGCGGAAAGACTGGCCAATAAGCACGGAGTCTTGTTGGAGCCTCACGACAGCCCCAGACAGAAGGCTACGTACATCATTAGCCTATTAGCAGAAGAGGAAACCGAGGCACAGAGAGGCTAAATACTTGTCCAGGGTCACGTGGCCAGCAAGTCGGGGAGCTGAGACGGAACCCCAGCGTGGCCAGTTGGGAATTGGGCCCCAGACCCACGTGAAACCAAAGCCAAGGTCCTCGTCTTTGCACAAGTATGCTCCGGGGTCCCGAAGAATGAAGGCCTTTCCGTCCTCCAATGTGACTCAGAAGGGGAAAGAAGCCACAAGGGGAGACTGCCTTTGGGGACCGGAGAGGGGGAGGGGATCCCCTGCTAAGTGAGTGTGCAGCGACCTTCCTTGCTCCTCTGCTGGTACCACCCAGATGCCGGGGTCAGGGTTTGTGGGAGCTGCAAGAAAGAGCCCTGTTTGCTCTCCCCAGGCCTCCCTCCCTGGGAGAAGCCAAATGCACAAGCACCTTGTGACTTGTGTGAATTTCCTACGTTGTAACACCATCCAGGCTTGGCCCTTATCAACCCGAGGGAAGCGGAAACTTCTAGAAATCTACCCCCAGAAGGGAACTTGGAAACCATTTATCCATTCTCCTCCCTTTCTCTCTCTCACTCTGCTGTTTCCACCTTCCCTGCTGTTCCTGGAGCAGACTGGGCACATTCCTACCCCAGGGCCTTTGCACTTGCTGGACCTACTGTCTGGAACACAATTTAACTCCTTCCTCTAGTCTCTGGAATGCCAGCTTCATGGGGACAGGGGTTCCTGCCTATTTAGCTCCCTGCGGGCTATCCAATGCTGGCCACATAAGAGATGTTCAGCAACACGTGTGGAACAAATGGGTGTCCAAGAGCATCCCATTTTACAGGTGAGCACGTCGAGGACCAGCAGAGCAAGGGAGGTGCTCCTGTCCATGCAGCCAACTGAAGTCTGCACTACCCTGGGGCTGCTGACGCCAAGTGCCCCAAATCCGGGGGCATAAAAACAGCAGAAATTTGTTCTCTCACTGTTCTGGAAGCCGGAAATATGAAATCGGGGTCTCGGCAGGGCCGCTCCTTCCGAAGGTTCTAGGGCAAGATGCTTCTCACCTCCTCCAGCTTCTGGGCTCCCGGCATTCCTGGGCTTGAAACGGCTTCCCCCCCACCCCCCACCGGCCTCCTGTGCTCACATGCCTGCCCCGTGTCCCTGTGTCCCTCTCCTTCCTGTAAGGACACCAGTCATAGGATTTGGGGCCCACCCCAGCTCCAGGATGACCTCATCTCAAGATCCTTAACCAACAACATCTGCAAAGACCCTATTTCCAAATGCAGTCACATTCTGAGTTTCCAGGTGGATAGGAACTTGAGGGACCCTACTCACCCACTCCCCTGGCAGAGCTGGTGAGAACCCAGGATCCCCACCCCCGCCCCCCAGCCACAGCCCCTCGGGGTTTTACCAGGACCTCTGCTCCGGGAGGTGGGGGCAGCAGCCCACGGCTGTGGCTGTCAGTCTCCCGTGAACTTGTCAGGAAGGAGAGGGAGAAAATAAACTCTGGGGTTAATGAAAGCAGCGAGATGATCCCGGCTGACCCCCGTAATCCCCTGCTCTGAGCTCGGTTTTCCATCATCAGTAGAAGATTCTTTTTTCCCTTCTTCTGCAGGGTTTCCCCAGAGAAGCAACCCTTCCAAATTTAATAAACTTCCCCCCAGTCCCAGCTTTCCCCGAAATAATGTAATAGCAGGGATGATTTTCAAGTGTCTGTCTTGACCCCATGATTAATGAATCCCAATGAGAACCAAGTGGGCGGGGGGCGGGGGCATGGGAGATGGTGGGTGGATGAGAATGTGGCCGCTTGTGTGTTGGAATCTGTGCACAGATACCTGAAAGCGAGTGTGAGCAGCTAACGGGTGCGTGTGAACAGGAGATTCAGACCAGGGAGCTGGGATGGTGTGTGAGTGAAAGCGTGAATGGCGAGGTGGACGGTGGCCAGCGTGCAAATGTGAGTGATCGGAAATAAGCGTGCATGAGCGTGCGTGGGTGTTTATGGCTGTGTGCGTGCTTGTGTGCGCGTCAGCGAGAATGTGGGAGATTGGGCTAGAGTACAAGTGCCCACCAAAGGATGTAAGTGTGCACATGTGAGGGAACGTGTGAACGTCTGTCCGTGTGTGAGTGTGTGTTCACCTGACCTTGGGCCAATGTGTGTGAAGGTCTGAATATGTTATATGGGCTCTGGGAGTTCGAGTATATGAATTTGTGATCAAGAATGCGCTGGGGCGAGGGGCGCCTGGGTGGCGCAGTCGGCTAATCGTCCGGCTTCAGCCAGGTCACGATCTCGCGGTCCGTGAGTTCGAGCCCCGCGTCGGGCTCTGGGCTGATGGCTCGGAGCCTGGAGCCTGTTTCCGATTCTGTGTCTCCCTCTCTCTCTGCCCCTCGCCCGTTCATGCTCTGTCTCTCTCTGTCCCCAAAATAAATAAACGTTGAAAAAAAAATTAAAAAAAAAAAAAAAGAATGCGCTGGGGCGCCTGGGTGGCTCAGTTGGGTGAGCGTCCGAATTCCGCTCAGGTCACGATCTCGCGGTCTGTGAGTTTGAGCCCCGCGTTGGGCTCTGTGCTGATGGCTCGGAGCCTGGAGCCTGCTTTGGAATCTGTGACTGCCCCCCCCCCACTCTGTCCCCTCCCCAGCTCATGCTCTGAGTCTCTCAAAAATGAATAAACATCAAAAAGATTTTAAAAAAGAATGTGCATAATCCTTAACGAACGGTGACCATAGTCAACAATACTGAATTGTATACTTGAAAGTTATTATGAGAATAGAGCTTTAAGGTTCTCCCCATAACAACAGACAGTGGTAATTACATGGGGTGGAAAATGTGTTCACTAACCTTACCATGGTAAGTACTTCACAATGTACATATGATCAAATCATTACATTGTACACCTTCAACTCACACAATGTTATGTGTAAATCGTATCTTCGTAAAGCTGGAAAAAATTCATGGGACCAAAAAAAAGAATGCGCATAACCCTGAACATCTTAATATTAATGGTAATACCTAACGCGCTACGCGGCCTCCCCATTTCGCCGCTGACCTCACCTTGTATCACTCTACCCCCTCATTCTCTCTTGGCCAGACACGCCAGACTCCTGGCACACAGGAGGCTCGCATCTGCCTCAGGACCTTTGCACTTGCTGTTCTCGCTGCCTGGATGTTCTTCCTCCAGAAACCCACATGGCTCCCTCCCTCACCTTTTCCTGGCTCTGCTCAGCTGTCACCTTATCAGAATCTCAGTGATCACCACCGTCAAGCCCCAGCACTTCCAGTCCTCTGGCCCTGGGGTGAGATGGGGGGGGGCAGGGGGACAGGAGAACACGCAGGGAAGAGGGAGTGGAGGGGTAGCCAAAGGTGGACAGTGAGTTTGTAGCTATAGAAAAATTTCACCGGCTCGACAAGACATCCCAGATCACATAAAATCTTTGTTGTCGATTTTCGGAAGGGAAATCTCTCAGAGTGTTTCCCCTCTGTTAGAGGGGAGTTTAGAAATCATCCAGCTTTATGCTTCTTAAGTGATTTGTGGTCACTGAACTAGCATTAATCCCCTTCGGATAGCAAGTGACAAAAATATGAAACCTCAAACTGGCTTAAGCCAAAAAGCCAATTTGTTGGTAGGATGGCTTCAGGCCTGGCTGACCCAAGGGCTTTCCTGTGTCATCAGGACCCCCCACCCCCACCCCCTCGGCCCCTGCATCCCTCAGGGCTGTTTCCTCGCTCCTTCGGACCCAGGAGGCCCTCTTTGCTAGGTGGCCTCCAGTGGCTTGGGTTTTCATCCGAGTTCGCATCGCTGCGGCAAGATGCCGGGCTGGCGTGAGTCAGCCGCATCCCCAAGAAAGATGGCTCGAGGCTTAGGCTTCCGGGTCCCAGACAGCCTCTTCTGTATCTTCACAATGAGGAAGCAAACTCTCCCACGTCCCTTTCTGTCAGCTTCCTATAAGCTCCACCCTCATGACCTAATCACCCCCCAAAGACGCCACCTCCTCGCACCATTACAGGATGGAACAGGGCTTTAACATATGAATCGGGGTGGAGACAAACATGTAGTTCATACTGGGGCACCCGGGAGCTCAGTCGGTGAAGCGTCCGACTTCGGCTCAGGTCATGATCTCGCGGTCCGTGAGTTCGAGCCCCGCGTCGGGCTCTGGGCGGACAGCCCGGAGCCTGGAACCTGCTTCGGATTCTGTGTCTCCCTCTCTCTCTGTCCCTTCCCCCCCCCTTGTGCTCTGTCTCTCAAAAAATAAATAAACGTTAAACAAATTTAAAACAAAACCTTTAGTTCACAAAAATATTTCAGCCAAGCCAGGTGGCCGATTCGAGTGAATCCCGTGGCTTTTTCTTGAGCCTCTGTCAAAGGAGTTGGTTTTTCTCTCTCTCCAGACCAGGCGTCATGAGGGTGTCAGGCTCGAGCCCGGTCAGCTATCTGGACATCCCAGTGGGAAATCCCATCTCAGAATCCAACCCAGGGGAGACAGCATCTAGAGGAGAAATGGTCTGAGCACTTACAACAAGCTGTGGCTGTGGCCATGGCCGACCCACCCTCCTGGACTTCTTAGTCATAAAACCTGATGGATTCTTGGGGAAATGGTGAGCTAATGCTGAATGGGTGCAGAGTTTCCATTTGGGGCGATGGAATGTTCTGGGAATGGATGGTGGTGATGGTTGCTCTGTAGCGTGAAAGGTACTTAATGCCACCGAATTGTCCACCTCAAAAATAGCTAAAACAGTTAAAATGGTAAATGTTATACGCATTTTACCGCAGTGAAAAAATGCCAGTAAACTCCCGTTTTGTGTAAGTCCGTTTGAATCAGGTTTTTACCTCTGACAACCACAAGGCCACAGTGGCACCAGCCTTCAGCATTTGGAAACATATCCGTCCTGTGTCCCATCCCCCCCGGTTCCACCGGCCCCTGTCGAAGCACCTGGGTGCCACGTGCTCATCTTTTCCAGGGGGGGGGGTCACAGGTGTGTATTTACAAGGGCTCAGGTAGGAGAGCTCAAGTTCAGAGTCGTGACTCAGTAGGTCGGTGGCATTCAGGCAAACGATGTGGGAGGGACGTGGCTTCCCCACACATCCCAGTAGATTCACTCAACAAACAGCTTGCCCTGCAATCCACACCGACACCCCCCCCCGCCCCGCCCCTGCCAGCCCCTGGGAGAGGCGAGCTCCCCCTCCCCGCAAGGCATGCTGGGCGGCAGGAACCTCTAAGGATTTCCCATCTCAAGGGAGTGTTCTCTCCTCTCTTACGAGGAATCAGACCAAGACCGGGCCAGACAGCCATCCCACTCACCCACCCTGCTTGGCCCTAAGTGCCTTCCCCACCGGATTTTCATCCCTCGGGGCAATTACATATGATTTCCTGATGACAGAGGTTGTCAGCTTCTGAGGCCCTGGTGGGGCAGGCAGTTGGGCGCTTCCCTCCCTCCCTCCTCACCTTGTCTGGCTCCCTTTCCTCAGCCTCCCCAGCCTCCACATGGTTATTAGAGGAATAAGCCGCATTGTGGGTCCAGCTGCGACATTTCTGATGGGTTACTGCCGCCATTCCAGGAGGAGGATTCGCCCTCCCCCTGCAGGGGCTGGGGTCGATCTGCCCCAGACGGCCTCCCCTCCAATTTCTAGAGCTATACTAGGTCATCTGTTCATCCGTCCATTCATTCAGGCTGCCGTAACCTATCTGCCCTCATTCCCTACCTTTTTGCTTTGATCTTGGGGGCTCCGTTCTGCTCAGTCTTTTCTGTTTCTCCAACACGCCCAGTTTCCCCCTCCCTCCCCTTTCCGGGCTGACCCCCCAGCCTTTGCACTGGCTGTGCTCTCTGCCTGACACACCCTTCCTTCAGAGCCTCCCGCAGCTGGCTTCTCCTCGGCCTCTGCATCACAGATCACCTTGCTTGACCCCCTGACTAAGGTAGCCTTCACCCCACCCCTAGACGTTTTCTGTCTACTCCTTTGTGGCATCAGCATTATCAGATCCTTTTCTCATTGATTTGCTGGCGTCCCTGCTTATGATCTGTCCATCCCAACCAGAGGAAATAGGGTCACAGGGAACACGGTCACTTCGTTTCTGGAGACCAGGGCTGGCTCTAGTTGGTGCTCCGAATCTTTGAGTGTCTTCCGCTGGGTCTCCCCAGAAGTTAACTCTGAGATGAGGATCTCAGCCCAAGGAGTGTGTTTGGGGCGTATGGGAAACAGCACTAGGGGTGGGGGAAGTGACACGGGAAAGAAGGCAGCCCCCTCCCCCTCCCCCCCCCCTGCCCCCAAGCGGGTTTCCACGGTGGGCAAATGGAGCTAAATCTCTCAGAGGCAGCCTCCCCCGAGGAGTGAGCAAGGTGGAGTGTTTGGTCCCAAACTCCGATCAGTCGTTAGTTGAGAGCTGCTCCCGGGAGGAGAGAGGGCATTGCCTCCTTGGTGCCTCCTACCTGCCATGTGCAGGGCAGAACTGGGCTCAGTGGCCTGAGAAAACCCTCTAGCAAAGAAACGCAGGCGGTTAGGTAAAGACCAAGATTACCTGGGGCGGGGCGGTGGGGAAGGTTGCGCGGCTGCAGTGTCTGCTAAGCAAAGAAGCGAAAACCACCAGACAAATGCAGCCCTTGGTTAATTCCATAAGCCTGAAGACCCACAACACATAAAGCATTAGATACGGAGCATTGGTTCATTTCAGTTGTGGCACAGGCCCCAAGGGGACCAGGGGCTCTCGGGGTTTGTGATGTGGAGACCTGAGGCTGGGGTGGGGGCAGGATGGGGGCACCTCCTTGAGAAAGCCACATGGAACCTGAGCCCTGTTCAATAACTCGGAGGAACAGCATTCCAGACAGTGGGAACAGCGTTCTGAAGGCTCAGAGAGAGGAGAGTGGTTTGTTCGAGAATCACTTCAGTAGCGTGTAAGTTTCTACAGTCCTCTTTCTCCAACCTCCTGCCCCACGTCTCCTTGGAGTATCTAACAAACAGCTCAGATCAACATGTCTGGGAAAATTCTTGGTTTCCTACTCCCCAGCGCATCTCGATCAGTGGCGCTTTCCCAGTTATTCAAACGTCACCTTGACAGAGAAAATCCCTCTGACCACCAGGATGAATGAATGAACATGAAGTAACTCCCCTCCATGGCCACCTTCCACCTCCCCACCCTCCTGTGTTTGTTCATCGCTGGTATCATCAGCTGACCAACTGTTCATGCTTAGTTTATCATCGGCCTCACTGAGAGTCCAGATTTTTGAGATGAAAAGCACAGCTCCAGGGCACATACTTAGAGCTCAATAGATAGCTACTCGAATAAGTGAGCACATAAGCAAAAACATGATTTCCAAAGCAGTCATTCTCCACCAGGGGTGATTTTCCCACCAGGAGACACGCGACAATGTCTGGGGAGACATTTTTAAAAATCATTGTCATGACTGGGATGTGGGTAATATTAGCATCTCTTAGCTGGAGACCAGAGATGCTGCTGAACATTCTACAGTGCACAAGACAACTCCTCATAACAGAAGATGTCCTGATCCAAAAAGTCAGTAGTGCTGAGGCTGAGAAACCCTGGCTCCACCATTCTGCAATGTCAGGACTCTGACTTTGTGCCTCTGTGATTTTGGAGGTGTTTTAACCTCCTGGTTGCAAAATGGTTGCCATGGCTCCAAGCATCATACTCATTCCAAGAAAAATGAACCCCCCCCCCCCGCCTTTGGGGAAAATCTTTCCTTATATGGCCAAGTGACCACACTAGGTCACATGTTCATTCCTAGTCTAATCACTCTCTAAGGAAGATTGAGTTGCCATGATTGGCTTGGATCAACCGACTCATCTCATGGGGCTGGACCCAGGGCCTTGGAAAACATTCAGGGTTTACAGGAGTGACAAAGTAAGGGGACTGGCTGATGGGCAGTCAACTCAACAGTGGTCTCTGCCATTGAAAATTATTTCATTTTTCTCTTCTTATTGTTCCTACCACCCAAACCCCAAGCAGCCAAACACGTAAGAGACGCTTTGTTCTCTCTCCCAATTACTTCGCACCCAGAACACCACCTTTGCTGACCTAGTCCCATTTCCTCAGCTTGCCGGGGAGAGGAGGGCAACTCTTCCTCGTCCCCCACCAGACTGCATTGGCTCCTAGTTTGCCTTTGAAGCCTGCTCCGTCAGCCACCCCTTCCAGGGTCCTTTCGACAAAGCCGGGCGCCCACATCCTATCAGAAGTCTCTCGCTGGTCGGGCAGATCTACACCGCTGGTCGCATCGGCAACAACCTCCAAGTTCACCAAAGAGGCCTGGCTCCGGACGGGCAGGTGGGGGTTAAGCAGCCCGAGCCAGCCCACAGATGCCAGACAGCTGTGCACATCTTTGGAGCAGAGACGAAAAACAGATACTTAATGTATCTGGTTAGAAATGAGGATTTTCTGGTTCGGTTATGCCTGTCATTTTGAATGTGTCTCTTCTATTATTTACAGCATGTGTGCACCTGACCTCGTCAGTTTCACCCCGAGAAGCGACTCGGCGAGCCACCTTCAGAGGCTGACCCAGAGGCTCAGGGGGCTCCCTGCCCTGCCTCAACTTGTGAGGGCCAAGGCTGCGTGAAGATGTTCGGGCAGGAAAAGGTTAGGGAAGCCGCAGAGAACGCTTCTCAACTCAGGGCACAGCCAAAGCAGACTGATGCCTCGATTCCACCCCCCTCTGCCTACACCCCCAAACCCACTGACGGCCCCATGATCCAACCAATACCCTGCCCCACAATCTCAAGGTCATCCTTGTTTCTCTCCCACTGCACATCCCGTCTCAGCATCTCCACGGCCCTCAGCCCGGTCCAAGCCACAGACCAACTTCCCGCAGCGTCTTCTCACTGGTCTCCTGGCTTCAGTTCCTACCTCCTTTTCAGGCCAGTCTCCACGCAGCAGCCAGAAGGATCTTTAAAAAAGAAACCAGATCAGGTCCCTGCCCCGCTGAAAATCCACCGACGGCTGAGCATTCGATCTGGAATAAAATCTGAATTCCTGCCTATGGCCTCAGAGCCCTGCATGGTTGGCCTGGGAGCCTCCGCTCCAGCCACAGCCCCTGTCCGCTCCCTAACTGCTGCAGGCCTAGTCCCACCTCCCAGCATAGAGGTCGCTGCCTCCCCGCCCAGGAAGTCTCTGCCTTCGCACTCGCCCTGCCGTTTCCTTCACGTGGCTCACTCCTTGTCCCTCACATCTGCTCAAATAAATGAATATAGCCTTTTCTCCAGATAAACAGATGATAGATAGATAGATGGATAGATAGATGATAGATAATAATATAAATAGATAGACAATAGTATAGATAGATGATAGACAGATGATAGATAATAGTATAGATAGGCTGTCACGAGAAGTAAATGGGCCGATATGAGTAAAACACTTAGAACAGTGTCTGGTCGGTGACGCATGCTCTGTATCCCCCGTTCTTCCTTGGTGGTGGCTGTTGTTAAGGCAGCGATGTTCCCAGCTCCAAGTGATAGCTCGCCACTCGTCTGACTTTGTTTCCTGGTATTCCTGCCCCACGTGCACCTAAGGATCGCAGGGTGAGGCACTCGTCAATGGGTCCTTAAAGGAAAGTCAGCCAGAGGAGAGCCGGAAAAACTTTGCTTTTCTTACAAACGGGCCATTTACAGCTGTCATTACCCTTCATTCTCTCTTGCCTTCTTTCTCCCCTTTCTCCCTTGAAATCAAGTGTGATGTCTGGAGTTGCAGCAGCCACCTTGCAGCCATGAGGCAAAAAGCTTGAGAGACATGCCAAAAAAAAAAAAAATGCAAAACTGCGACATCACATCGGACATCAGTGAGCTGGTGGGGACCAACACCAGCAGCTGCTTTTTTCAGATTTCTCATTATGTGTTCTCCTTATTCTTAAATAAGAATATTTAAGGCATCAGTAGTCAGATATTGTTACCTAAAGTCAAACCAATACAGGATGTTTGTCAATGTCTCTTTTCCTTTTCTTTTCTTTTTCTTTCTTTCTTTCTTCCTTTCTTCTTTCTTTCTTTCTTTCTTTCTTTCTTTCTTTCTTTCTTTCTTTCTACCTCCAGTGCAGAAGGCTGAGTTATTCCTATTTTTCAGTTCCTGGCACATCGTCATTGGTCCAGGAAAGACCCTTCTTGATAGGTTAATAATTGGTTCCTTTTTATCTCATTCCCCACTTGTTTTCCTTTCCCTTTCGCGGGCAGCCATTCTAGTGTGTTTAAGATGTATTTCTGGCTGGTGTGTATTCATATAGCATTTGTATTATTTTGTGGACAGACACATGTTTATCTTGTACAAATGGTGTTGTGCTGTATCATCTTCTTGCACCAGGACTAGGTTCTTAGGATCCGCCCGTGCTGTGGTGTGCGTGGCTTGTCCGTTGTTCTAATTGCCGCTCAGAACTCCCAGGGCGCCTCCGCATTTTATCCATCTTCTCCCCCCGTAACAGACATCCTGGTAACCTCCCTCGCCTCGCCTCGCCCCCAGTGCTGGAATGATGGCCTCATCCGAGGTCCTCTCACGGATTTCTCCCCTTGTCCTTTTCAAAGTTCTTCACCGTGAATTTTAATGTGTTGGGCCCCAGAGCCCAAGCACTTTGCAATTTTCCATGCTGCCTGTCTGACTCAGAACTCGTGCCTACAAATCCCGCGTGATAAGGATTTATGGAATACCCATAATTCGTGCATGCCCATTGTCAAGATCAGATCATTCCTCTTGATGGATTTTTTTCAAAACAATAGCCTTTTGAAGGCAAAGCAAAAGAGACTGAGAGGCGTGATGGACATCTGTTGTTCATGCCTGCCCAGAATTCAGTCCTTCTTCCGTCCATAGAACCCCAGTTTTCCCCTGGAGGCTCCCTAGCCCCCCAGTCCTAGTCTATGAGGACCCATCACTCTCCCAATCCAAGTTCAGGCCGGTCAGAGTACTTCACACCTCCAGCCACAGCGACTGGGTCAGTAGTTGGCAACTGACGGGGACCATCTGATAAAATTTTAATACAGGATATTAGCTGGAACATTTCAGAAAGAGGTGTTTCTGCTGAGGTTTCTAGGCTTGGAGAATCAATCACGGAATGGCTGGAAGGCACCTTTGCCATGATATGGGAAAAGCCTGCTTGAAAGGGAAAGGAACGTTGAGAAAGAGAGAGTCAAAAATACATCAGGACACCGTCATCTTTCGACCCACTGGGTTCAGCTATGCCTCACACCTGTTACCTCCGTGTTTGCTGGGTTTGGGTTTTTTTCAGATCCATGGTCCAATACAGTCCCCTGTTTCGAACAAGACAGCTTGAGCTGCTGAAGAGCATCCTGAGTAACACGGTGAATGGTAAGCAGTTTCCCCCAATGCCTTTGAGAAAAAACAAACAAACCCTGTCCAACAATCATCTGTGGGCCCTTGCTCACTTCTTGAACCTCATATCCTACCATTCTTTCCCTCACCCACTCTGTTCCAGCTATCCCAGCCTCCTGGCTGCTCCTGGAGCACAGCAGCCTGTCCCACCTCAGGGCCTTTGCACTGGCTATTCCCTCTGCCTGAAGTGCTCTTCTGCCTGATTATCACACGACTGTTTCCTGCGCATGCTTCAGGGCTCCGCTCAGACCCTGACTCCTCAGAGGGACCAACTCGGGAAGCCTCAGATGCTCTCCGCATCACTCTGCTTTTCAGGTTTGCACAGGACACCTATGTGATGCCGTCCCATTTATTCAATCCTTTACTTGGTCACTCCTTGTCTCCCCCAGTGGAGTTCAGCTGTTTTTACCGCCACAGCCCTGATGTTTAGAACAATGCTGGGTTCACGGAAGATGCTCAATAAATATATTCGAAATCGTGAAGGAAGGAAGGTTGAGAGGGAGCGAAGAGGTAGGAAAGAAAGGAAGGAAGGAGGGCAGAGTGAGGGAGGACAGGAAACGAGGGGGGAGGGGGAGGGATGGGAGCTTAGGGTCACACAAATGCTCCAGCTTTAAAAGCCTCTTCCTTCCCCCGCACCCCCCCCCCCAGACTTGGTCCAGAACCAAAGTCAGAAACAAGAGCCTTTGAAATCCCATCTTGGAATGTCCCTCTGGCCTGCCACTTAATTAAATAAACCCTTAATGAAATTTCTCCCCGTTGAGTCCATATTTAATAATTAATTGACCTCTTCAGCCCAGCCACGCTCGGAGCCTCATCAATTATGCATCTTTCTCTTCTGCACTCAACACTTACCCTGCCCCGGCCCCCCCAGGAAACAGGGCCCAAACAGGACAGACTCGGAGTGGTCGGAGACGACGGGGGGGGGGGGGGGTACCTCTGAGGGGTAAAGCTCTCCCACAGTGTTGACCTCCTGGGGACAGATAAGGAGGGGTGGGGGAGGGGCAGATCCAGTCTTGGGCCTGAAGCTCTAACGATCTGTGGGGCCCTCTTGAAGAAGACAGAATTGGAGCACTCAGGTGGCTCAGTCGGTTAAGGGTCTGACTCTCGATTTCAGCTCAGGTCATGATCTCATGGTTCATGAGTTCGAGCCGCATTGTCAGCACAGAGCCTGCTTGGGATCCTCTCTCTCTCTCTCTCTCTCTCTCTCAAAATAAGTAAACTTTAAAAAAGAAGACAAAATTACGAATATAAAATCGGGTATAAAGTAAATATTTACATAGAAAAAAAGAAACGAATCACTTTCTTAAAAGCTGACACAAACCACAAGATCCAGCCGAAAAAAAAATCCTTTTTTTTATTAACTGCCTGGAACGCTTTGAGAGTCATCGAGTCAGTGAGTATTTAAGATTAGTTACTTCATGGGGCGCCTGGGTGGCTCAGTCGGTTAAACGCCTGACTTTGGCTCAGGTCATGATCTCACGGTCCGTGGGTTTGAGCCCCACGTCGGGCTCTGGGCTGACAGCTCAGAGCCTGGAGCCTGCTTCGGCTTCTGTGTCTCCCTCTCTCTCTGACCCTCCCCTGTTCATGCTCTGTCTCTCTCTCTCAAAATAAATAAATAAGCTTAAAAAAAAAAAATAGAGAGGCACCTGGATGGCTCAGTCGGTTAAGCATCCGACTTCGGCTCAGGTCACGATCTCGCGGTCCGGGAGTTCGAGCCCCGCGTCGGGCTCTGGGCTGACAGCTGGGAGCCTGGAGCCTGCTTTGGATTCTGTGTCTCCCTCTCTCTCTGCCCCTCTCCCCACTTATGCTCTGTCTCTCTCTGTCTCTCAAAAATAAATAAATGTAAAAAAATAATAAATAAATAAAATTAATAAAAAAAAGATTACTTTACAAGAAAATTTGAAATGCCTTGAGGTGTTACAGTTCCCGTAGGAAAGAAACTCGGTGGCCATGGGCCCTTTTGACCACAGACGTCTGATAAATACCATGTTCCACAGAGAGAAAAGAAATGCAATTCATTCTTTCCTCTAGAAAGGTTGATTAGAAAAAGAAAAAGACAATTCGAAAGGTTTCCTTTAGCTCTGTAACCCATTATAGGTAATGTCACAGACTGCCTCAGTTTGCTAGGCCTGTCATAACAAAGCACCACAAAGTGACTGGCTTGAACAACAGAAACTGATTTTCCCATAGTGCTGGAGGTAGGAGTCTGAGATCAAGACGTCAGCAGGTCTGGTTTGTCCTGAGGCCTCTCTTCTTGGTGTATAGACGGCCGCCTTCTGCCTGTGTCCCCCCGCCCCCACCCAGGGTCTTCCCTTGTGTGTGTCTGTGCCCTGATCTCCCCTTCTTTTTTTTTTTTAATGTTTATCTTTTTCGAGAAAGAGATACATAAACAGAGTGGGGAGGGGCAGAGAGAGAGAGAGGGAGACACAGAATCCGAGCAGGTTCCAGACCCCGAGCTGTCAGCCCAGAGCCCGACGCGGGGCTCGAACTCACGGACCGCGAGATCATGACCTGAGCTGAAGTCGGACGCTCAACCGACTGAGCCACCCAGGCGCCCCCTTCGTCACCTCTTTAGAGAGCCTTTCTCCAAATACAGCCACATCCCGAGGTCCTGGGCTCTAAGACTTCAACGTGTGACTTTGGAGATTCGGTACATGTCACAGATATGTACACGATATGTACACAGATATGTACACGATTCGGTACATGTCACAGATACTTGTCGAAGGGCTGTCAAGTTCGGGGAAAGCATTACCCAGTGTCTTTCCTACAAGAGCTAAGACATTTCAAGGCATTTCAAGTTTTCCTGGCGCAGCGACTCGTCTCAAATTCTCACTAACTGATGACTCTGGTCAACCAGTTTGCGGACGATGGCCATGCTTGCACCGTGATGATGGCTCTGGGGCCGCGGTGGGTGGGAGGGGGTTTCTGGGAAGCCACTCTCATACCCGCAGGACAAGCAGTGACCTAACCATGTCCAGAGATGGCTGCGAGCCACCCGGAATGTCCCATGTGGCCAACTGAATGCAAATCGCAGGCCAACCTCCCTGCAGCCGGACCCCTAACACACCACAGCCACCCCAATACCACACAGTAAAAGGGGAAGTGTGCCGGGAAAGTCAAAGCAGAGAGAGACAACAGTCTTCAGGGACAGCAGTCGAACTGTCACACTTTTGCGGACTTCACAAACGCGTGGCCCCCCTGACCGTGGCTCGGGGTTTTGGAAGGTGCCTGGGCAAGCGTTGGGCAGGTTTGAGTTTCGTTAACTTCGTAGGAAATCCGCCTCCAGGTGGGTCCGGGTCACGAGCTTCCCTTTCCTCAAACCCCACATGGTTCTGGCCCGGCCTGAGCTGCAAAGACAGAGAGAAAAAGCAAATGGGGCTTTGTTTTTACAGCGGGAGGCATATTCATCTCCTAGAGCCGCTGCAGCAAATGCCCACAAACTTGGTGGCTTAAAACAACAGAAATGTACTCTCACAGCTCTGGAGGCCACCAGCCCAAAATCAAGGTGTTAGCAGGTCCACACCTGTCCTAAAGGGGAGAGTCCTTCCTTGCCTCTTCCCTGGCTTTGGGCGGCGTCCCCCAATCTCTGCCTCTGTCTTCCCCATCCTTCATCCCTGTGTCTCTGCATCTTCTCTTCCTCTTCTGTCCCCCGTAAAAGCACAGGGCTCGTATTTAGGGCCCACCCTCATCCAGGAAGATGTCATCTTGACATCCTTATCTTAATTATATCTGCAATATATAGCCATCCTGGGGTTAGGACTAGGACATAACTGTTTAGCCGGGACACTAGTCAACCCCCTACAAGGGTTCAACAATGTCCTCACCAGTCGTGGCCTCAGGAGGGCAAGCCTAGACCTCAGTGTTTTAACTGAAACGGAAAGACCACCAACTCCCAACTGAAATGCCCCTAGTATAGTTCTGCTTTAGGGTCTGCCTGATTTCCAACACTTCCTTCCAGCACCTGTAGGTGAGGGCTCCGAAAACAAACACTCGAGGGGCAGGTTTTTCACCAACGGAGCAGAGCGGCCCAAACTTCACGGTTTACTAATTAACACGAATTAAACAGTTAAATAATTAATTAACTGTTAATTAAATTAAACGGTTTTGGGATGAGCACTGGGTGTTGTATGGAAACCAATTTGCCAATAAATTTCATATATTGAAAAAAAATGAAAAAATAAATTAAACGGTTAATTCGCGTTTTACTAATTCACTTAATTTTTTTTTTGCACATGTATTTATTTTTTTTAAATCCAACCTCATCCAAAGCAATAATATCTATGCCAAATAGCCATGAAGGATTTTGATATGCCTCTCCTGTTTGCGTTTTTCCTAATACATAACACGCTCAAATGATTAGAGAGTATTGATCTCTAGCTTTGTGCCCGGGGATCTGGAAGCCCTGGTCAATTAATCCTCGGGAAAGGAACTTTTGTTATCATCCCATTTTACAGTTGAGAAAACTGAGGTACAGAAAGGGCAAGTAACTCGAGGCAGCAAATACAGGGAAAAACTGGGGAGCTGGTAGAGAAAGGGACAGAGAGAAGAGACAACAGGCCGACAGTCTGGTTCTTGGTATCGAAGGGGCGAGTTGGGGAGGTAGAGGAGAAAAGACGGAGAAAGGGGAGTCTCTGAGCCCGGTCGTGGAGAGGGAGGAGTGGCCGGTAGTCACAATGCAGAAGTCAGCTCTGCCAGACACGATTTCCCTTTCAGCATCGGGATGGGTCATCAGAGTTCTGTCCTATTGGTCGGGGCTGCCCTCAGTCCTTCAACATGAGACTTGAAGAAACACTCAATAGGAGATGATGGGAATTATAAGGGGGGCGGGGGCGGGCAGAGCCGCCCCACCACATTGCCCATGCAAATGACTCTTTCCAGACTGGTCGCCCCGCCCCCTGGCCCCGTCCAAGTTCGAACAGCCCAGGCTGCAGGCTGCCTCTGCCTGACATTCCCTTTGCCTTCCTCAACCCTCAAGCCTCAGTTTTTTTCTTTTCTTTTCTTTTCTTTTCTTTTCTTTTCTTTTCTTTTCCTTTCCTTTTTCTTTTCTTTTCTTTTTCTTTTCTTTTCTTTTCTTTTCTTTTCTTTTCTTTTCTTTTCTTTTCTTTTTTTTTAAAGGTATGTTTCTCATTTACATCGAAGCCCATCACAGGTTGGCAGACAAATGTTTCTGGGACAGCAGCCCCTACTCCCTGGTGGCTCTGCCCTAATGAGCCCAGGGCTATTAACCCCCTCTGTGCCATAGTCCCCCTTTGCAGCGTGATGAAGGTTATGGACCGCTCCGTGGGATAATAATGTTTTTATTTTTTGTTTTTTTTAGTGTTTATTTTTGAGAGAGAAACACAGAGACAGAACGGGAGCAGAGGAGGGGCAGAGAGAGAGGGAGACACAGAATCCGAAGCAGGCTCCGGGTTCCGAGCAGTCAGCACAGAACCCAACGCGGGGCTCGAACTCACAAACTGTGAGATCATGACCCGAGCCAAAGTCAGTCGGCCTCACTGACTGAGCCACCCAGGCGCCCCTAATGTTTTAAAATGTAAAAAATAAAATACATAGGATTATAAAGCACACGAATTATATTGAAACATAGTTATTAAACTATACTTCTCAATTTGTTACATAGTCGCATGTATGCTTTATTAACACATTAAATGCGGCAGGTCTAATAGTGACCAGAATTTCGAAGTAGTGATGAGAATAAACCCAGGGTCAGTAAACTATGACCACAGGCCACACTGGGTGAGCTGCCGCCTGTTTGTGTAAATAAAGTTTTATGGCACACAGCCACACTCACTTGGTCACATAATGTCTGCGGCTGCTTTTCTGCGAGTAGTTGTGACAGAGATCACATGTCCTGCATTATTTACTACCTGCCTATTTACAGGAAAAGTTTGCTGTAAACAGAATCTTTTCAAACAATATTCCCAATACACCGGCCACAACTGTCCTATAATAGTATGAAAACGTGTGTAATTTCTCCCGGAGAAGAAGTTACAGGCTTTGCTGCGACTACTGTGAGTGGCTGACTATATTGAAGGAAGAGATAATTTCCCATCAGAGGTGTGTGAAAATAGAGATGCGAGTTTTTAAATATCCAAATTCGCGGCCCCTGCTCTGGCACAGAAAGTCACAGATCCCTTGGGGGCCATCAGACCAATCCCAGAGTAGTAAGTCCAGCCCTGTCCTAGGGCCTCGGGGTTCCCCTTCTCCGTCCTCTGCAGCCACAGCCCAAGAGGAAAGACAGCAGGTGTGGAGGACTCTGCAGAAGGTTCCATGACCCAGGCCCGAAGGTGACGTCCATCACTCCCACCACATTCTATTAGAACTCATCACAGGGTCCCATGCAGTTGAAAGGAAATAGAGCTGAGCAGTGTGTTTAACACAGATATCGGGGACAACAAGCCGCAAACAAACAAATACACAGTATGTCAGATGGTGGTAAGAGCTATGGAGACAAACAAAGCCCAATAAAATGAATAGGGAGTTCTGGCAGGAATGTGATTTTATTTTCATTTTTTGTTTGATTTATTTTTGAGACAATGCAAGTGGGGGAGGGGCACAGAGAGAGGGACAGAGGATCTGAAGCAGGCTCCAGGCTCTGAGCTGTCAGCACAGAGCCCGACGTGGGGCTCAAACTCGCAAACCACGAGATCATGACCTGAGCCGAAGTTGGATGCTTAACCGACCGAGCCACCCAGGCGTTCTAGGAATCATGACTTTGCACAGACAGTTTTGTTGTTGTTGTGTGTGTGTTTTCTAACATGTATCCATTTTTCAGAGACGGAGACAGAGCGCAGGCGGGCTCACCATTCGTGAGTTCGAGCCCCGCGTCGGGCTCTGTGCTGACAGCTCCGAGCCTGGAGCCTGTTTCGGATTCTGTGTCTCCCTCTCTCTCTCTCTCTGCCCCTCCCCTGCTCACGCTCTGTCTCTTTCTCTTTCTCTCAAAAATAATAAATAAATATTAAAATTTTTTTAATAAAAAAATCATAAAAATGATTTCCAAAAAGGCCCCACAGAAGAAAAGGCAACATTGAACAAAAATCTGAGATGGTAGGCACGTGAATTTCTGGGGAACAGTGTCGTAGGCAGGGGAATAACACATTCAAGGGCTCCGACTTAAGGGCGAGCGGGATGATTTTTGATCGTCACTGGGAGTCAGCCACACTACATGTTTTAATTGTTTGTCTGCTCCTTGTCGGTCTCCCCAGCTAGAATGCCAGATTCATCCAGAAGGGATTTTTGTGTTTTGTTTGCTGCTCTTTCTTATTAGCCTACAGCAGTGCCTACAGCACATAATAGGCACTTGCTTGTGGAATGCTGCCTGAATGTGTCACTGATCAGCACACATCAGGGAAACTGAGTATGAAGAGAAGCCAGAGAGTCGACCTTGGAGCGAGGCCACTCAGGCCCTTAGGCCACGGTAGGGGTCAACATTTTATTCTTGGGGAATAGGGAATTATCGGAGGGGTTTTCGCTGGCAAAGGGATGAGCTCAGATTTTCATTCTGAAAGGATCACTCTGGCCCCTGCAGGTGAAAACCTGGCAAAGGGTCTGACACTAAGGATATGGGCTCCGTCCAACTGGCCCCTGAGGCAGCCAAGTGACGTGGTGTCTTGAGAGAGAGAGAGAGACACCCCTGGTCCTGGATTTGCATGGCTGAGATGAGCCTCATATGGGGCCTTTGGAAATTACTCCTAAATGAGTTCTCCTCTCAGTCCCAAGGACCAAGGAGGGCGCTGAGGGGAGGCTCACCACCCAGTTAGACCTGTGGCCACATTACTGGTCCACCTCTGTCTGCAGGGCCCTAGGGAACCATAAGTGTACAGGTCAGCCCTGTAAAACATCTTAGGAAAAACACAGTTTGCAGCTTGGTTGGTCTTTCAGAGGAAGCCAAGCGTGTTCAAAAAGGCTGACACAGGGGCGCCTGGGTGGCTGAGTCGCTGAAGCAGCTGACACGGGGCTTAGCTCCTGATGGCACGGTTGGTGGGTTCGAGCCCCGCATTGGGCTCTGTGCTGACAGCTCGGGAGCCTGGAGCCCGCTTCGGATTCTGAGTCTCCCTCTCGATCTCTGCCCCTTCCCTCGCTCATACTCTTTCTCTCTCAGAAATAAATAAACAAACGAGGCTGACACAGTTCAAAGAAAGCGTGCGCAATGGGACAGAATTTCAAAACCCCACGCAGCGTCTCACGTGCATACCTGGAACAGCTTTTTTGCTGCAAGTGGAGGGGTCACTCAGCGCCACTGCATGTCTCTTGGGGACAGCCCTAAACCGGGGTCCCCCGGTGGAGCTACCACCTGCCGGCTGTCCTCGGTGCGAGGCTGACGCCACCTGGCTACTCTCCACCCATGAGCGAGGTCACGGGAGCTGAGACGCTCCCTGGAGCTCTAGGTTCCCATCGGGAGGAGACTGTGGCTGCGACAAAGGAGTTAGGGGTTCCGGCCCGGCCCCCTCGCCCCCTCACTTTCTCCTGAACTCTCGCTCCCCACCTCCACCCCGCACCTCGCACCCCCCACCCCCAGCGGTAATGACCCCTCGACAGCTGCGCGCCAGCTAAGTAACCTCCCCCTCCCGGGGCCCCTGCCCTCCTCCGCGCCGCCTCCCGGGACAGGTTCGCACCTGCTCGGGGCCATTTCTCATCAATTAGGCCTTGGCAGCGCTTGAATGGGGCCCGGCGAGGGCGCGGCCCGCCGCCCCTCCCCGCGCCGCCCCTCCCCCCGGCGGCGGCCCGCAGCCCACAGATGGCAGCCCGGGCGCAGCTGCCCGCCGGGCTCGCGGGGGCCACAATCGGCCAAGTGTTCGCAGCCCCCAGGTGGGGCGGGCGGGCCGGGCACACCTGCGCCGCGCAGATGGCGCCGCCCGCGGCAGCAGGCACGGGGGCCCCCCTCCGGGGACCGGGAGGCGGTGGGACGAGAGCGGGGCCCGCGCTCCTTTCTGAGCCCGGAGTCGGGGGAAGGGGCCACCGAGAAACTGACACCGGCCGGTGGGACCGAACCACGCCCTCTTCCCTCCACCTCCCTGGGCAGTGCGCTCCAGGACGCGTGGCCTCCCCAGCCGGCTTTGCTGCCAAAGGTGTGGGCCCCTTTCTGCAACCTGAATGCCCATCAGCAGGGGATTGGGTAGGAAATGTGTGCGGGACGGGGCACCGGCGCGCGGCCGTGAAAGAGGGGGTGCGGAGGAAAGGCAGGTCCCAAAGCAGCGATGCCCGGCATAATCCTCCTCCGGGGGGTCCAAGGTGCAATTCCGGCCCTATCCCCCTGGAGCTCTGCAAGCCTGGTCGGGTCACTTCTCTTCTCCAGCATTGGTTCTCGTATGCGTAGAATGGCGTAACGGGGCTCTCGCGAGAGTTAAATGAGTTAGTGCCTTGGAAATGCCTGGCGTGGCACCTGGTATAGAGCGAGAGCTTAATAAAGTATCTCTTCTTATTTCTCATTATAAAAATAGCACACACTCCTGGTTAAGAATTCACACTTTAGCCAATTACGTAAGATTCAAAGCTAAAGTGGCCAACCCTTTCACCTCCACCTGGGGTAACCAGTTGTGACTGTTTTGTGTTTTGTCCCATGATTTTCCCCACATTAAATGCACATACGTAAACAGATTCCAAAAGCAAATGAGAGGCCGTTCAATTTCATGGTTAGAATCCTGGACCCTTGGGGCCTGCATTCAAAAAACCCAACTCTCATTTACCTACCCTGCTGTGTGTCCTGGGAAAATTGCTTAACCTCTCTGGGCCCTAGTTTCCTCATCTATAACCTTGGAGGAAGGTTGTGGGCCTCACTGACCAATGCACACAAAACGCTTTGAACAGGGCAGAGGGAAATATCAGATTTATCGTGTGGATAGTAGTTTGTAACTTCTTTTTCGTGACATTTCTTAGACGCATTTCTGGGCCAGGGAAGTCAGAGCAATCCTATCCCTTTGTGCCATCTTCTGGTGGACCATCGCATATTTAAGCTGTCTTCTCTGAGGGGCTCTGGGGTTGGCTTCCCAACGGTACAGGGAACACCACTGCGTGGCACATCTTTGTGGCCGGCTGTGAGATTTTCTATAGAGTCAGGTCCTAGAGGTGGCGTTGTGGGCTAAGGCTCCATGTGGTTGGGTTGGACCAGGGCTGGGACCAGGGCGAGGCAACCGTAGGGACTCAGTGAAAGTTAAGAAGACACTCAAAAAAAAAAAAAAAAAAAAAGCAAAAAAGAAAAAACAAAAAAAACAGCTCAATGATCAAGATAAATCGTATGTTAATGCAATACAGTAAAACCTTGGTTTGTGAGCATAATTCCTTCTGGCAACGTGCTTGTAATCCAGAGCGCTTGTATATCAAAGCGAATTTCAAGAAGCATTGGGTCAGTTGCGACCATGTGACCATAGGCGTCAGGTACTATTACCGAGACATTGCTCATTTATCAAGTTAAAATTTACTGGAAATGTTTGCTCGTCTTGAGGGACCCTTCCGGAACAAGTCACCCGCAATCCATACTTGGATCCTGTGGCCGAAGGAAACGTGTGCCCCTATATGCATAGTTTTATGTATTCTTTACCGGTAGTCTTTTTCTAGAACATTAAAATAGTTGAAAAAATATATTGAAAAGTTGAAAACCAGGCGTATCAAACCCACAGCATTTTACGTTTAAAATCTTTTTAAGCATATTTATTTATTTTTGAAAGAAAGAGAGAGGGAGCCACAGAGAGGGCGAGAAAATCCCAAGCAGGCTCCATGCTGTCAGCACAGAGCCTGATGTGGGGCTTGAACTCATGAACTGTGAGGTCATGACCTGAGTTGAGATCACACGTCGGACACTTAACTGGCTGAGCCACCCAGGCGCCCCTGTTTAAATATTTTATTTATGGCCCAAACAGAATTTGTATCAGTTTTAGTTTCCTGACTTGAATGGAAGCAAACTCATCACTAATATGTTCACAATCTACTGCTGGAAAGAAATGGGGGGGAGGGGGCTCAGGTTACCGCAGGCTCTGAGTGAGGTCTTATCTCAGATCTGCAATGCCCCCCTTCCCCCCCAAGGCCCTGCATTCTCAGGAAAACCTTTCAGCTCTGGGGTAGACAAACTCTGAAACCCCCAGAGCCGCCTTGGGGCAAAGAAAGCGGCTCCTGAATGGCCTAGATGTTGAAATACTGTCATTAGTGTCCCCTCACCCTTGGCAGCCAAGAGCTGCCACTTGCCTCCACTTCCTTGTGAAGCTCCGAGGGGCCCCCGTCCAGCCCGGGGACCAAGACCAGGCAGTCACAGTCCCTGGAGCCCAGAGGGAGGGATGTCACATATTTGAGACGGGGGAGGGGGATGGTGCACAGAGAAATGGGGAATGAGACCGGGAAGAGAAACAGGGGACACAGCATGTCTTCTCAGGCCAGGGACCGCATGGGTGACCACGGCTGGCTGCCTCGGTCACAGCCCTGAGGAATGGCCTGGGCACACTCAGCCATTCTGCCCAAGGGGAGGGAGCTTGGGCGTTTGCACGCTAACACCTGAAAGTCCCTGTTTGAAAGCCGCTGGGGGTAAGGCCTTCCATGTTTCCAGGGAAAGGGGCTCCCCAGCACAGAGGCAGATATCAGCAGTTCTAGAAGTTACCAGAGCACCCAGGGACCATTTTCCTGGTGCCTCCCATACTCCTCATCCCTTCTATCCTTGTGCATACAACGTGAGGAACTGAATGTTTGCGTCCTCCCAGAATTTGTATGTTGAAATCTAATCCTCAGTGCGATGGTATCTGGGGGCGGGGGGGCTCCGGGAGCTAGGCCATCATGCTGGAGGTTAGCGCCCTTCTGAAAGGGGACCCCCGAGACCTCTCCCGCTCCCTGTCTCCGCATGGTGAGGCTGCAGTGAGACCTTGGCAATCTGCCCCGTGGCAAAGGTTCTCACCAGAACCCGGCCAGGCTGGCCCTCTGGCCTCAGACTTGCAGCCTCTGGAACCATGAGAAATAAATTTCTGTCGTACCAAAGCCGCACAGCAGGTCGCACTTTGTTAGAGCTGCCTGAACTGGGCTAAGACGGGAGAGAAGATGGGGAAGAGAAGGAAGCCAATGCAGCATGTCACCAAGAAGGTTACCGCCACGGGCAGCTTCATCCCACGGGGGTCCTCTGGGAGGCGGCTCAGAACACCCCCCACCCCCTCCTGCGGGGAGAGGGAGCAGAGACATTTCTCCTCCAAACCCAATCTGCCTGTCATTGGATGAAGGCTGCTTCTGCAGGCGTGAACTCATCAGGGCCCTGGCTTGCCCTGCACAGGGGACAGGCTGGCTCCCGGGGCCAGAAAAAGTGCAGGCAGAGAATTGCAGGCGTCTGCAAGTGAACATTCTCTGGTGGGAGGTGGTCAGTTCAGGAAGATGTAGGGGGGCCGGTGGCAACAGTGGCTGCTCCAAATAGCTGACTCATCAGATGGAAGACCAGATGCCAGCCACCATTCATTGAGCACCTACTGTCTGCTCGTGTCACGCTGAGTGATTTCCTTGTAAATTTTCACAGCAGAAGTTGCTCACTTAGCCCCATACAGTTGAGGAAGGCAGCGTTTACAGAAGGTAGGCGCTTGCCTAAAGCCACATACTGTTGAACAGGGCAGATTCCGGATTAAAACCAGGTCTGCCCGATTTGCCAGACCCGCTGTTTTTCCCGTCGTGCTGTTTCTCTGGATTTCTCTGCGTCCCGGAGATCCGTGATCCTCACCAGTCTGGCCCATCGGGGAATGCGTACCAAAGCTCTTATGAGGGCTGAAGTGAATAAAATGCTAATCCTCATCAATAGATTAAACTGAGAAATTCTTAAACCAGAGATCTGCCTGCAATAAAAGCAATTGGGTCGTTTCTTTGTAATTTGACTGCTCACATGAGCCCAGGAACCTGCCTTATAGCTTTACAAATCTGTGATAATTTCCTTCAACTTCTCCATTTTATTGCTGCCATTAAAATCCCGTTGTGTTCTTAAAGCAGAAAAAAAAAATGATTAAAACAGATGTGGCTCTTAAAGTTACAATATGAATTTTACAACCCCAGGTTTTATGATACTGAGAGAAATTTCAGCCACCAGGGTCAGAGGCAAGAAAAAGGGGACCAGATTTCTGAAATGGGGTTGGGGAGGGGCGAGGGGTTCAGAATGACAAAGACAGCCAACAGGGCTCATTTCCTGATGTTGACTTCTCTCTCCGACCTTAGGGACCAACTGCAGAATGTCACAATGGCAGCACTTTCCCCGCACCCCAGAGCCACGTCCCCACAGCTACTCGGGTTTGGGGTTTCATGACACCACTTTCCCTCGCTCCGGCCTCCCTTCCCTTCCCACTCCCCCTCCTCAAATCATACTTTCCGCTGAAAAATTCTGCCTCGGTCTTTTTTTTTTTTTTTTTTGAGACACTGTTCTGTCATACAGAGAGCATTGAGATGTGCAAGTTCTGGTCCCAGATCTTCACCAAATGCACCTTTTGATTTGGACAGATCGCTGAATTCTGTACTTCAATCCCTATTCTCCTTTGAGGGGCACCTGAGTGGCTCAGTCGGTTGAGCGTCCAACTTCAGCTCAGGTCATGATCTCGCGGTCCGTGGGTTCGAGCCCCATGTCGGGCTCTGTGCTGACAGCTTGGAGCCTGGAACCTGCTTCGGATTCTGTGTCTCCCTCTCTCTCTGCCCCTCCCCTGCTCTCATGCTCTGTCTCTTTCTGTCTCAAAAATAAATTTAAAAACATTTTTAAAAATTATAAAAAATATACGAAATAAGCGATGGGACTAGCGAGGATTTAAAACAGCTATACTCGGTGCTGACAAAAATGTGGAGAAATGGGGATTCTTCTCTACTGCTGGTAGGAACGATACAAAGAATCATCACCAAGATGCCGAATGGACATATCCTTTGAATCAGCAGTTTTGCTCACAGGAGTTTATCCTAAGGAAATAATCAGAAAAATGTGAGAAAATGCCCACCGCATAAGGTCCGCGGGAGAGAAAAAAGAAGGTAAAAACATCTATAGAGTATCATTCCAATTTTATGTTTACAAAAATAACTGCATGGAAACTAATTGAAAGGAAAGGCCCAAAACGTTAAGTAGAAATGTCTTTGGTCGGGAAGATTGTTTCTATTTTCTTCTTTCTATACTTGAACGCTGGTCTCATTTGGCTCGGCCTTCAGGTCCCTGCTGAGAAGTCATCACAGCATCACGTTCGTCCCCGACCAGCTTCCTGGAAACAGCAAACCCTCCGCCCCATCCCTCCCAGCCTTCCTTTCCCCTCACCTTGCTGTGTTGTCCTCACTGCCGGGCGCGTGCTGTACTTGTGTTTAATCGTGTGTCCATCATCTGTGCTCTACCGCTTAATGTCAAGTCCACGAGGGCGGTCTCCCCAGCACCTAAACACGACCTGGCATAAAGGAGGCACAGAAACATGAATGCTAATTTGAATGGATGGCTGCCATATGCAAATATACACACAAGGATAATCTACTCCAGAATTGTTTCTAATAGTGAAACGGCGAAAACGAACTAAATGTCTAATGGTAGGAAACCGGTTAGATGTAACACGGTACATCTATACAGCGAAGCCTATGTGACACTTTCTTCCAGAGTTTTAAATATGTATGTGTGTAAGCATGTTTGTGTGCACAGGATGGCGTTTATTTCCTTCCCACAAAAGCAACGCATGCTATTTGCAACAGATCAATCCAGGGAGATTGGCTTCAAAAGAAAAAGACAACCTCACACCCTGAAATTCAGCTCACACCTGAAGCTATAGTAATTGGGTAGCTATCCTCTCGTGTACTGTTTTTGTCTGATGCTGATACAAGCAAATGCTAATATATGGTCATGTAAATAAGATCCCTGTCCTTTCTAAAATTTGATTAATCAACACATTATGGACGCCTCTGCAGGTTGATATACAACTTGTTAAATTATTACACAACGTCCACTAGAGCATTCACACTGTTCCCAAATTATTGCGTGTATAATCGATGCTGCAAAAAAACATCCTTGCCCATACGTCCTGGTACATCGGTAATCGTGGTTATGGGGAGTGGATTTCCAAATGTGGCATTTCTGGGTCAAAGTTTTCAAGCATTTTTAGTTTAATAATACTGTCATAATACTTTTAATGTAATAATAACTTCATAATATTCTTGTTAATAATACTTTTTAATAATAGTTCGAAAACCACCACAGCAATTCACATTCCACTAGGAATCATGACTATTTTTTCATATCTTTGCCAGCCCTGGGTGTTAGTCATCTTTTCACTTTTTGTCAACAAAGGAGTATAAAATAGTATTCTACCATTTAGATTTTCTTGACCATCAGCAAGGTTGCAAATATTTTCATGCATATTGGTCGTTCTGCGAATACCCTTGGCCCACTTTGCTATTGAACTGTGTATCTTTTCTTGTTGATTTCTAGAAGCCGTTTGTAGATTAGAAATATTGTACCTTTGCCCTGTCATTTTGTTGGGAGTTTCCTCCCATGCTACCCTGAGTACATATAAATATTCTTGGAAGTGTTTATTCAAATGTTTCTGTTACTTTTCTACATTTAGATATTTGATCCATCTAGAATCTTTTGTGTATGTTATAAAGTAGAGCCTAACCTACCTTCTTATAAATGGATAGCCACTTACGGCAGTGCCATTTTCCAATAAAACATCCTGTTTCTAGCAAATTTAAATGTCACCGTTAAGTAAACAAATCAATGAATACATAAATATGTATAAACAAATATATATATTCCCTTATATATTTTGATTAACAGGTGTATAAATTTCCTGTGTATACCTAGACTAATTTCTGGAGTTTCTATAATGTCCTACTAACCTGTTTACTGCTTTTCCTTCTCTAGCTTCCTAGTAATACAGCAGCCAGGTTCCAGCAGGAAACAAATGGCCCACTACATGGAAAGATTTTTTTTTTTAATTCTTTTATGCTTATTTACTTACTTTGAGAGAGAGAGAGAGAGAGAGAGAACCAGCAGGGGAGGGGCAGAGAGAGAGGGGGACAGAGGATCTGAAGCAGGCTCCATACTGACAACAGAAAGCCTGATGTGGGGCCTGAACCCACGAACCGTGAGATCATGACCCGAGCCGAAGTCGGATGCCAAACCAACCGAGCCACCCAGGCGCCCCTATGTGGAAAGGTTAACTGAAGAGACTATTTGCCAAGGGACGGGCAGGGTTTATAGAAGCCAACAAGGGGTAGAGCAGTAGGGGACTATGAAGGGGGGGCTATTACTGCCCCTAAACCTGAAGGAGGAAGCAGAGGAATATGCAGACGCGAGTTCCCACTTGCTGGCACGAGACCGTTGTTGGCGTCTCTTTCCAGCTACATAAGACTTCACATGGGTAACTTGAAATCAGCCATGGTGGGAATATTTACACCAAGGATATTGGCAAATGCTAAACATCAGGGCTTCCTGACCCCAGAGCGTGATGTCCAACATTTACAAGCCCAGCACTGGGAGGAGGGAGAGTAGGTCAGAGAAGTCAGAGGAGGAAGGAAAGGCAGTCTGGAGTAGGAAGACATGACCCGCCCCCCCCACCGCAGCCCTGCAGGGAAGGCACTTTGATCTTTTCCTACCCTCAGGCCTTTGCAAGTGCCTCCCACTGCCCGAAACCCACCACACGTCAGAGGACTGGGGAACAGCGGGTCACAGTCAGAGGGGTCAGCTTCCAGGGGAATCTGGGAGGGTGGTGAACAGAGGATCCAGGTGGAAATATCCAGCCCAAGACCCTCTGACCATCTGGAAAGACGGCCCGCCCCATCCCCACCCGAAGTCCTCATTTTCAAAAATTCCTTAGAGATTTTTCCACACCCCCACCCCACGCCCCTCCCCCCCCAAAAAACCTTGTTGAGATAAGGATTGGAATTTTATACAATTTAAAGATTGATTTGGGAAGGCTTGGCACTGTGAAATTAAATCTTCCCATTTGAAAACATACGCCATTTAGTTAGGCTTTTGTTTTCGATCCTTTAAGTAAATCTTACGGTCGTTTCCGTATGTCTGATAGTTTTGCTGTTAAGTTCCATTGTATTTTATTGTTCTGATCACTGACGCAAATGAAATATTTTTCTCCATTAGTTTTTCATCTGGTTACTCCTAATAAAAAGACGAACTATTGACAGCTTCATATTGAGAACATATTCAAGTAATTTACAAGTAATCATTTATACATGCTCCTGTGAACAATATTTTTTAAGTTGCCTCTTTTGAGTTTTCTTTTTTTTTTTTTTTTTAATTTTATTTTTGGGACAGAGAGAGACAGAGCATGAACGGGGGAGGGGCAGAGAGAGAGGGAGACACAGAATTGGAAACAGGCTCCAGGCTCCAAGCCATCAGCCCAGAGCCCGACGCGGGGCTCGAACTCACGGACCGCGAGACCGTGACCTGAGCCGAAGTCGGACGCTTAACCGACTGCGCCACCCAGGCGCCCCATCTTTTGAGTTTTCTAAGCCTGCGGTGATAGCATCTGCAGATAAAGAGGTAATTTTCCCTCTTTATTTGAATATTTACACAACTTCTTTCTCTTTTGTGTGTAATCACATTAGCTGGAAACTCTAGGCAGTGACCATCCCGCCTTAGTTTTCATTCTGTTGGGGCTGATCCACGTTTCACGGTATCGCAGCACGGCTACTGTTGAGTTTGTAGGAATTATTTCTGTTCTATTCCTGAAGTTTCTTTCTGGCCTCAGTCTTACTTGGAGTTTTTTTCCCAGCAACAGCTGTGGACTTTTATCAAATGCCATTCCAGCATTTTTATACAACCCCTGCTTTTCCTCACTTAATTTGCCAACGTAATGATGTAACGAATTATATTGTCAGATCTTCTAATGAGGAACTACTTCTGCTCCTGAAACAGACGTTATTTGCTCATGATCTATTATTCCTTAATACGTCTCTGAATTCTATTTGCTGACGTTTTGTTGAGATCTGCCCCTGAAACAGACGTTATTTGCTCATGATCTATTATTCCTTAATACGTCTCTGAATTCTATTTGCTGACGTTTTGTTGAGATCTGCCCCTGAAACAGACGTTATTTGCTCATGATCTATTATTCCTTAATACGTCTCTGAATTCTATTTGCTGACGTTTTGTTGAGATCTGCCCCTGAAACAGACGTTATTTGCTCATGATCTATTATTCCTTAATACGTCTCTGAATTCTATTTGCTGACGTTTTGTTGAGATCTGCCCCTGAAACAGACGTTATTTGCTCATGATCTATTATTCCTTAATACGTCTCTGAATTCTATTTGCTGACGTTTTGTTGAGATCTGCCCCTGAAACAGACGTTATTTGCTCATGATCTATTATTCCTTAATACGTCTCTGAATTCTATTTGCTGACGTTTTGTTGAGATCTGCCCCTGAAACAGACGTTATTTGCTCATGATCTATTATTCCTTAATACGTCTCTGAATTCTATTTGCTGACGTTTTGTTGAGAACTTTAGCATCCCTATTCACAAGGAAATATGGTCTAGAGGTTTCCTAACCGTGCTACAGGAATGACAAACCTGGTCATTAAGATTCTTCGTTGCCTTGATAAATGACTTGGGGCACTTGGGCATCGGTTTCTGCTGAAACACTTTGAATAACATTTTGGTATTTTTCTAACGACTTCGCTTTTGCCCGCAGTTAGTTGTTTTTTAAGATTTCTGACCTCTTCTTGAGTCAATTTTGGTTATTTCCTCCAGATTTTCCATGGGTTTTTTTTTTTTCTCTCTCTCTCACAAGGGATTTATTTGCTTCATTTCTCCCACATTTTAGCTCCATGCTGTGTCTGTAGTGGTGGGGGACCTGGGGAAATCATTTCCCCTGGGTGAACCTCGGGTTCCCAGTCTGAAGAAGAATATGCCTCACTCTCAGGGCAGTGATGTAGATAAAAGAGAAAAAAACAAGCCTGTAAAAGCACCAAGCACAATTCCTAACACACAGTGAGACCTTGGCAGTAAGAGTGTTAGTCTCCAGAAAATTCTTCAGAGAAATAGAAAATAGGAGATAGAGAGGGGTGGGTGTGTGTGTGTGAAAGAGAGAGAGAGAGAGAGAGAGAGAGAGAGAGAATCAGGAGTTGACTCGTGTGGTCACGGAGACTGACCTGTCACTCGTGTGGTCACGGAGACTGACCTGTCCCAAGGTCGCAGGGTGAGTCGGCCAGCTGCAGGTGAGGATTTAGCTCCGGTCCGTAGAGTCTCAGAAACAGCGTAGCCGAGGGTGTATGTATTTCCAGTCTGAAGGCTAACAGGCTCAAGACCCAGGAGGAGCTAATGTCTTAGTCTGAATCCAAAGGCAAGAAAAAGCCAACGTCCCTGTCAAATGCCACCCCACTCTGGCTATCAGGCTGAGCATGTGAGGCAGAAAGAGGCCAGTCAACAGAGTTTATTTTCCCGGCCCCAGTGATTCGGGGATGGACACATGACCCAAGACACGGAATGATACTCAAGCCTTAGAATTTGTTTGGAATTACTGAGGGAAAAAAGATCCTTTCCACTGGATTGGTTAAAACTGGCAGGAAATAAGCCGGGAGCTCCTGGAGGTCAACTTACCACCCCAAGCCTGCTGGAGAATGAAGCCAACAGAGGAGAAAATGGGTCAGAAAGATAGAGTGAGAACAAGTCCTTGGGACCTTCATCGAGCACCTGGATCTAGCCAAGCCTGAAGCCTTTCCTTTTGTAGTTTATCCATTGTGTGAACCAATAAGTCAGTTTTAGTTGAGTTTCTGTCACTTACAACTAAAAGAGACCTGAATAACTCTGGGGGTAACCTATGAATTTATTCGCAGTTGATTTTTTGACCCAAGAAATCCCCACTCTCTGCTTCTACAGCCTTCAATGCTTCCACCGTTGTGTCCCTCCCTAACCCCAGGGTCTGGGATTTACCTCTCTCTTCCCTGTCTTCCTCAAAAGACTGTAGCTACTTGAACCCAGAAACCTACTTTTTTTCATTTCTGTGTCCTCTAAGCTAGTCTAGAGTCCAGAACCAGTGGTAACTGGGAATCTACAGTGTGGAAGCCCACTCTCAGCACTAATCCTTCCCGCCCCCTTAGGAAGGAGGTCATGTCATCCCCAAGTAACAGGTAGGGAAACCGAGGCACAGGGTGGACAGTTTCTCAGCAATTTAGTAGGGGACAGGCCCCACATTTCAACCCAGGCCTTTCTGATTTCAAAGCACCAGTTGGTGGATGTTTGTTGAATGAATGAATGACCCCACAGAGTGACCTTGACATCAATCCTCATGGAATTTAACCCTGTTAGTTCTCACCCACAGATCCTGACGCTGGAGAACCTTCGGAATTTTGCTAAAACGTGCCACAGGGTCTGGAGTTTCAGGACAGCTGTTCCACGGCTGAATCAGTACCTCCTTTTCAACAATTCTTCTGGGACCCCAATCCGCAGCCCCCTGGACCGCTGTTCTGAACAGCTGCCTCTTCCTCCTCCCTTCGCTAAACCCCGGCCTGTCTTCCTTCTGAAGCAGCTCTCGGGTTCTGTTTTGTTTCCTTTCGTCTTGGGGGGAGAAAGTCTACTTCTCAAATCCCTAAGACCTTAATGCTGGGACTCAGCTTCCCTTCTCTGTGACCACTTCCAAACACCCCTGTCCTGAGTCCCCTGCTCCCTGGCTCTTGCCTGATGCCACCTTCTTTCCGGTTCCTCATGACAAACCGCCTCTGCTTCGGTCCTTACAGCTCCCACCGGAGGTCTCTGCAGAAGCCCTGCTCTCCCCCTGAAGTCCTCCCCTGTCGTCCTCAAGCCCTTGACCTTGCTCGGTCCTGCACCTTGTGAAGAGAGTTGGCCAAATACAACCCCACAGGGAATCCTCCCGGTGTCCCCACACACTCCATAAATATTCACTGACTGGATGAAAGAACAAAGTCAACTAACCTGTGCTCAGGTTTGGAGGTTAACGACCAGACCCCTCAGATCACAGCCCCATTTGCGTGTCGTCAGGCACCCCCCAAACCTCCACCTGGAGCCGGAAAAGTGAGCGCCACGGCGGCCTGACCTCCCCCCCTGGTCTGGGTTGGCAGGAGAACCCCCCTCCCAGCCCTCCCACCCCAAGCTGCCCTCGCTCCTCTGAGCTGAGGCCACCCTTCCTGCCTGCACAAAAATCCCTACCTCACGTCTGCCCTTCCTCTCATGAAAATCTCATCCCCTCAAAGATAATACGAACAGGGGTAACGATAATAAATGCTTGTTATGTGTCAGTCACGTGTTACGCACTTCCCACAAACCCCTGTGAGGTGGAACAATCATTGTCTCCATTTTACAGACAAAGAAACTAAGGCCCAGAGAGATTAAGTCAGTTACCCAAGGTCACACAGCTGGTAAGTGATGGAGCCAGACAGTCTGACCCCAGAAGAGCCTCGTATAACCACTAAACGATATAATAATAACTTCCCAACATTTCTGACTGTGACTCAGGGCAAAAAATACTTTTTATGTCGTGACCTAGTTCACACATACGCACTCACCCACAAAAGACTGGAACGAAAGTTTCACAAAGCAACACTTACTTTTATTATGTGTTACGCACTCTATTTCCTTGAAAACAGAGGATGACCGTGACCCGGGGCAACGATCGGCGGTGCGTTTTCAGTTGATTAGAATTAGGTACACGCCACGTGTAAATATGCACCGCAGCTCTTTTTTCAGCCTGAAATTAAAATACACGACACCTTGACTTTAGCCAAGACCCGTGTCAGACATCTGTCCCGCGGAACTAAAAGTAAATACATTGGTGTTGTTTCCAGCCACTAAACGTCGTGGCGATGTGTTACAGCAGCAGTGAGACATTCAGACGGGTGTTCAAGAAACTGGTAACAACCCTAGTGGCCTCTGGGCAGGGGGGAATAGCTAATCGAGGGAAAGGACTAAGAAATATTAAGTGAAAGTGTATACCGTTTGAATTTTGAACCAGGTGAACGTATCGTTTTCACACAAGCAGAAGGTTTTAATGTTTGGGGATTCCCTTTAAGTCTCCCCTAACCACGATCTGGAAGCCACTGATAACACCTAATCCCGCTGGCAACATCAGGTTATCGTCTCAGCATGAACCCCCCCTTCTTCCAGCCAACTCTCAGACCTACCTCCCACTAGGAAAACTTTCTCAGCCGACCCCCTCCCCGTGGTATGGGTAGGTCTGGACTCCAGGGCTGAGCATGCGATCCAATCCGAGCCTTCTTCAGCCAGCCACGGTGATTGGCTCTAGAGTGGACATATGACCTCAGCCTAGCCGATGACGATATTTCCCCTCCTGAACCCGGGGAACGGTGGAGGATCTTCCAGATCTCCAAGGCGTAGCTTCCAAGAAGAATCTCCAGGAAGAAGGAATCAGAGTCCTTCAAACTGAGGAGACGTTGAACTAGTGACTGTAAATGTGGAGTTGCTGGGTCTGTCTTAGCCACCAATTTGGGGAATACCCACTGGAAAGTGAAATTAAGACAGAGGAACAGAGGAATCAGAGCCAGGAGATGAGAAGTGATCCTGTCACAGTGACAGGACACCTGGATCCAGCTATGCCTGATGCTACATATAGCTCCATAGGCCAATTAAAAAAAAAAAAATTCCTTTTATGGCTTACGTCAGTTAGATTTTTTTTTTTTTTTGGTTAATTACAACCCAAACCAAAACAACACAAAAACACTGATACACCCCTTATTTCACAAATGGAGAAGCAGACCCAGAGTGGGCGCATGGCTCATCCAAGTGTCCACAGGGAGTCTGTGGCATCGCTGGGAACAGAGTCCGTTCCTGATTCTCTTTGGTTGCTTTTGCCACTGGTTCACAATTGGCCCTTCACGTCCCCCCAACCCCTCTATCACACCCCACCTCCCCACCCCCCAGCCCTCACACACACCTAATCCTAGAATCTGTCCTGCGGTTCCCGTATCTTGGGAAAGAAGTGAGACATGCCCTTCAATGTAAAACAGAAAAGGTTTCATAAGGCGCCTCAAGTCTCCGGGTTCTAGGGGGCGACATGGAGATAATCCCCAAAACCCACACAGCTCATACTCAGCATGGACGCGAGATCCTAGGCTTGGATCTTGGTGCAAAAATCACATTTGGGGCATTGTGAAAATGTGTAAAACCACCAGGAGACGGGCCTGGATGACTCCTAAGCTGCCGTGGACACAAAGATGGGAGATGTTTTGCTGGTGGAGCAGGACCCTCACAGGGGTGAGGGTGGCTGCGCCCATTTCTCCAGAATGTCAGGGATAAGAGAGACTCACCTGGACAAAGGAAGACTTACACCTTGCGGAGGAACGAGGGGATGGTCCATTGTTTAAAAATAAATACAGCTCAGGCATTGACCAATCAGAGCAGACGCAGAGAACAGACCAACCAATCAGAACCCTCACCAGGCAAAATCAACGCCTGCCTGAGAGCCCCGGGTAGCATCTTGCGGAGTGAGCGCCTTACTCTGCGCCAAGGCGGGGCTGTGCCCTTCACAGGCTTTAGCCGGGACATCCTCACTCCCAGCAACGCTTTGAAGTAAGAGCCCTGTTGTGCCCCTTTAACTGAGGCTCAGAGAGGTTAATTTGCTGGCAGGTAGCAAGGCTGGGCTTCAAACCCAGGAGCCGAAGCCCCATGCTGTACTGGCAGGGGCCCAGGGCAAGGAGAAAATGAGGGAACCCTTGTTAAAAAACTATTAAGGATTTCGAGATCATGACAGCAGAACACAAATCCAAGGGCAGGACCCTTCTATGCGCAGGCCCCGCGTGACTGTGCAGGGTCCCACACCCACGAAGCTGAGCCATGGCCGGGAATGGGCTTCCCTACGGCCATATGCGGAAAAGCACCTGCAGATAAGGCTGGAGTGACTAATGTGCTTTGTCCCCAGGCCAGGGCCATCTGAGAAGGGATCTTGGCATAACAATGGAGTCTAGACCAGGGCTTCACTATTTTTGTTTCATTATTGCCTCCTTAAGGAGACTTTTAGACATGTTTTTCCTAATTCACTTCTCCGTGGACTTTCAATGCCACAAATGTACCATAGATCTGTGTTTTACACATAAAAGGAATAAGATTTTTTGTTGTTGTTGTTGCTCAAGAACTAATTTTCAACCCCTCAGAGGCAAAACTCCCTCCTTACCCCCTGTTGAGTATACGTAGTCAGGGATGAAAAAAAAATCATACTTTTTATGTCTCAAGCACAGATCTACACATGCTACATAAACAGATATACAAAATGTCCGTGGATTAAAATTTCATGGTGAGGAATGATTACAAAAAAAATATTTAAAGACTCCTTAGGGGGGCGCCTGTGTGGCTCAGTTGGTCAAGCATCTGACTTCAGCTCAGGTCATGATCTCTCGGTTGGGTTCGTGGGTTCGTGGGTTCGAGCCCTGCGTCGGGCTCTGTGCTGACAGTGCAGAGCCTGGAACCTGCTTCGGATTCTGTGTCTCCCTCTCTCTCTCTGTCCCTCCCCTGTTCATGCTCTGTCTCTCTCCATCTCTCAGAAATAATAAACATCAAAAACATTAAAGAAAAAACTCCTTAAGGTAGAAGTTAGAAGCTCCTTAGTAATAATTTTTAGAAGATCGAAAAACTGGTCTAGACCGGTGGTTTGGAATTGCCTCTCTAGACGTACATGGGATCAAGTTGCAAGTATCACACGAGAGGTGGGTGGTCCCGGGGCGGGGGCTCGGTGGGAAGGAGGGGGCTTCTCTCCCTCTGGCTCTGAACATCAGCAAGCAGCTCAGAATGACCCGGTCACTAAAGTTAAGGTCTCACAATAGCTCACTGGCATATTTATTTGGCTTGTTGCATGTCTTTTAAGAATTTAGACTCATCGCTAATATTTAAAAATTGGGATATCTTACATAAAATATAGATTTATGGCTCTTTATGAAAAATCAGAAGATCTGAAGACACTGGGACCCTATCTGTGCATATTAACAATTGACTGGAGTTGATTAGTGATTGGCTCATTCAGAAACACTTAACCTCTCTGGGCGCCTGGGTGGCTCAGTGGGTTAAGCGTCAGACTTTGGCTCAGGTCATGATCTTATAGTGCGAGCTGGAGCCCTGCATCAGGCTCTGTGCTGACAGCATGGAGCCTGCTTAGGATTCTCTCCCCCTCCCTGTCTCTCTCCCTCTCTCTCTGCCCCTCCTCCACTTGCCTGTGTGTGAGCATACACTCTCTCTCTCTCAAAATAAATAAACCTACAAAAAAAAAACCAACAACAAAGAAATGCTTCACCTCTCTAATTTGCCACAGTCCACACCCTTCCTCAATGCTGAAGTCAAGTGTCTGTTCCATTCATCAATTTGTACATCGCATCATTTTCTATATGGCTGACATATGTCATTTATTTATACTCCCTGTGTGGCCCTAGCCCTGGGGCAGAGCAGAAGGAAGGGACTATGGGAGGGAACACAATTTCATTCCCATCCTTATGTCTATTTATTAAGTAGTCTTCAGCAATTAATAATACCTTTTATCAAGCACCTGCCATGTGCCAGGTACTGTATGAAGCACTGGGCTTCTCTGTCTAAAATAATTCTCCCCATATCTCTATGGAATATATATAATATGATTATCTACATTTTCTTGATTAGCAAACCTGAGCTCAGAAAGGTAAAGCAACTCACCCAAGGTCACACAGCAAAGTAGTGGCACATTCTAGTTACTATTCCTTTGTAACAAACCAACTCCGAGCTTAGTGACGTAAAAGACCCACCATTCCGTGGTCCGCATGTATACTGTGGGTCAGAAATTCAGAAAGAGAACAGCAGGGATGGCTTATCTGTGCTCCACAATGTCGGGGGCCTCATCCGGGGAGACTCGAAGGGATGAGCTGGTGGCCGGGACAGAAATCACTCACTCACCTTTCTGGCACTGGGGCAAGGCTGACTCGAACTCTCCACTCACCTGCCCACCGACTACAGCACCTGCAGGTGGCCTGCCCTTCTGGTTGTGGCCTCCCCGTGTGCTTGGGTTTGCTCACGGCATAGCAGCCTCAGGGAAGTGGAACTTCTTACATGAGGGCCCAGGGTTCCAAGCAGGGAGACTCCAGCAAAGGAAAACCGCATGCCTTAGCCTCGCAAGTCCTACGGTTTCACTTCTGCCATGTTCTATTAGTTATAAGCAAGCCCCAAGCCTACTGAGATTCGAAAGAAGGAGACATAGACCCCGGATCTGGGCAGAAGGAGGGTCAAGTTATAGAAGAACATGTGAAATGGAAGATATTGTTGCAGCCATCTTGAAAAAAAATATAATCTACCACAGGGCAGGACTGGAACATAGACTCAGGCAGGTGGCTCCAGAGACATTCTCCTTTTTTTTTTTTTATTCATTAAATATAATTTATTGTCAAATTGGTTTCCGTGCAACACCCAGTGCTCATCCCAACAGGTGCCCTCCTCCATGCCCATCACCCATTTCCCCCTCTCCCCCACCCCCCATCAACCCTCAGTTTGTTCTCAGTATTTAAGAGTCTCTTCTGGTTTGCCTCCCTCCCTCTCTGTAACTTTTTTTCCCCTCCCCCTCCCCCATGGTCTTCTGTTAAGTTTCTCAGGATCCACATATGAGTGAAAATATACGGTGTCTGTCTTTCTCTGCCTGACTTATTTCACCCAGCATAATACCTTCCAGTTCCATCCACGTTGCTACAAAGGGCCAGATTTCGTTCTTTCTCATTGCCACGTAGTACTCCGTTGTGGATATAAACCACAATTTCTTTATCCATTCATCGGTTGATGGACATTTAGGCTCTTTCCATAATTTGGACATTGTTGAGAGTGCTGCTATAAACATTGGGGTACAAGTGCCCCTCTGCATCGGCACTCCTGTATCCCTTGGGTCAATTCCTAGCAGTGCTATTGCTGGGTCATTGGGTAGGTCTATTTTTCATTTTTTGAGGAACCTCCCCACCGTGTTCCAGAGCGGCCGCACCAGTTTGCATTCCCACCAACAGCGCAAGAGGGTTCCCGTTTCTCCGCATCCTCACCAGCATCTAGAGTCCAGAGACGTTGTTCTTAACCACGACAACACGATGCCTTACTAGGAGGTGGTAAGAATCAAATGAGAGAAAACACACAAGCTGCTTCGGACAGGGCATAGCACATTAAATGCCAACTCGGCAAAGCTTGCCTTCCTGATTTTGTTCACTCTCTTCAACTGCCCCTCCATCTGTCTGTTCCTTCACCTCTGACGCACCTGTCTCCACACTTCCAGAGACCTGGCATCCACTGGTCTCCCTCAGGAGAAAGACCGAAGTCAGCCAGCTCCTCGACAACAGCCCTGGAGGAGAATTGCTCTGAGGCCTCCCCCTGGGGACGGCTGGGCCATGTCTCCGAAAACCCGGGCAGGGCCAGAGAGCCATGCCCCAGCCCCAGGCAGCTGACCCAGGGAACTGAAGTTCAGAGTTGAAGAGTTCAAGCCCAGCACAGTTCATGAATGTTCCTGGGCCCCAAAGAGTAACCCGAGAAATTGTTTGTATCAGCGAGGAATGACTTAACTCTTGGCAAATCCTAGAAAACAGCCTCTTTTCCTGTTTCTAGGGGCCTTCCAAAGAAAAGAAACAGTTTAGGTTTTGTTCAGCTCTGTGGTTGACTGTGGACTCCCACCCATGCGGCATGGGGGACCTGTGGGTGAGGTCTCAGCTCCCAGGAGCAGCAGGAGGGAACATTCAGGGAGTGCAAACCAGACTGTTTGGTTTTCTCTGGCCAAGGGGGCCTCTGAGTCAGCTTCAGAGACCACCACAGAGTGGAAGGGTCTTCAACACGGATCCCAGAACCTCCACTCTAAACAGCACCTTCCAACCAAACAAGCCCGCTCCCCTCACCACCCCTGATCAGCCTCACCTATTCACTTACCACCACCTGGCCTTTGCACATGCTGAGCCACCTTCCCGGAATGCCCTCCCTCCCTCCCGTGGCTAAACAAACCCATTTGAACTCTCAGGACTCCGTTGGAGCTCTACGTCCACCACGTGAAACTTTCCCCGAAAACCACAGTCTGACAACAGCTTTTCTTTCTCTCCCTCAACTTTGCTACACAAAGTAATTCTTCATTCGTTAACCCGGTAGATCATTTTTAGGGAGGTGGTTCTCAAGGCTTTTGGCCTCATGACCCCTTTACCTTCTTGAAAATTATGGAGGAGCCCAAAGGATTTTCGTGGACACTGGCTGTATCTGTCGACTTTTACCGTATTAGAAATTAAAACAGAAATTTAGAAAAGAGTTATTAATTTATGTGAAAAGGGCAGTAACAAACCCATTTCGTGTTAACATCAGGGGGATGACATCGTTGTGTGTCATGTAACTTCTGGAAAACTCCACCATACGCTTGCGAGAGAGTGGAAAAGGCAAATGACATCTTAGTATTGCTTGATCAAAACAAAAATGGTTTCGATCTTGTGGCCTCCCCGAAGGACCTGGTGGGGGCCCAGGATCACTGAAGCACACTGAGTGAGCATCACTGTATTAGGGTGTTTAGAGGTGCTAAGATCTCTCTCTCTCTCTCTCTCTCTCTCTCTCTCTCTTCACAAGCCTTCTTATCTTCTATCTATCATTGCAGTCTTGGTGTAACTTCAGTATTTATTTTACTGGTCGGTTACCATTTAAAAAAAGTTAAATAGATAAGAATTGGAAAGGAAAAGAAAGGGAAGGAAATACCAGGGAACAAAGCATGGATTCTCAGTAAGGACTGTGTATAGCACCCTAAGTACTTTTCTGATACACTATTCCAGATACAGGCGAGGGAATAGATAGAGGCATAGATGTGAATATGAATGCGGGTATGTATTTGCTACCATAGATTCTGGTCGTAAAATTTTGGAAAATAGTCTGTTACAAGTGCTTTTATGGAGGTTCCTCAGTGGAAGGCAATGTTTAGCGAAGTGCGGGTCATTTTTCCCTCGTGCAAATGATGTTTTTGTTGCACACCGCACGTGGATATGTTATTAAATAATGCTTTATTGGGGTACTTGGATGGCTCAGTCGGGTAAGCGTCCGACTTCAGCTCAGGTCATGATCTCACGGTTCATGGGTTCGAGCCCCGCGTCGGGCTCTGTGCTGACGGCTTGGAGCCTGGAGCCTGCTTTGGATTCTGTGTCTCCCTTTCTCTCTGCCCCTCACCCACTCACACTCTGTCTCCCTCGTTCTCAAAAATAAATAAACATTAAAAAAAAAATAACACCTTATCACACACTGATAACATTAATAATCCCTGTCCAATTATCTTTCAATCCTTCTGATTACATCCAGGAGAGGGTCTCACTTGGGGGCGAGGATATCTTGAACACTCTCTAACATCTGCTAATTCCCCTTCGTAACCAAGACAGAGATAGCTGCCAGCCCAGAGCTCTTAGCCAGCCACTGTGTCTAGGGGGGATCGAGCAACATCGTTTTGGTTTCATTAAAGATATATGTATATATATCTATATATAACATCTATATAATGTTATGGTTACTGTCTATGTGTTACGGTGAGGCTGGTTTCTATTTTGAGTAGAGACGCCACATTTCTTATTTAAATAAATGTATTGCAGTAATCAAATAAGCTGCCTTAAAGGACTACCTTAAGGACGTAATTTTGCAGGTGGTGGGCATATCCAGCAAAAAGTGTGAGATGAAGGTGCTTACCGAGTGCTCGAAGTTCGAGAAATACTGGCGGGCTGGAAAGAGCCCTAGATGGGGTCGACGTGTGTGGGTTCAAATCTCAGCTCTGCCACTCACTGGTTTTGTGATTTGGGGCAAGTGAGCCAACCAGCCCGGGACTCATGGTTCCTTTGGGCTCTGGAAGTTTTCAAGGATCAAAGACACGCCGTGGTGACATCAGATGACCTCAGGTGAGAGAAGGAGCCCACCCACCGTGTCCCATGCTCTGCTAAACAAACACTTCACAGCCATGATCTGATTTGGGACCCACACCAACCTTGAAATCAGGACATTACTTCTTCGGTTGAGGAAAAGAAAGGCTGAGAGGAAATGCGGTGACCTGTCCAAGGTCACCCAGCTGGAGAGTGCAGAAGCAGGGATTTGACCCAAGTCTGTCTGGATACCAAATCCATTTTGTTCCCACTTTGCTTGCCCAACTCCATGGGGACAGTTACAGAAGTAGGCGTGGCCACCTGGTCAAGATTCCCTCCCTTCTGCCTCTTCCTCTCCTCATGTCACTGAACAAGGTGGGAAAAGTTGAGAGCATTTTAATTACTCCTCCCATAACCATAGCTTATTTTCACTCGCTTTGTAATTTACACGTGAAATACAAAAAAAACCCTCAAAAAAACACCAGGGTCTTTTTTTTTTTTTCCTTCTCTTAGTCCAAGAGATTAAGAAGACCAATGAAGTCCCTGTCTTAATATTGAGTTAAATATTCAGAGGCTAGTTTGTAAGTTCAAACTCAAGGTTACATTTGCTAACCATGTAGTTGAATCGAATTCTTTGAAGGCAGGTTGCAGAATATGCATAAATCTGATAGAAAAGAACTTTCCGGTCCCTCCCGGTTACACTGACATTTTTGAAGCCTTCCAGGTCTGACTTAACAAACAGCCAACAGCTTTCACCCTTATTTAGGTAACAGAATGTAATGGCCGGCTCAATGCTTTGTATTTTGACGTGTTCAAAATTGGTCTTTCTGTGAAGGTGTTATTAGAAGTGTGCAGCTTCACGGGGCGCCTGGGTGGCGCAGTCAGTTAAGCGTCCGACTTCAGCCAGGTCACGATCTCGCGGTCTGTGAGTTCGAGCCCCGCGTCAGGCTCTGGGCTGATGGCTCGGAGCCTGGAGCCTGTTTCCGATTCTGTGTCTCCCTCTCTCTCTGCCCCTCCTTCGTTCATGCTCTGTCTCTCTCTGTCCCAAAAATAAATAAAAACGTTGAAAAAAAATAAAAAAAAAAAAGAAGTGTGCGGTTTCTGATTGTACATTTAATTTTATTCAAGACTAAATACAAGAACGTTGGGACCATCACTTTAACTGCTCCCACCCAGCCAGTGATCTGAGTTTCCGATTCAGATTTCCGCAAGGGAAGATTATCACCAGGCACAGCTTTTACATCAGGCCATCTCGTAGTGGGAGAGGCATTCAAGGAGAGGGAAGGGCAAGGGGTAAGATCTGGAGCTGAGAGGGACCCCCACTGTACCCCACTGGTACAGGAGGATACCCCACTGTATCAAAGGAACTGCCAGGATGCCAAGGTGCCTGGGGCCGAGGGAGCCAGATAAGGCGGGGTCCGAGAGGTGACAGAGTTGGGTAGAAAAGGCCATTCAGGGCTTATTCTCCACGATAAGGATTTCCGGTTTTACTCCGAGGGAGATGGGAAGATGGGGAGCTCTGCATGGAGAGACAGGATGATCCGTCTCAGGTCTGAGTAGGATCCACTTAGGAAACTGTGTTGACAATAGATCACGGCAGGGGGACTAGTGAGGATCCTATACAATGAATGAGCCATGTGCGAGATGATATTGGCGTGGCTCAGACCAAGAGTTAGCGTGGGGCCAGGCGAAGTCTGAAATGCCCATTGGACGCACGTAATAGCAGGTGTCGCGTAGAGGGGAGGGGACAGAAGCTGGAATGCAGGGGAAAGTCTGGGCTGGAGGTAAACACTGGGAGCTGTCGCTATAAAGATTGTGCTCCAAGCCCAGAATGTGTTTACCGAATGACTAAAGGTTGCTGAGGGAAGACAAGCGTTTCGTTGAAAAGGAAATTTGAACTCTGAAAACTTAGAGCTTCTCAAGAAATCGAGGGGGTGTTCTCAGCCCAGGAGGAGGAGGTAGAACCCACAAGCTGTCACCCAACCGGACCCCAGCTCGAGGGTAGAGATTGCACACAGGCACCGGCATTCCTGGGGACTGTTTGTGTCCTCGCCCGCCACCCGATTCATCTGCTGGCATCCTCGTCCCCAAGGTGATGGCGTTAGAAGGTGGGCCTTTGGGAGGTTTAGACTGGGACTAGTGCCCTGTGAAAGAGGCCCCATGGAGCTCCCTGGCTCCCTCGGCCACATGAGGTCACAGCGAAAAGGCACCAGCTGTGACCCTGGAAGCAAGTTCTCACCAGACGCGGCTACATCTGCTGGTGCCATGATCTTAGACTCCCAGCCTCCAGAACTGGGAGAAACACATTTCTGCTGTTTATAAGCCACCCTGTGTCTGGTATTTTGTTATAGCAGCCCAAACAGACTAAGACAGGCATCGGAGCCAGGGCAAACCACAAGCCCTGCTACAAAATAACAGCAGACGCGTCTCTCGGAATTATAACTGAATCATAGGCCTCTGCCTCTTCTTCTTTTTTTTTTTTAAATAAAAATTTTTAAGTGTTTATTTAATTTTGAGAGAGAGAGAGAGAGAGAGAGAGCAGGCAGGGGAGGGGTTGAGAGAGAGGGAGACAGAGGATCTGAAGCAGGCTCTGGTCTGACAGCAGAGGGCCGAACACGGGGCTCGAGCTCATGAACTGTAAGATCATGACAGGAGCCAAAGTTCGATACTTAACCAACTGAGCCACCCAAGCGCCCCTGGTCTCTGCCTCTCCTTTAAAGTATTTTCCCCAAGGGGTGCCTGGGTGGCTCAGTCGGTTGGGCATCCGACTTCAGCTCAGGTCATGATCTCGCGGTCCGTGAGTTCGAGCCCCGCGTCGGGCTCTGGGCTGACAGCTCAGAGCCTGGAGCCTGCTTCGGATTCTGTGTCTCCCTCCCTCTCTGACCCTCCCCTGCTCATGCTCTGTCTCTCTCTGTCTCAAAAATAAATAAAACATTGGCACAAAAACAGACACATAGACCAATGGAATAGAATAGAAACTCCAGAACTAGACCCACAAACGTATGGGCAACTCATCTTTGACAAAGCAGGAAAGAACATCCAATGGAAAAAAGACAGCCTCTTTAACAAATGGTGCTGGGAGAACTGGACAGCAACATGCAGAAGATTGAAACTAGACCACTTTCTCACACCATTCACAAAAATAAACCCAAAATGGATAAAGGACCTAAATGTGAGACAGGAAACCATCAAAACCTTAGAGGAGAAAGCAGGAAAAGACCTCTCTGACCTCAGCCGTAGCAATCTCTTACTCGACACATCCCCAAAGGCAAGGGAATTAAAAGCAAAAGTGAATTACTGGGACCTTATGAAGATAAAAAGCTTCTGCACACCAAAGGAAACAACCAACAAAACTAAAAGGCAACCAACGGAATGGGAAAAGATATTTGCAAATGACATATCGGACAAAGGGCTAGTATCCAAAATCTATGAAGAGCTCACCAAACTCCACACCCGAAAAACAAATAACCCAGTGAAGAAATGGGCAGAAAACATGAATAGACACTTCTCTAAAGAAGACATCCAGATGGCCAACAGGCACATGAAAAGATGTTCAGCGTCGCTCCTTATCAGGGAAATACAAATCAAAACCACACTCAGGTATCACCTCATGCCAGTCAGAGTGGCCAAAATGAACAAATCAGGAGACTACAGATGCTGGAGAGGATGTGGAGAAACGGGAACCCTCTTGCACTGTCGGTGGGAATGCAAATTGGTGCAGCCGCTCTGGAAAGCAGTGTGGAGGTTCCTCAGAAAATTAAAAATAGACCTACCCTATGACCCAGCAATAGCACTGCTAGGAATTTATCCAAGGGATACAGGAGTACTGATGCATAGGGCCACTTGTACCCCAATGTTCATAGCAGCACTCTCAACAATAACCAAATTATGGAAAGAGCCTAAATGTCCATCAACTGATGAATGGATGAAGAAATTGTGGTTTATATACACAATGGAATACTACGCGGCAATGAGAAAGAATGAAATATGGCCTTTTGTAGCAACGTGGATGGAACTGGAGAGTGTGATGCTAAGTGAAATAAGCCATACAGAGAAAGACAGATACCATATGGTTTCACTCTTATGTGGATCCTGAGAAACTTAACAGGAACCCATGGGGGAGGGGAAGGAAAAAAAAAAAAAGAGGTTAGAATGGGAGAGAGCCAAAGCATAAGAGACTGTTAAAAACTGAGAACAAACTGAGGGTTGATGGGGGGTGGGAGGGAGGGGAGGGTGATGGGTATTGAGGAGGGCACCTTTTGGGATGAGCACTGGGTGTTGTATGGAAACCAATTTGTCAATAAATTTCATATAAAAAAATAAAATAAAATAAAATTATTTTAGTATGTAGGGCAAAACCTACATGAACAATAAAAAAAAAATAAAATAAAACGTTAAAAAAAATTAAAAAAAAAAAAGTATTTTCCCCAAGACCCTGATGGCTTCTGGCCTTCCCATCCCTCTGTAGGTCTTTCTTGCCAAGGACCCGGGTCAAAGGAAGCTCACCTTTCATGGTTGATGGCTTCCCAGCCACTAATTCCTGCCACCCAGCATGCACACCCCTTTGCCACGTGACTGCTTTCCACATCCAAAGGTTCTGCCTGTTTCTCTATCTCTTTGAATCTGGGCATGACTTTGACTTCACTGATATAATGCAATGGAAGCACCATTGTGTGAGTTCCAGCGCTTGGGTGTTCAAATGGCTCGAAGCGTCTGCCTTCACCCTCCCGGAGAATTGAGACCACCTCATCAGGCTGTTGGCTTAGCCTCGGGGGACAAAACGTTCCGGGGAGGAGAGCCAGGTGCCTCAGTCAACAGCCAGCCAGATGCATGAGGGATGCTGTTTGGGTCCTCTCAGCTCCAGCCAGTCTCCCAGCTTTACGCAGCCACATCGGGGCTCCAGCAAATCAGCTGAGAAACCGCCTCGCCGACCCGCAGAACCAGGAGAAAGAAGAAACCATTGTTGCATGTCAGTAAGGGTTGGAGTGATTTGTTACACAGCGGTAGATAGCTGATACACCCCTCCTAGCTGCCTTTTCCTCATCTGTGAAAGGGGAATAGTGGTCTCCATCCAGCAGAGTTATTTTGCACATTAACCAACTTACTGGATGTGGAAATGCTTGCAGTCTGTAAAAAAAAAAAAAAAAAAAAAATCAAATGTGTGTTTTTTTGTTAATAAACCTAAAGATGTTGGTAAAATAATATCTGGGACCCCCTGGAAAGGAGACCTGAGAGCATTTTGGCACAGAAGATAAAGATAACAGCTAACACAAACAGAGTGTTTGGGCACATGCCAGGCACTGTTCTAAGCCCTTTCCGTGTATTAACTCATTTATGTTCATAATAAGCAAGTGTATGAGGTTGGACCCTGTTTTATAGATAAGGAAATGGGGTTCCCAGGTAACACGTGAGCTAGCCCAGGTGATCTGGTCCCCGAGCCCTTGAGATAAAAGGAGGGAGCAGCTCTAAGAGAGGCCCATCCGTACAGACATTCTAGACTGAACGTGAACAGAAAAGGCTGTTTTTCCCCCAACTCGGATGGGGATCAGTCTCTGTGCAACTTCAGTTCAGGAAGGTGTTGTTGTTGTTTTTAAGTCTATTTATTTTTGAGACAGAGAGAGTGAGCAGGGGAGGCACACAGAGAGAGAGGGAGACAGAAGATCTGAGGCAGCCTCTGTGCGGACAGCACAGGGCCCGACGCGGGGCTCAAACGCACGAACCGTGAGATCATAACCTGAGCCGGAGGCAGAGGCTTAACTGACTGAGCCACCCAGTCTCCCCTCAGGAGGGTTTTTTTTTTTTTTTTTTATGGCAGGGTTTCTGGGATTTTATTTTCAAAAGCCATAGCCCGTTGGCAGAGATTGGGATTTTTCTAGAGCAAGAGGAGATTTCCCCCAGCTGGGTGAGAGAAGAAAGAATTGTCTGGGTTCTGGAGCCCCCTGGGTTGCTCCCTGCTCGCTGGCAATGCCCCAGGTTGTGGTAGGTCTCAGAGGAGGCTGCCACCCCTCTCCACACCTCTCATTTTAGCTCTGCTTCCCGGCCAAGGTCCCCCGCTCCAGGCAGGAAGGGGGCATCAGCCACCATATCTAAAGGGGCCACGTGAGCTGGGCCAGTAGGTCCCTCGTGTGACCAGTGTGTACCAGTGACTGGTACTGCCTCAAACTGCAGAACCCCAAACCTTCGTACAGCCCAGGGGCGTGGGCCCAAGCAGCCCCGCCCGTGACACAAGTGAGGGGCTCACATGGGAAACACGGGGTCGTTAGGGAGCATTTCTAACTGGCTTACCACCTGCAGGCAAGCAGGGCGGCCAGATAAATACAGGATGCCCAGTTAAACCTGAACTTCAGAGAAGTAGCAAATGATTTCTTAGTGTAAGTCCCAAATATCACCAACAAGAAGTTAGCAGGGCAAGCTGGCCTGTTTTCAGTCCATCTCTCTCCTGACCACCCTGCTCCCCACCCCCACCCCCAATATTTGGGACCTATTTATACTAAACGGTTATTCATCTAAAATTCACATTTAAAAAATTTTTTTTAACTTCTACTTATTTTTGAGAGACAGAGAGAGACAGAGCGTGAATGAGGGAGGAGCAGAGAGAGGGGGAGACACAGAATCCAAAGCAGGCTCCAGGCTCTGAGCTGTCAGCACAGAGCCCGACGCGGGGCTCGAACCCACAAACCGTGAGATCGCGACCCGAGCCGAAGTCGGACGCTTAACGGACTGAGCCACCCAGGTGACCCTATCTAAAATTCACATTTAGGGGCGCCTGGGTGGCGCAGTCAGTTAAGCGTCCGACTTCAGCCAGGTCACCATCTCGCGGTCCGTGAGTTCGAGCCCCGCATCAGGCTCTGGGCTGATGGCTCGGAGCCTGGAGCCTGTTTCCAATTCTGTGTCTCCCTCTCTCTCTGCCCCTCCCCCGTTCATGCTCTGTCTCTCTCTGTCCCAAAAATAAATAAACGTTGAAAAATAAAATAAAATAAAATTCACATTTAACCAGGCATCTTTTTTTTCTTCTTTTTTTTATTTTATTTTTATTATTATTTTTTTAATATGAAATTTATTGTCAAGTTGGTTTCCATACAACACCCAGTGCTCATCCCAAAAGGTAACCAGGCATCTTGTATTTCTACTTGCTAAATCTGACAATCCTACTTCCAAGATTTAAAAAAAAAAAATTCTTTTTATAAGTTTATTTATTTTGAGAGACAGAGCACATGAGCAGGGGAGGGACAGAGAGGGAGGGAGAAGGAGAGAGAATCCCAAGCAGGCTCCATGCTGTCAGCACAGAGCCCGATGTGGGGCTCGAACCCGAGAAAAGTGAGATCATGACCTGAGCCAAAATCAAGAGTCAGACACTCAACCCACTGAGCCACCCAGGAGCCTCTGCAAGATTGTTACCATAACCACACGCTGCCCCATGCACTTTATGAGAATGAACCAACTGTTCTAACGTTCGCTTAATATTCGTCCTTTGAACCCATATACTTTTCTTTTTTTTTTTAACGTTTATTTATTTTTGAGACAGAGAGAGACAGAGCATGAACGGGGGAGGGTCAGCGAGAGAGGGAGACACAGAATCCGAAACAGGCTCCAGGCTCTGAGCTGTCAGCACAGAGCCCGACGCGGGACTCAAACTCACAGACCGCGAGATCATGACCTGAGCCAAAGTCGGACGTTTAACCGACTGAGCCACCCAGGTACCCCCCCATATACTTTTCATTTAGATAAAGTTATTCTTCAGAAGAACTTCATGTCATGAACAGAAACGGAACTATCACTTTAAGGTATCAGTTGTCTCGGACAGAGGTAACTGAGAAAATGATGTTCAGTAAGAGTCAGGCAACGTTATTGAATCTAGCTAAGCCCTCCTGCCTCCCGGGGGCCTTTCCTCTCTGTTACCAAAGGAGATGGGTGCATGTTAGAGAAGTGCTAAGGACAGGCCAGTCCCCCAGGGAGACTTGGGACTTCAGAGAATTAGGGAGGAATACATTTCTCTCCATGTGACTCAACGTTCTGGAAAGCCAGGTCCACATTCCAAACCCCGTGCTCGCCTACGACCATTTCGGCTGCACACACTTGGGGAAATACTGATTTATGGAACACAAAGGGATGCGGTGTGACCCCACTCATTCTTCCCGACCAGCAAGAAGGGCCTATATTTTCCGGTGTTTCTTTTTTTTTTTTTTTTAATTTTTTTTTAACGTTTTATTTATTTTTGAGACAGGGAGAGACAGAGCATGAACAGGGGAGGGTCAGAGAGAGGGAGACACAGAATCTGAAACAGGCTCCAGGCTCTGAGCTGTCAGCACAGAGCCCGACGCGGGGCTCGAACCCACGGACGATAAGATCATGACCTGAGCCGAAGTCGGCCGCTTAACCGACTGACCACCCAGGCGCCCCTTTTCTGGTGTTTCTAATGCAGCAGCAGTCACACCCCAAAGTCACCCAGCTAATCCATAACAGGATCTGGGAGGGGTGGGGGGAGGGGGTTTGCTCACACCGTGTTCCTCTCTGCGCATACGCTTCTCCCAAGCCTCAGCGGAACAGGCTAAGAGGAAAAGATCTGAATTAGTCTTTTGGGCTGTGTCTTCCCCATCTCTCCTCCCTACCACCCAACCCCCGGCCCTGCTCCCGAGTTATACAGCACTTGGAAAACTCAAAACGTCCAATTCCAGGGCAATAAAAATTTCCAAGTTTTTCCCCAGCAGACAAGAGATTTTGGTCTGAGTGTTTCCCACAATTTGCAATGATTTGCCTTATGAGATGCCCCAAATGCTTCTCTCTCCTGACAAGTTAGCAAAAGCCGGCTCATCTCTCGGGAGGGCCGGGTTTTAGCCCAAAGAGAAAACACTTGTGTGTTTCGCAAACACCATCCAAATCGAGTAGTGATGTTCCCATTTTCGTTTCGTTTTTTTAAAAAATGCAATCAATTCCTTCTTTTTAAAAAAAATTTTTTTAATGTTTATTTATTTTTTGAGAGAGAGAGAGACAGCATGTGAGCAGGGGAGGGGCAGAGAGAGAGAGAGAGGGAGACACAGAATCCGAAGCAGGCTCCAGGCTCTGAGCTGTCAGCACAGAGCCCGATGCGGGGCTCGAACCCATGAGCTGTGAGATCACGACCTGAGCCGAAGTCAGATGCTTAACTGACGGAGCCACCCAGGCGCCCCTCAATCGATTCCTTCTTAATTTGAAATTTTACGTATTATTAGAGCAAGTTTAAGCGTCTCCAACCCTTGGGGGAACCCCCCCCCCACATCTTTCACCCATTTGTTTCAATACATACACACATTTCTTTCTGGTCTTGCTTAACCGTTATCCACGGACGCTATGTCATTTGTGAGCGGAGGGGGTACACTACAGTGACAGCATTGTGATTTGCTTTTCTACACTTAAAATATTGGGTATGCTGGGGATCAGCAAGCTTTCTCTGTAAAGGGCCTACTAGTAAATATTTTAGGTTTTGTAGGCCAAACGGTCCCTGCGGCCCTACTCAAGTCTGCCATCGTAACACAAAAGCAGCCACAGGCCAGAGCAAGTGAGTGGGTGTGGCTGAGTTCCAATGAAACCTTTTTGCAAAAACGGGTGGCCCTCGGGCCACAGGTTGCCTACCCCCCAGGATACACTCGAAGTATGCAATGTAGCCAGGCGATTAGAAGAGGGTTGGAACCAGGGGGCCCTGCCATCCAACTTGGGCTGTTGCAGGACGAGTGATAAGATCTAGTTGTACAACCCACATAACGTCCCTCTGCCCTGGTGTCTCACCTGTGTGACGGGAAGAGTAGGAGGCAGATCGCAGGGCTGGGCGGGATTAAACGAGCTCCCGTGAACGACACCCTCAGCCCCGGCCCCGCAGCCCAGAAAGGGTCCCGCAGAAACAGCGTCTGTTGTCATGATCTGCTCCGGCAAGAGCCAGGCTTTTTGTTTGCCTTCCATCCGTCTGCGTGTTAGTCCGTTGAGTAAATACGCTTTAATCTGCTCCGCTATGTGCCCCAGACTGTCTACTTTAAAAATCATTCAACACCCTTGAAGAGTTGGGGCGGAAGGGGGAGAAACTGATTTTCATTTCTGGACAAAGTGTCTGAGTAAACGTATGTGGTGGGGGGGTGGGGGGGGGCAGCGTTGTTCAGAGACATCATCAACAGTGAAATGTTTGTGCTTAGGAAGAACTTTTCTCCCTCCCCCCATCAAGGACGAGTCTGCTATAAGATGAGAACACATCGCAGAATCCTCTGGGAGGGGTCGGGTTTGGTAGGCCCGTCACCGGAAACGGGAGAAAAATAAATTCACAGTGGGGTCCTTCTAAACCAAACAGAGGAATTGGGGATGGGGAATCAAAGATGTCCTGTGGGCTCCGAAGTCCAAACGCACGGGTGAGCCTCAGCGGGTATGAGACAAGAATGCAAAGCCATTGGGACCAAGAAGATGACACCTGTCATTCTGGGGCAACATGGCCTCTCCTCTCTGCAATCCTCTACAGACACAAGCACATCCTGATTTGGCCTTTTAAATCTTTGCTCTGGGGGCGCCTGGGTGGCGCAGTCGGTTAAGCGTCCGACTTCGGCTCAGGTCACGATCTCGTGGTCCGCGAGTTCAAGCCCCGCGTCGGGCTCTGGGCTGATGGCTCAGAGCCTGGAGCCTGCTTCAGATTCTGTGTCTCCCTCTCTCTCTGCCCCTCCCCGGTTCATGCTCTGTCTCTCTCTGTCCCAAAAATAAATACATGTTAAAAAAAAAAATCTTTGCTCTGTGTGGCCCCTTCCTCACATCCAGGACTTGAGAGGTATCGTCACTGGGTGGGGACAAGGCGTTTCTTAACTGAGAGAAGACGAGAAAAGCAGGCACCTGTTCCTAATTTCCCACGCTTGGCTTCGGCCAGGAGAGGGGGCGCCTCGAGTCAGACAGGTGTGGGGAAGCCTAAGGAAAGAGAACTTCCACTGAATGCCCCCAGAAGGCTCTGGAAATGGGCTCTCTCTCTGGCTTCCTCTGCACCAGGAATGGTCACACGGTGGCACACATATCCCAGCTCTTCATTTCCAGACCCACGACAGGCATCACTGATCAATCACCACATTTTTTCCCCCTGATGAATCTGGATTTAGTCTCAGAATTCTCAACACAGTAAATCAGGCATGGACTCTGAATTTCTCAAAACTGATAGCTGTAGTCACCTAGATAGAGGCCTAGTGATTTTAATCAACTAAATAATTTATCTGAGCAACAAAAATTACCAACAGCCTACTGTATGCCGGGCACAGAGCTGGACACAACAGTGAATGCCGCTGGGAGACTCACGCTCGCCTCTCAGGGTCTGGGGAGAGCCTCAAAGAAGTCAAGGGGAAACTACAATGCAGTGGTTTGAGTGTGGGACATGTGGAAAACACAGGGTTCTGGGGAAGTACAGAGGAGACGCCCAGCCCAGACTTGAGAACCAGGGAAGCTCCTAAGCTGTACATGAAAGATGATGAAGAGTTCATCAAATGAAAGGGAAAGTTATTCTTGAGGAATTTTTAGTTGCAATTAACAGAAGCTTAGCTCATGTTGCCTTAAGCAAACAGGGAAGTACATTGGCTCGTGGGACCGAAATATATTCGGTCCATGTGAATGGAAATTCCGTAAGTAGCTGTCTTCAGGAATGGCTGGATCCAGGCGCCCAAGGGCTATCAGGAGGCTGTCTCTGTCTCTTGGATCTGCACTCCTCTGTGTAGCTTCATTTTCAAGCAGGGTCCCTTCTCACGGTGGCAGAGATCTCCGTGAGCAGCTCCAGGCTGACATCCTGTCTGCTCACAACCCCAAGAGAAAGGCATCTTCCGACAGCACCGGCAAGTCCTGAGGTTGACTCCGGTGGGGCCAGACCTGGATCCTGTTTTCACCGCTGTGGGTTGGTCAGTTCATGTGGACTGAGTCTGGGGAGGGTGAATACCCAAGGACACTGAAACGCCTTTACCGGGAGATGAGGGGATTATGCTGGGCCGGCAAAACATAGCTGATCTCTGCAGGAAGTAGGAAGGACAGGAATGTTCTAGGCAGAGGCCCTGAAGACCAGCGAGAATCTGTGATGCTTTGGAGGAACTGGGGAAAGCTCAGGATATGAGATACTGCATCTGACCTTTCGCACTGTGAGAGATGAGTCTGGGAGGCCAGGCCAGGTTTAACCTGAATCTCAAGGGGCAGCCGGAAGTCACTGCAGTGTTTGAAGAGAGGGCGTGAAGAGTCTGAACTGCCTTCACCTTTGAGGAGTTAATAGCCTCGTGGGCAGTGGGGAGAGTGGGGGAAAGCATGGCTTTTCAAGGTCAGATCTTGGGAACAACCCTGTCACGGCAAACCATGAAATTTGGTGACCTCATTTGCCGGTGAAATGTGCTCGGATGACATGTGTGCCTCCAACTGGTATAAAAACCCAGAGAAGGTCTTCCGGGCCAGGGTGACCCTCTAGTCACCATGCTCTTTGCTAGGATTCACGCAAGCGACTTCATTCCTCAGTTGAAAGAAGGGGTTACTCCTACCAAGGGCCATTGCCCCCCACGTGCCTGCAATTATTTGCAAAATGTGCTTCTTGTGGCACGTGTGACCAAAAGCCCAAATGCTTCTAGAAATGGGCAGAGTTAACCCTACAGCAGGCAGGTCGCAGCTGTCTTCCACGGGAGGACAGATCCCGCCTTGGAAGGAGCCATGCAGGGCAAGCCTCAGTTCCGCTCCACAGTGTCTGCGAGTCTGTTTCTACGCGTAGTTAAATTGCACAGAAAGCACCACGGAATTTGTCCCCGGTTTTCCCATTAGGGATACTATGAAGTAGAGGCGGAAGTTAATTGAGTTCGGAGTTCACTGTGTCATGTCGGGGCATTGGGACTTTGGCAAGCGGTTCGTGTGTAGCCTGTGTTTTGGGGGTAGCATTTTCACACGACGTCCCTGGGGGAGAAGAGTTTGCTTTCAGCAGGACTGCAATCTTCAGAAAACAGGCTTCTGGGGCTCCCAAGGGGCCGTTCACCTACATTACCGGATAAAGGTCTCATTTGGCTTATAGGGACTTTCTTGGAATAGGGCATGCTCATGACATTCAAGAAAAGGTAATAAAAAACCCCTGCCTTTCAACAAGAGCCATAAAGTCCAGTGGTTAAGAGCAGGGACCCTGGAGCCAGACTGCCAGATTGCTCACAAGCTGGAGCCATGGCATGGATCCATTTCACCCTCGGGGCCTCGATTTTCTAATCTGTAAAATGGACTCTTCGGTCACACCTACCTCATAAACGCAAGGTGAGGATTAGACAAATCAATATCTATCAAGTGCTCTGAACATTGCCTGCTTCGGGGAGAGTGCTATTGAATTGTTATCTGTTCGTAATGAGCACTTTTGTGCTAGGACACGGTCCTTAGTTCTTTAAGTGCCCTATTTCATCATTCATCGTTAAAAAAAAATAAAGATAAAAGTGAGGTGGGTGAGTAAAGTTGGATTTACCGTGAAGCTATTGAAATTAGCCATCAGGGGGCGCCTGGGTGGCGCAGTCGGTTAAGCGTCCGACTTCAGCCAGGTCACGATCTCGCGGTTCGTGAGTTCGAGCCCCGCGTCGGGCTCTGGGCTGATGGCTCAGAGCCTGGAGCCTGTTTCCGATTCTGTGTCTCCCTCTCTCTCTGCCCCTCCCCCGTTCATGCTCTGTCTCTCTCCCAAAAATAAATAAACGTTGAAAAAAAAATTAAAAAAAAAAAAAAGGAAATTAGCCATCAGGGCCCTCCCTCACATGACGTCTTCCCAAGCCCTGGGAGGGCCCTTGAAATAAACTCATGAGGGCATGTGTTGTGATATTTGTAAAAGTAAAACCTGTTTCTATCCCTACTCTTGCAAAGGGTTCCCAGAGGTATATAAGGCTCCACAATTTTGCCTACTGAAGACTCTACTCTCAGGTGGATCCTTCCGTGTGATAGCCCCTGCCCCCCCCCCCCCAAGGATTCTACCATCTTCATAGCTAGTGCTTCCCATGGAAAGAGAGGACTGCTCTCTCTCAAGATTTCTATAAAATTCTGGGACGGGGTCTCACTGGCTCAAATGTCCATCTTTGAAACAATGACTGTGGACAGAGGGACCAAATTCTCTGTTTGACTAGGCCTGTGTCAGGTGCTCACTGTGGGTACTAGGTACATGCTTACAACCACATGAACTAATCTGGGGGAAGGGGGCTGGAGACCATGGTTTCCTGGGGCCAGGAAATGCAAGGGACATAAGGGACATTTGGAGGGAGATGCAAATGTTTTATTTCCTGATTGTGCTGGTAGCTACGCAGGTTTAGGCATTTATCAAAACTCACCAAACTGATAACTTAAAATGTGTGCATTATACCCCATTAAAGTTGATTTAAAAGAAAACCTGCCTTGACAGCTGTCCGTCTGATTAGAATCTTATCTGCGCATCATTCGATGACATAATAAATTCTGAATATTTTTAAATGTAAGGTTTTTTAAATGTCCAGATTACCCTTTTTTAAGTTAAATTTTTTAATATTTTTTATTTATTTTTGAAAGAGAGTGTGTGAGCAGGGGAGGGGCAGAGACAGAGGGAGACACAGAATCCAAAGCAGGCTCCAGGCTCTGAGCCGTCAGCACAGAGCCCGACATGGGACTTGAATGCAAGAACCTTGAGATCATGACCTGAGCTGAAGTCGGACGCTTAACCGACTGAGTCACCCAGGTGCCCCTGGACTGTTTTATTTCATTGACTTTTGTTCTTTATTATTTTCTTCCTTCTCCTTACTTTGGGTTTAATTTGTTTTTCTTTTTCTAATTTCTTAAGGTGGAAACTTAGGTCATAAAGTATAAATTTTACTTAGTTCTAATAAAAAAACGTTTGAAGACATACATTTGCCTCTACATACTGCTTTAACTGCACCCCGTACATTTTGATATGTTTTATTGTCATTATTACTCTATTCAAAATATTTTCTCATTTTTTTCATGACTGCTTTCTTAAGAGGTGTTTTGTTTAATCCCCAAGGATCTGACAAATTTTCTAGGTATCTTAGTGTTATCAATCTCCAATTTAATTCCCTCTGATCAGAGAACATCACCTGTATGATTCAATCTTTGTGAACAGACTAAAGTTCGTCATGCTGAACATACAATCCGCACTTGAGAAGAATTTTATATTTTTTCATTGTTACGTAAATTTTCCATAGATATAAATTCAGTCAATGCGATTGATAGTGTTGCTCAAACCCTCCATGATTTCGCTAATTATCTAGTTGTTTTCTCAACTGCTGAGAGAGCTATATTAAAACCCACAATCATAATGGTAGAAATGTCTGTATCTCTTCTTGATTCTGTCAGTTTTTGCCTCATTTATTTTGAAGTTCTGTTACTAGACACATAAATACTTATGATTTTTATGTCTTCTTACGAAAGTGATGCTTTGATCATTTTGAAGTGTTCCTCTTTTTTTTCAAACTTGAGCCTTATTTTATTTCATTTTAGTCACCTGGTCTTTACCCCTATCTGTGCCCAAATTTTCTCTTCTTATAAGGACACCAGCCCTTTTGGATCAAGGCTCACCCTGATGACCTGACTTTAACTTAATTGCCTCTTATTTCTAAATACAGTCACACCGTGAGGTATTAGAGGTTAGAACTTCAACATCTGGGGAAGTTGGGGGAACATAATTCAGCCCGTAACCATTGGCTCTATAAGTCTATTGGAATTTTTGCATTAACTTTTAGCTAGACCACTTTGCATTACTTTTTAGTGGTTGCTCTAGGAATTACACTGTATATCCTTAATTTTTCATAGTCGACTTACAATTAGTACCACTAATTATACCACTTCATGTAAGATGTAGACTATTGCAAGTGTACAGGTTCACATGCTCCCATCTTTTATGCCATAATTGTTATAGGCATTAAGTCAACATAAATTATAAGCCCAGTAAGACAGTGTTGTAATTGTCATTTAAGCAGTCGTATATATTATAAAGGAATGGAAAAGGGAAAAAGTAGAAACATAGTCTTTGGCAATCATCCAGCTTTTTTTTTTTTTTTAAGTAGGTTTCACACCCAGTGCGGAGCTCAGTGTGGGGCTTGGCCTCACGATCCTGAGATCAAGACCCAAAATGAGATCAAGGGTCAGACAGTTAACTGACTGAGCCACCAGGCGCTCCAATCCAGCTCTGTACCATATGCAGTGGCCTTCGGTTTTATCTGAGGCACCAAGTTTCCATTTGGTACAGTTTCTCTTCAGCCTGAAGAACTTCCCTCAGCATTTCTTGCGAAGGCCTGGAGGCAAAACAAAGTCTTTGTTTTCCTTTGTCTGGTAACATTCTCCATTCTTGAGGGATATTTCCACCAGGTATAGAATTCTAAGTTGACAGGTTTTTTTCCCCCTCTTTCTTTCACCATTTTAAAGATGTTATTCTACTCCCTCTGTGCTCTGTAGTTTCTCATGGGGTGTCAAACATGAATCAAGTCATTGCCCCTGTAGGTAACATGCTGTTTTTCTCTTGCTGCTTTCCTGACCCGCACTTCAGTTTGACTTCAGTATGGCTTTTATCATCTTTATTCGTCTTGGTGTTCACTGAACACCCTGAATCTGTGAATTTGTGTCTTTCATCGCCTTGGAGACATGATCAGCCAATCTCTTCACATTTTTTCCCCGCCTCATTCTGGCTCTCCTCACCTTCTCCCGATGTCTCCCGTGAGATCAATTTCAGAGCGTGGTTTGAATCACCTGCAGGGTGAGGGGTAGGGAAGCCTTGTCAACAACACAGATTCTCGGATCTTGCTCCAGACTTTAAATTAATCTCTGGGACTGAGACCCGGAGAATTGGAGATAAGTCCCTCCTGTGATTGCTATGCACCAGAGAGTTTGAGAATGACCCAGCAGCATTTTACAGCCTTCAAGGGCAGGACCATGTGTTAGTCATCTCTCAGATACTCCTGACTTGTTCCATGGTGCCTCTTACCACACCTTGTATGTACATGTTTACTTGCATGTAATAATCACGCTAATACATGGGCTTTATCCTTCATAATTCAAAAGGTATTTCTTATGCCAGTCTTTACCTCATCAGCAGGCCTTAAAGTTGAGGTGATTGTGGTTCATACCAGGTTAATTAGGACTCAGTTAGGTTTCTGGTTACAGAAACCCAACCCTACCTGGCTTGCCCAGAGCAAAGGAAATTTGTCAGGCCATGCAACTGAAAAGCCTGGTGTTTGTGTCAGCTTTAGTCACGGCCAAATCCAGGGCACCAAAAACACATCACTGGTACCTTTTCTCTCTGGCTCTTACCTCTTTTTTTCCTTCAGGTTGTTTGTTTGTTTGTTTGTTTGTTTGTTTGTTTACATGCAGGTCTCTTCCCACTTTGAGATAAACACTGCTGTCAACAGTTCTGGGGTCCCATGGTCCTCATTCTTTTGTCCCCAAATGGAGCAACATTTCCCCAGAAGCTCCAAACAAAGCCCTGGAAAAGACTCTTATTGGCTTGGCTTGGTTGTGTGCCCCTTCTTGAACCAAGGTGCTGCAGCCAGGGAGATGGATGGCTCTGATTGGCCCTCCTGAGTCACATGGTCAGCCCCAAGGTAGAAGAGGCAGGACCATGAAATTGATGGCCCCTATGTGGGGGGAAAGGATGCTGAGCATACAGAGTAACAGATGTCTCCTTCCACAGTTTTCAACATAATGGATATGAACTCCTGTCAATGCCTTTCAACTGAGAAACTTTAGAATCACATTTGTAAGATGGGCCCCCTTCTTACACCAGGGAGGTTAGAGCAAACTCCATAAACCAGTCACTCTCCACCTTGGCTGTAAGTCAAAATCCCCTTGGCATGTTTCCTAAAACTACAGATGCCTGGACCCCTCCCCGGACCTAAAGAAACGGAATCCCAGTGGGTGTGACCAGAGACAGTGTATACGATTCGATGGACAGGGTGGTAATGGCTTTTCCCAGTCAGTGCACATTCCCCTTTCCTCTAGAAATTGCAGCTTTGCTTCTAAGCCCCCTTCCCCGAGATTAGACCATGTGGTTGTGGGGATGTACCTAGTACCAAGAATGAGCACCTGACACAGGCCTGGTCAAACAGAGAATTTGGTCCCTCTGTCCACAGTCATTGTTTCAAAGATGGACATTTGAGCCAGTGAGACCCCGTCCCAGAATTTTATAGAAATCTTGAGAAAGAGCAGTCCTCTCTTTCCATGGGAAGCACTAGCTATGAAGATGGTAGAATCCTGTGGGGGGGGTCAGGGGCCATCACACGGGAAGGATCCACCTGAGAGTGAAGCCTTCGGTAGGCAAAATCAAGCTTAAGAGGGAAAGAGGTGATTCTAGAGATTCTTGGAGCAGCCAACAAGAATGAGCCAACATGCTGAAGGTCCAGACAACTGAGGGTATCAGAGAAAACGAGGCTGGAGTCCTAAAAGCATCTCACTATAGTCTGTCTCACCTGCAGACTTGCTGCTGGGAGCTCGTCTAATCTTCCTGTAGAGAGAATTCAGTCTGAATTGCATTTTTCTGTTGCCCGTGAACAGAATATAGCGAGGTTCTTCATTCATGTTCCAAAGGTTATCCATTCATTCAACAACCGTTTATTGGGTGCCCATGATGCCTCAGTACTATCTTCGATACTGGGGATACAGCAGTAATCAAAACACACAGACTCCCTGTCCTCATGGAGATTACAGCTGGGAGGGGCGACAGGGAACCGATAACACTTATTTGCATACATGCATACATAATGGGGGACAGGGTTGGGAGTGTTCCAGGCTGCAGGAACAGCCTGTGCAAAGGTTCAGACAGACTTGGGAGCATTTTTAAGAAACAGCAAGGAAGCCACTGTGGCCCAGGGAAAGTGAGTGAGAGACAGCGGGCTATGAATAAAGTCAGGGCCTTCATGGGAGCCAGATTGAGGGGGTCTGCGGGACTCTTGTCAGGACCTTGGCTTTTCCCCCGGAGGTGGAGGCTGTGGCAAGATTCTGAGCAGAGGGGGTTCATGGTTTTTGTAGCCTTGGGCAAGTCAGCTCTCTGAGCCCCATTTGCCTCATGTATGAAATGAAGGTGAATTCCATTAGGCAAACACCACAGTAATAACTATTGCAGGCAAGATCCATCCACGAATGCTCAAATCAGTGGGTGAATGTTTGCAGAGAAATGAGATACTTACAGAGCTTTCAAGTATTACCCCCAAGCTCTTTGTTAATTACAAAGGGAAAACTAGTAACTTTATAGTGGAGAAACCCAGCAGACTCTACCTGGACCAATGATCAAGGTTAACATCACCAGCAATAAGATATATCAACATCATGTAGTCTCTGATAAGGTGCCATGAGGTTGCGAATCACTTCTCTAGTGTTCCTGCCTCATCATGAGAAAACATCAGACTAGCCCATAGTCTGACAGCTATTTGCCACAAGTGCCAAAGCCATGAAAGACAAAAACGATGGAGAAATTGTCTCCGATTGGAGGAGATCGAAGAGACAAAACATGTAGATGCAATGTGCCTTCCCAGATTGTATTTGGGGACAGAAAAAGGGCAAGGGTGGGGACACTGGTGAAGGTTTAAGAAGGTCTGTGGTTTAGTTAATAGCCTCGCACCGCTGTTAATTTCCTGAGCTTGGAGACTGATATTGTACTATATTGTACGTAAATTGTTGCCATTAAGGGAAGCTGGTTGAAGAGTATATGGGCAATGGGTGATGGGCATTGAGGAGAGCATCTGCTGGGATGAGCATTGAGTGTTGTACGGGAACCATTTTGACAATAAATCACATACATATTAAAAAGAGTAAATACTAGTTCTTACTCTGTAGAGATGGTATGCAGACTGAACACACATAAAGTCTGCAATTCGGGGCCAGATAAGCATTCTATGCATGGTGGTGATTATTACTCCTGGCTCCTTCGCATCTGCTATCAAACACTTGCTCACATGGCACCAAAGTGCTCACCACTGCATGGGGGCTTTTGCTCTCTCCTGCACTCAGCAGTGACTTCTCTGGGATTGAGTAAACAGGATTCCTCGCATCGGTCCTAAAAACCAAGAGTTTAAACAAAGGCAAAATGTGCCTTCTGGCTGCCTGCATCACTCCAATTGTGAAATAGAAACCAGAGGTTCCTGAGTGTTGAACGCATTCGACTAACAGCCCGAGCCCCACTTCCCCCAGAAGCAGATGGCATAATTTATTTGAAAAGGTCTAAGAGGAAAAAGAAGAAAGCATCCACTCTCAGATTGACCTGCCAAAGTGCCGATGACAAAGAGGCCACATTTGGTTTTATCTTGGATCGTATTCTACCCTAAATCAGTGGTCTCTAAGCTTCTGAGCAGGCAAAATGTTTTGAAACAGATCCCCCATATTTATTTTTTTACTTACAAATTATATACACATTCTACTGTATTAACGTATTCCGTGAATGGTAAAGCATATAAAAAATGTAAAGAGGAAGTGATGAAAAATAATTATCATGAAAAAAATTATTCAATGACAAATTCTTAGTATTTGGAGTTGAAAACAATGTGATTCAACAGCCTTCACCATTTTCAAAGTCGTGACTTATAATCATAGGGTAAAGTATATATCAAGACTTGAATTTAATGGCTGTCCTAAATGAAAAAGTAGGCTCTTAAATATGTCTTCCCACTGGAAGAAGGGAATCACTGACAGTAGTTATTTTTATTTATTTATTTAAAAAAAATTTCATGTTTATTTTTGAGAGAGAGAGAGAGAGAGAGGAAGGCACAGAATCCAAAGCAGCCTCCAGGCTCTGAGCTGTCAGCACAGAGCCCGACGCGGGGCTGGAACCCACGAACCGTGAGATCACGACCTGAGCCGAAGTCGGACGCTTAACTGACTGAGCCACCCAGGCACCCCCGTAGCTGTTTTTTAAAAATGCTTTCCATCTTTCAATTTCACACACCAACTTTGAAAGGTTGTTGTTGAAATTTGTCTGGTTACTTCTATCTTTCCTGAGGTTAAGCTTTTGCTCTTGAAAACTAATTGAAATATATTGAATTTTTACACTTTTAATACATGAGTTTGAAATCCACTGAAATGTTAGTTTGGGGTGGATTTTAATTATATTAGGAAATTCTGTTTCCAGGTCTTTGAAGTGTGTGCAGTTTTGAGCATTTATAAGAGATTTACATAATTCTGAAAAATGTAAATATGTCAACAATAATCCCTTAACAAGAATATTTTCTAACATCTGTTTTCAAAATGTTCTCTCCATAGTCCGATTTTCTTTCAAAAACAGTCCTTTTCTTCTTTCATTTTTTTAACTGCCACCTTTACCTTGAAGGCCTCGAATAACTAGGTGGCTGACCCAGCTCCTTGTGGGGGGAGGAATGTGAACACTGCTCTCTCCCCACGCTTGCCATAGTCCTATTATCTGCTTCCCCAAGGAATCTCTTTGGCCACTTGTCCATTGCCATTTGGGAAGGGCTGGTTCAATTAAAACGACAGTGGCCACAAAGCCCCCATCTGGTCCTCTCTCCATGGGGGAGCAGACAGGGAGGCTAAGGGGACATGCGCACCAAGGTCTCCCAGACCACACACCACGGGACCGTGTGAGCTCCTTCCCCACAGCTGTCCTTGCAAGAGCAGACCGCATCACCAACGTGCATACCCTCCCACCCCAGGGGAGGTCAAGGGAGCTCGGACACACTGGCGAGCAAACACATGTGCAAACACATGTGCACAGAGCCCTTCGTGGCTGGATGGAGCTAAAGGTAGAAAGAAAAGGGAGGTGGGCTATGGGCCACATGACATTCCAACCAGATCACGGAGAAGTCCAAGAACGCGAAACCTGAATCCTCAACCTGACACTCCAGGTCACCATGAAGGTATAGTTGTAAACGTAGGAGTCTCGAACGTATTGTAGTTAAAATTTCGATGTTTCGACATATAGCAAGTGGGCTCCTTCGTACAATTGTCCTGGGTCCCACAAACTGATGGGGGCTGTCGATGGGGACAAATTGGTGTCACTCAGCTGCCTCTTCTACATGGGCAGTCATTCAGAAGGCCATTCGATGAGGCTCCCTTTGTCCCATGTAAGTGTCAGGCAAACTCTCACCAGGGCTCATAGTGTAAGAGATTTCTAGACAGCTGCTAACCTACAAGACAGCGCACAGGGTTTAGCCTCTCCCAGTTAGAGACCACGGTGCCCACGGACTCAGTGAACGGTGGACTGGTGTAGATCTCAAAGTCCAGACCCACCAATATGAGATGATTCACTTTGGGAAACTGAGGAAGAGAAAAGTTCTCAGCAATTCCCCAAACCTAAAAACCCATCTCCAGGCCTTCTCTAATGACTCCCATGGCCAACATGAAGGCTATTTCAAAAAATACTGGTGGTGGGGGGCGGGGGGCGGTGAGAGTGAAAAGTTGTGCGAGAATGGAGAGGGCACCCAAATAATTTCTAAGTAACATTTGTTAATTTCTTACTGGCATAATTTAATCGATTTAGCTTCACACATCACAGAGGTAAATGAATGGGTGAAAGTGGGTTGCTTCTAAGCCCTCAGCATTGGAAAATGCCAGGTCTTTCCTCTGGACATCTCCAATACCCTAAGAAACCCAAGACTATCTCACACACAGTCAGAGGGGCCACCACGGCCAACTGGAATATTAAGTGTTAGCAAAATGGAATTGCTTTCTTATTATTTTAGATTAAGATGATACTTAGAGGGGCGCCTGGGTGGCGCAGTCGGTTAAGCGTCCGACTTCAGCCAGGTCACGATCTCGCGGTCCGTGAGTTCGAGCCCCGCGTCGGGCTCTGGGCTGATGGCTCAGAGCCTGGAGCCTGTTTCCGATTCTGTGTCTCCCTCTCTCTCTGCCCCTCCCCCGTTCATGCTCTGTCTCTCTCTGTACCAAAAAATAAATAAACGTTGAAAAAAAAAAAAAAAGATGATACTTAGAAATAGAAGGTCGTATGTTGTCTTCCAGACCCCAGTGGATGATCTGGCCTGCTCCACCTTGGCAACACTGCCCTAAGTCATGAATTCCGATTAGAGGTAACTGTAAATCCTAGGAGCACATTTCCTGCTCAAACAAATACCAAGCAATTAAAGTTTCTAAGAAAGAAAGAAAGAAAGAAAGAAAGAAAGAAAGAAAGAAAAGAAAGAAGAGAAAGAAAAAAAAGAAAGAAAGAAGAAAGAAAGGAAAGACAGAAAGAAAGAAAGAAAGAAAAGAGAAAAGAAAGGAAAGAAAGAAAGACAGAAAGAAAGAAAGAAAGAAGATAAAGAAAAAAAGAAAGAAGAAAGAAAGGAAAAACAAAAAGAAAGAAAGAAAGAAAGAAAGAAAGAAAGAAAGAAAGAAAAGAGAGAAAAGAAAGGAAAGAAATACAGAAAGAAAGAAAGAAAGAAAAGAAAGAGAAATAAAGAAAGAAAAGAAAGAAAAGAAAGAAAAGAAAGAAAGGAAAGAAATAATACAGAAATACAGAAATAGAAAGAAAGAAAGAAAGAAAGGAAGAAAGAAAGAAAGAAGGAAAGAAAGAAAGAAAAGGAAAGGAAAGAAAAGAAAGAGGAAGGGAGGAAGGAAATTCATTAATACATTTTAGTCACATACTTGGAAAGAAATTTAAAGAATTTCAATTCCTAGTGATGAATGTGGAGAAGCAGAGGCAGGGTCACAGCAGAAAGAGAAATTGCTATGGAGTCAGAGTACAAGCCTCCAGTTAAAAATGAGTATGTTCTGAAGATCTATTGCACAACATTGTGCATTAACAATACTCTACCGTATACATGAAAGTTGCTAAGAGAGTAGACCTTAAATGTTCTCACCGCAAGAAGAAATGGCAATCATGCGATGTGATAGGGGTGTTAGGTAAGGCTAGGGCAGTCAGCACGTTGTGATACATGATCATCAAATCAACACATGGTACACCTTAAGCTTATACAATGTTACATGTCAGTTACACCTCAGTAACGTTGGGAGGAGAGTCAGTCAGGAGACGGGGACCTAATTCAGTCCAGCCTCTACCTAACGGTGTGATTGCCTCACCTCTCCTTATAAAATCAGAGGGTTAGACTCAATGTTCTCCAAGATGTGCATCAAATTCAGAGCTGCAAATTCAAATTGTTATAGATCAGGGGGTAAAGACAAATGAATGAAGAAGGCCAGGTGAGAGACACCGGGGTAGCGGTAGAGACTGTGGTTTAACTGGAGAGAATAATCACTACCCAGCTTCATCAGCTGATGCCATTTAGGCAGGAATATGAGCCTCATGTTGATGGATGTTCCTTTTTTTCTTTTTCTTTCTTTTTTTTTTTTTTTTTAGGAGAAGCCAGGAATCCAGATGTTAAGTGAAATTTTCATATTATTAATGGTGACATTTAACTGAAAAGAAAAACTTTGTTAAAACACTATGGGGGATGGGGCGCCTGGGTGGCTCAGTTGGTTAAGTGCCTGACTCTTGATTTCAGCTCAGGTCATGATTTCACGGTTCATGAGTTTGAGCCCCGCATTGGGCTCTGTGCTGACAGCACGGAACCTGCTTGGGATTCTCTCTCTCTCTCTCTCTATCTCTCTCTCTCTCTTTCTCTCTCTCCCTTTGCCTCTGTCTCAAAATAAATAAATATTTTTTTTAAAATAAAAAAATATAAATTAAATTAAAAACACAGTGGGGGGGACAAACAAAATCCATCATGAAGTCAGTTGCTTTAGAACACTTTCACACCTAACTGCATTTCAACTTCACCGGCACAGTGAGCTGGAAAGTACTTTATTTCGCCCTGCCCTGACACCCTTCGTGTTTACATGCACTGAAGATGTTTATTCGCCTGGGAAGCGTCTCTCTAACAGAAACATTTGTTTTAACCATTGTGGCGAATCATCCATTTGCCTTGGGGGCGGGGGGACCAAGAACAGCCAAGTCTTTTCCCCCAGTAAACATCTCTCGAGGCTAGTTTATGAAAGCACTTGCAGATTTGTTTGTTTCTGTTAATGGGTGCACGGTCCTCTCGGATTGGACGGTGCCTGCCTGTCCAGATGGGGTGCAAGTTTATATCCCACAACTGCAGATCTGGCACCTGATGGCGAGACCCTGAGAATCACAGTGGAAGTTCCACTCAATCCTAACAGGCGGTGTCCACACAAAGACCCGTTCTTCCCCCTCTGCTTTCCCCCACCCGTCTTTCTCATCTGAGTCTGCTTCTTGGTCGACGTTGCCGTGTTTTTGAAAGGATATCGGATTAATTCCTATCCTCCTTGCTTCCCTCGATTTCATGCAAATGATTGATGCCTAAATGCACATTTCAAAGGGGAATCTTTTTTATTTGATCCTTCCATCTTAACTTTGCCCTCCGAGCATGCCAGAGGTACCCAGAGCCTCAATGTTTAATATAATCTTACAAAAAAAAAAGTTATGGGGAAAAAAAGGAATCCAAATGATGGACTTGCTTTTTTTTTTTTTTTAATAATCAAGCAGGAATGAATTTTTCAAAATAATTGTCTAGAGGTGATTCAATTTCACACACTCTTTTAAATATGTATTTGTCAGTGCTATCTATGGCTTGAAGGGGCAATTTACAATTAGTGTATATAGTAAGCTCTGAATCATAAATAAAAACTCCAACAGTTAAGCTTTTGTCATCTTTGCTGCAAAACTCCAGTTTGAAAATGAAATTCTAACCTCCTGATAAATCCTCTTTCTCCCCCCCCACCCAACTCTACCGTTTAAATAATTTCATCAATGGAAAGACAGAGGATTGTTCTTTAATAATTGCCTCCTAGAGATGTTGTGGCAGGCAGAATTTTAAGATGGTCCCCACGATCTCCACTCTCTAGTTGATGACAGAGAGTTCCCTCCACTAGTTGGGGGGAGGGGGGGTGGCACTTGTGATTTGCTTCTAGCCAACAGAATTTGGCAAAGGCGATGTGATGTCAGTCCTTTAGTAATTTCATTATGTGGCAAAGGTGATCGATGTCATTCCTGTAATTGTGTGTGTGTGTGTGTGCGTGTGCATGCGCGTGTCACTGTGCAGCTAGCATGCACTAGAATAAGAGATTATGGCCTTGAAGAAGCAAATATCTGTGTGTGAACTGCCTATGGTGATCTGGTTAGGACCACATGGCAAGAAACTGCAGGCTGCCTCCGGGAACTGAGGGGCGACCTCCAGCCAATGGCCTTTAAGGAGCTGGGCCCTCAATCATACAGCCACAGGGAAATAAATTGTGCCAACCACCCGAATGAGCTTGGGCGGGGTCCTTCCCTAGTTGTTAAAAGCCTCCAGGTGAAAATGCAGGCTGGGCCCACCTTGACTGTAGCCTGGTGAGACATTGGGCAGAGGACCCACTTGAGCTGTGCCTGGACTCCTGACCCACACAAACTGTGAGCCAGTAAATGTGTCTTGTTTTAAGCCACTTAGCTGGTGATAATTCGTTACACAGCAACAGAAAGCTAATACAAAATCCATTTGTGAGTGCTTTTGCAAAATGGTCCAATCACGGAATTTTAACGCTGTCCAACCCCTGCATTGTACAGAGGAGCAAGTGTAAATCAGATTCGGAAAGGTCACACAGCAAGTTGGTGACAAAGCCAGCAATCTGGAATCCTGCCTCCTAGAGAATGGATTTGATCAAAAATCACATGCCTGGAAACAGAATCACAAGAGCTGGCATTTCATTATGTGCCAGGTCTGTGCTATGCAACTTGCATCAGCTATTTTTTCTAACCTAAAATCATTTCTCTTTTTTTTTTTTTTTTTTTTTTAAATTTTTTTTTTTTCAACGTTTATTTATTTTTGGGACAGAGAGAGACAGAGCATGAACGGGGGAGGGGCAGAGAGAGAGGGAGACACAGAATTGGAAACAGGCTCCAGGCTCTGAGCCATCAGCCCAGAGCCTGACGTGGGGCTCGAACTCACGGACCGCGAGATCGTGACCTGGCTGAAGTCGGACGCTCAACCGACTGCGCCACCCAGGCGCCCCTCATTTCTCTTTTTAATTTTTTAAAATATTTTTTTAACGTTTATTTATTTTTTTTTATTTTTTTTTAAAAAAAAATTTTTTTTTTCAACGTTTATTTATTTTTGGGACAGAGAGAGACAGAGCATGAACGGGGGAGGGGCAGAGAGAGAGGGAGACACAGAATTGGAACCAGGCTCCAGGCTCTGAGCCATCAGCCCAGAGCCTGACGCGGGGCTCGAACTCGTGGACCGCGAGATCGTGACCTGGCTGAAGTCGGACGCTTAACCGACTGCGCCACCCAGGCGCCCCCGTTTATTTATTTTTGAGACAGAGAGAGACAGAGCATGAACGGGGGAGGGGCAGAGAGAGAGGGAGACACAGAATCGGAAGCAGGCTCCAGGCTCTGAGCCATCAGCCCAGAGGCTGACGCGGGGCTCGAACTCACGGACCGCGAGATCATGACCTGAGCTGAAGTCGGATGCTTAACCGACTGAGCCTCCCAGGTGCTCCAAATCATTTCTTTTTTTAAAATGAATGGTTTAGCAACTTATTTTTATTATCCCAGTAATATATTAATACATCATCATCAATTAAAAAATCAAAGAATATAAATAAAGTGAGGTTTCCCTTGATTTTTCTTTCACTCTTCTTCCAAAACCAATCCCCTTCCTTTAAGGAACCACTGGTAATTAGTTTTATGTATACATTGCTCCCCTAGTATATGGGGTAGTGGGGAGGGGGGACAAAGGGAGGAGGGGAAGAGAGTATTGTATTTTGTGGCATTTTTTTTCACATAAATGAGATCAAAATTTACACATTTGTTTTATAATTCTTGTTCATTTAATGGTATGCCTTGGGAAGTTTTTATGAACATACACCTCTTTTTTATTCTTTTCAACTGCTGCATAGAGCTTTGTATCCTAATTTAGTTAACCAACTCCCCATTGGTTTGACTGGTTTCCAATTTTTTGCTATTATAATACTTTGATGAAGTTCCTTATATGTGTTTCCTTGTGCCCCTACATGACTCTTTTTGTAAGATAGATAATAGAATTTGAATTTCTGAACCGAGGTATGCATACTTTAAATTTATCTGAATATGTAAAATTTTAAAACATAAAAGAATATAAATATACATAAATTAAAAATGTAATAATGTACATAAAAATGTTGTAAGAAAGTTGAATAATTTGTGTATCTCCCGATAGTTTGTGAGCATATCCATTTCCTTACAACTTCACCCAAACTGGCTATTATTCATTTTTTTCATATTTACCAGTCTGCAGGTACAAAAGGATATTTCAGTGTGTTTTATTTTGGATACTCTTGATTTTTAAGGAGGCTCAACATCATTTTCAGTGTTTGTTGGACATTTCTACTTTGTGGTTTTGTTGTTTTTTTTAAGGTTTATTTATTTTTGAGAGAGAGAGAGAGCACACATGCGTGAGCTAGTGGGGGAGGGGCAGAGAGAGCCGGGGACAGAGGATCCAAAGTGGGCTCTGTACTGACAGCAGTGAGCCCAATGAGGGCTTGAACCCACGAACCATGAGATCGTTACTTGAGCCAAAGTCAGATGCTCAACCGACTGCAATAATTGCATATTCATACTCTGTATTCACTATTACTGGGTTGTCTTCTTAGTAATTTGTAGGAACTCTTGGTAAGTGTATTCTGGACTTTTACACTTTATCTGCTTTATTTTCAGCAGATGTTTCTTCTAAACTGTCCTTTGTCTATTAATTTGGCTTCTGGGACATTTTGCTGGGCCCTTTTAAGCCTTTTAATTCATCAATTAAATGTAATTCAAATTCATCAATTTCTTTATTATAGAATTTCTTTATTATTCTTTTTGTTCGTTTCTTTATCTTGTTTGTTTGGTTCTGATTATAATACTGTTTGAGTTTGCTGAAAGATTCTGCCCTGCCCTGGTTCTATAGAAATAGTCCCGTGTTTTTTTCTAGCATCTTTATGCTTTCTTTTTTTCTTTTTTTGTGTACCTTTCATTACGCATGGAATTTATTTTAATGCCTGAAGAGAAGGGAGCGTGTTAGCCTTTCCTGATAGAGAAATTGGTTCCCACAGCATCGAGTAACCCACCGAGCGTTCCCCCACCGAGCTCCATAGTTGATTACATGGATCCACTGTTTTGATATCTGGTAAGCCAATTTGTATTCATTTTCAAGATGTGCTGGTTGGACATCCTCTCTGTCAGAAGAATTATAGAATCAGCTTAGCACATTCAAAATATAGTGACGTGAGTGTCGGCATGTTTATACGTATCTGTATGTATACACGTATAAGCGTGTGTATATATTCATGTGTATGTGTATACGTGGCTGTACGTGTGGATACGCTTGTGTGTGGAGATGTGTCTGTGTATGAGTGTTGGTACCTGCTTGTGGATATGGCCCTGTCCAATGAGGGGCCCTGAGAGCAGAGACAGAACAGCAGCAATACAGAGTGCCCGCTCAGCACCCAGCTCTTGGTTTCTAAAAATTATTTTCCACTCCAGATTTTTGGAGAAATGGCTAACTCCGGGACTGAGTCAAGACAACTGGAAGATGAACCTGAGCATTCTGTTGAGCCAGAAAGGAAAGAGGTCCTTCCAAGAGTGATGAGGCCATGTCAAGTGGGTAGAGAAGCCAAGGGGAAGAGGCTCCCACTGACTGGGACAGTCTGGACATGAAAATAAATATGAAAGTAACGGACCAAGCCCATTGAATAAAAGAGGCTGAATAAGTAAGTTAATAAATTGAAAGTTTGATGAGGAACAGGTTGTGTACATAGTCTCAAAGTATTATCCCCACAAAATACTTATTAATCATAAGGGAAAAAAGAGTCACTTGATAGTGGAGAAGCTTGGCAGATGTCACCTTGATTAAGTATCAGAGTTTAATATCACCGTTAATGGAACAAATTGGAAACATGTGCTGTAAAGAACACATCAGCACTTCCGTGGTGTTCTTGCCAAGGTGAAACCGAGTCTAATCATGAGAAAACATCAGATTAAGCTACATGAGGGACATTCTGCAGATAACATACTCTAATAGCGTATTATACAATATATAATGAGACTATATTATAGTAAAATAAAAAATATATCTTATGCGTATGTATCTTAAAATATAGATCTTTCCAGACTTTATTTATTTATTTATTTATTTATTTATTTATTTATTTATTTATTTTAGAGAGAGAGCGTGCAAGAGGGGGGAAGTGGCAGTGGAGGTGGGGGCGGGGGAGAGAGAGAGAGAGTGCGTGGAATCTGACACGGGGCTCCCATGACCTGAGCCAAAATCAAGAGTCCCACGCTCAACCGACTGAGCCACCCATGCACCCCATTTCCAGATCTTTTTAATATATAAATTCTTCCTGATGGTTCTCTAAATATATACACGCATGTGTATATACAAATATATTCTTGTTCAAACGTGTAGACATACTATTGGGGACATTCTACAAATTGCATTTCCCATGCATACAGATTCACCTCCTTAAGAACTCAAAAATATGGATATGCCGGGTCAGTTAGCCATTTCTGTTCGATTGCCAGTTAGTTTCTCCCCACCTTTTTAGTCTTGTAACCAACGCTCAATGAACATCTTGCCCATGCTCTCTGTAGACTCCTTTATGTGTTTCTGTAGAAAGGACGTAGGTAACAGAATTCTGGGGTCACACTTTCCATTTTGATAGGTGTTTCCAAATTTCTCTCCTAAGCAGCTCACAAGTAATATTTCATAAGAGAAATCACAATGCACACAAAACTCAATAACCTACAGAGGGTCATGTTGGATGTGGCAGAGACTGATGGCTGTCACTCAGTATCTGTTCTCCCTTCCCACCATGGCAATAGAATATTTAACTCGTCACTGTCTGCAGAGATAAAGCCTACATTTCCCAAACTCCCATGCAACTAGGCATGGACATCTCATTAAGTTCTGGCCAATAGGGTGTGAATGCAGGTGACGTGTTCCCTTACTAGAAAGAAATGAGCCCTACGGCTCTTTCCCCCCTTCCTGCTGGCTAAAATGCAGATGTCATAACTAGAGTTAGGGCAGCCATTTTGGATTGTGAGATGGAAACCACTTATAGAGGACGAAAACAAGGATCCCGGGTCCCAGCCATCGGCTGACTACCCAGACTTTTAAGTGAGGAAAGAATAACGTATTAAACAAATACCACTTTGCGGGGATGTCTTTCTGTCAGGGCAGCCAAACTGATATCCTAAATAATGCAGTCACTGAACGCCGGAAGAGAATTATCTGGTAAAGAAAGCAATCACTTCAAACTGGGGGGATCGAAAAACAATTTGATCTCCCCAACGATTCAGTGAGGAGGAAGTTTGTGTATTGGCATTTAGTTGCCATTAATGTTGTAGATTGTTAAAAACGCTTGGTGTACAACTCTCGCGTTCCCTTCAGGATTTTCTTACAGTGTTGGAGAGGGCAGGCCAAGGGATCAACTCTGCTGAAGGAGCTGGGGAAAAAATGCCGTCCAAACCAACTGGGGTTTTGGCAATGAATATACATTTGTTCACCAGTTTAGCATTTGTTCAGATTCCACTGTTTTGAAAAATTAAGTGGTTCAGTATTTTAAATTTGTTCCTAAGCCCAGTGTAACAAATGACCTCTCTTCTCCTTAGGTTACTGAAAAGAATTTTCTTGTGTTTGTGGCTAATTCCTCAATGGCAGAGGCCCAGATGGGGGCCAGGAGGGATGCTTAGGTCGAAAATAAACATGGGGTGAGAGAAGGATCCTGGATTTCCTGAGGCTCATTCCGTTTTCAGCCGTCCATACTGCTACATCTGAGTTTGGGTGGTGTTTATATACTAAAACTATACCCAAAAGGGAGGAAATAATTTTGAATTACCAAAATTACAATTTACCAAACCTAGTTTTCCCGCCTGAGCTTGTAAGTTTCCTTTTCAAATCTATTGTTTTATTTCTAAGAATAGAATAACAAAAACCAGCCTTTGTTTTCAGATAAGTCATTGATCAATACCCAGTCCCATATAAGCTTAGCTAATTAAAGGCTAATTAAAAGCCTTTAACATTTTAAACTGCATTTCTAAATTTGATATTTTGGGTTTTCTTTGCAAGCACTTCAACTGTCCCACACTTGTCCTTAATCAATTCTTATAAATCTAATAAGTGACATTTATACATCAAAACTTGAATCACCTTAAGGGTTCCAATGATTGCATATAAACTTAGCAAGAAAAAAAATTGCATGTTTAAGCAATGATTCAGCCGCATTTTAACTGTAATCAACAAGTCTGACCAACATGTTACTCTAACAGTCTAAGTCTCTTAGACATAAGTCTCTTAAATTATGCAAATTACTAAATATGAACAGATTCATTCTTCACAGAAAAAATACCGATCCGATGATTTGACCTTGTCAAAAATGTTCACATTTATATCTGCTTGTATCTCAGTTAAAATATGCTTTCCGATAAAATTCCTTTCCCGTGTAGGACATTTCCATGATTGATATTCCTGGGGTTTAAGGATGCTTACCTTTCAAAGGAATTATTAATGGTAATAAGGTAATAACCCAGGTAATAAGGTGGCTGGGGTTGCCTCCAAGTGGATTTCTTAACCTGGGGTCTATAACTCAGGGATTCTCTAACTAGAATGGGAAAAAGTATCTTTATTTTCACCAGCCTCTAACTGAAAGTTAGCATTCCCTTCAAATATGAATGTGGCAACAAACCACAGGAGCATTAACAGGACCTGTGACCCTGTTACCAACAGAAGTCACAGATATTTTCATGGTTGTTATAAACATCTCGAAATACCTTTTCCACTCAGCACCACTGCAAAGTTACGGAAGTTATAGGCCTGCTGCTAGATCTTATTAGTAAATGTCTTAGTAAAGAAACTCATGGACGCCTGGGTGGCTCAGTCGGTTAAGCGTCCGACTTCGGCTCAGGTCATGATCCCTTGGTTCGTGAGTTCGAGCCCCGCATCGGGCTCTGTGCTGACGGCTCAGAGCCTGGAGCCTGCTTCCGATTCTGTGTCTCCCTCTCTCTCTGCCCCTCCCCTGCTCATGTTCTGTCTCTCTCTGTCTCAAAAATAAAAAATTAAAAAAAAAACTCCTATGTCTATAGCACAACATGAATATTTTTTACCATGGTACAAATGAAGTATCATAAGCTGGATATATTGAAAGTGTTAAATCTTATCATTTTTGACATATAGATGTCCCGTGAAACCATCACCACAGTCGAGACACTGGACTTTTCCATCACCCCCAACAGTGTCTTTGAGCCCCTCTGTAATCCATCCTTCCCGCCATCCCATCCACAGGCACCCGTAGCTTGGCTTTCTGTCTCTACACGCTAGCTTCCACTTTTAAGAACTTTACATAAATGGAATCATGCATCATGCGTCTTTCTGGGGGAAAGGGGTTTGACTTTTTACTCAACGTAATGATTTTGAAATTTATCCACACTGTGTGTGTATCACACATTTCTTCCGTTCCTTTTCATTGCTGACCAATCCACTGTATGGATATGCCACAATCTGCTTATTTATTTATCTGCTAAAGGACAGTGAAGCTGTTTCCAGCTTATAGCTGTTACATGTAAACTTGCCCTAAGGGGCACCTGGGTGGCTCAGTCGGTTGAGTGTCTGACTTTGGCTCAGGTCATGATCTCACGGTCCGTGGGTTCGAGCCCCGTGTCGGGCTCTGTGCTTAGTTTCAGGTTGTCTCCTTCTCTCTCTGACTCTCCCCTGCTCATGCTCTGTCTGTTTCTCTTACAAAAACAAATAAACACTAAAAATTTTTCTTAAAAAAACAAACTTGCTTTTAACATTCGTGTACAAGTCTTTGTGTGGATTCGTGTTTCCCTTTCTCTTGGGTGTCAAGTGGGGGATATTTAACTTTTCGAGAAACTGCCAAACTGTTTTCCAAAGTGGCTGTACATTTTACATTCCCACTAGTAGGATATGAGGGTCTAGTTTCTCTGCATCCTTGCCAACATTTGGCACGGTAGTCTTTTTAATTTTAGCCAATCAAATGGCTACGTGATGGTATTTCCTTATAGTTTACTTTGCATCACCCCAATAACTAATGTGTTGAGCATCTGTTTGTCTGTCTATCAGCCACCCGTGTATCCTCCCTTTTGAAGGGTTGGTTCAAAATTATTTGCCCTTTTTAACAACCGAGTGATTTGTCTTCTCACTATGGAGTTGTAAAAACCTTTGTATGTTTATGATTCTTACATGGTCTGATGGATGTGTCGTATTTCTCCCACCACGTAGCTTCCCTTTTCTTTTCTCAATTTTGCCTTTTGAAGAACAAAAGTTCTACATTTTGATGAAGTCCAATTTATCAGAGGTTTTCTTTTAGAGGTTGTACCCTTTGTGTTCAGGAGAAGCTTTGTCTACCCCTAGGCTGTGGGGGACTTTCGTCTAATGTTGTCTTTTAGAAGGTTTATAGTTTTAGGTTTGGGGTGAATTTTTCTGTGTCACGTGAGCTAAGGGTCTAGGTAATTATTTTTTGTCATCAGTGTTCACTTTCCCAGCACTTGTGTGTGCATCACATTTTCCTGTAGTTAGAAGCATTTTTTTTTTTTTTTTTTTTTGAGATGTCCCGAGACTTCGCCAGACTGCCAAAGAGGTCCCGGGCACATGCTCTAGGGATTCCAGCAGAGTAAGAGATAAGGAAGGACTGACACCCAGGGAAAGTGCTCTTGGTATCCTTCCATGCAGGAATCCATTATATCAGCCCACGAGGTGTGCAGAGCCCCTTGCCCAGCGTGATATGGTTGCTTTAACAGCTAGAGATTTGGGCCAGAGCACTGAGTGGTGCATCATCAGAGATATGGACGGGATGCCCCGAAATGTACCAAGAATTGTTACGTCGATGATTTCATAACTTCAAGAAGGTTTGCTCACCACCCGCGGTCTGCTCTTGCAACTGCCTCCCAAGTGATTATTGATTAAATTTCACGTGTTTGGTCCTCAGAACATCTTGAAGTCATCATGCTCAGGCGGGGTGGTCAACTGTCCCAGTTTGCCGGGACATTGATGCTCAAAAGCATTCCACTCTCAGAAGGTCTCTAGACCTTTGAACTTGAGGAACTCCTATAATCTCTTCAGATAGTCCCTCTGTGTTCAGGACCACACATTCTTTAAGAATGTAGAACAATCTCTGGTTGGATTGTGGAGATCTCGGATGTCTCCCCGTCAGTGTTTCTTTTTTTTTATTTTTTATTTATTTTTTAATTTTTTTTTCAACGTTTTTATTTATTTGTGGGACAGAGAGAGACAGAGCATGAACGGGGGAGGGGCAGAGAGAGAGGGAGACACAGAATCGGAAGCAGGCTCCAGGCTCTGAGCCATCAGCCCAGAGCCCGATGCGGGGCTCGAACTCACGGACCGCGAGATCGTGACCTGGCTGAAGTCGGACGCTTAACCGACTGCGCCACCCAGGCGCCCCCCCCCCCCCCCCCCCGTCAGTGTTTCTAAGATCACTGCCCCGATACTTACCAAAGACCGGTTGGCTCTGTTCACTATCAAAGATAGGACAGGCGGCCAAAAGCAAGGAGAAAAGAGAAGCCAAATGTATTAAAAAGCCAGAAATCTTGTCATCCTATTTGCTTTTGCTCTCTAGGGGACAAGGAAAGGAAAGAGTGGCAGGGTTTTGAAGGAAAGCATAAGGAAGTGGCCTGGCTGGGAGACCATGCTTGGAGATTTATGGGTGGTTTTCACGCCAGAATTGATTTGAAAGCTGATCATGACAAAGGATCTGGGAAATCATCAAGGCATTTGCTCTGTTGTTGGATTTTACAGTCAAGGGGCGAAGCCTCCGTCTCCTTCTCCGCTCACCTGGCACCTTCTCTGTGGTCTCCCAACGAGTCCCCAAAGGGAAACGCGGACTTCAGTCACCCAGGCTGCTCTCAGTCTGCTGTGAATCCTCAGGGCTTCGCCAATGAGCAAACTGAAAAAGAGAGCATGAGAGAACTAGAGAAGAAAACCTTGCCCTTGAGTTCTGCTCTGGTTCTCCAGAAGAACGGGCTTCTTGAACGCCTTCCTTCCTGTTTGTTTCTTTCAGGGTGGGTGCAAAGGAAATGAGAAAAGGCAGCGTGACTCTGGCCATTTTGCGCGTGGAGCCGCGAGCCCAGGCCCTCTCATTTGTATCTGTCATTCATTCCTCAACTCTTTCCTGGGTGCCTACTCGTACGTACACCAGGCACTGTTCTAGGCACTGAGGATATAGCCATGAACAAAACAGCAAGTCCCCGCTTACGTGGAGCGGACACTCTACATGGAGAGGCAGCTGGGAATAGATCGACAGGTAAAGATGTAATGTAGTGTTGCAGTGTGATAAATGTGCTGAGTGAGAACAAGGGAGGGCAGGCCATGTGATGAGGATGCTATTTTGGACAGGGAGATCAGGGATCTGATCTCGGGGGTGGGGGGTGGGGAGACATTTGGCAGAGATCTGAAGGGAATGGAATGAAACCACCGAACTGTGTCGGGGAGGGGTAGTCTCGGCCAAAGGAACTGCATGGCTAGGGGTCTCGATGTACCTCTCTACATGGGAATGAGTGTCTCCCACTGAGCATCAGACATCCTGAAATTCTGGTGCTCTGCCTGAAATTGCACCCAAGAGTTGATTTCCTACAGTATTTTAAATAGGAAGAATTGTAATTCATGACATGTCAACCAGAGCCCCCAATCAATTTCCTAAAATGGGACTAAACACTTAAAATGCTGACCAAGAGGCGCCTCGGTTGAGCGTCCGACTTCGGCTCAGGTCATGATCTCGTGTTTCGTGGGTTCGAGCCCCGCGTCGGGCTCTGGGCTGACAGCTCGGAGCCTGGAGCCTGCTGTGGATTCTGTGTCTCCCTCTCTCCCTGCCCCTTCCCCGCTTGTGCTCTGTCTCTCTCTCTCAAAAATAAATAAACATTAAAAAAAAATTTTAAATGCTGACCATGTATCAAACTGGCTGAAGACGGTAAAATGCTGAAAGGCTGGTTTCCTGACCACCAAGCAATAACTTCAGTTCGCAACAGATAGTTGATGTGTACGTGGTGACACGACCATAGCAGACTGTGTGTCCCCTTCTTTGCACGTTTCAAAACGTGATTCAGATGTTGTCTCAATAGTACTTGAAATGTTTTCCTGGCGGGTCCTACTGTCCTACACGTTATTCCAACAGAAATGCTACATGGAGTTTTGAGGATACAAATATGAGTTTTTTCTCTATAAAACTGGTCTCATGATTTTGAGAGTCATGCCTTCTATGAAGTTTAGCTATTAAATACAAAGAGGCAGGCTACTGGGAAACTATTGACCCAGGAGTAGGCCTGTTTTGTGCCCCCGGGTTATGTAGAGTGTAAGATGTATTGTATTGTACTGTATTGTATTGTATTGTATTTGCTGAAGGGTTATTTTATATTTCACACATGTGCAAAAAGCCCCTCCCCTCACCCCCTGCCCATATCCCGTATTGCCTCTTTTATAAGGACTCCCAGGAACCCTTCTCTCCTGTACCAATATCAGGAATCAAAGCTCTGATTGCTTCAAGTCGTTCTGTTCGTTTCTACCTTATAGGCCACGAGATTCACGAACACGGGGAAGCACTTTGAAATTCATGGTTTTCAATCTTGACTCTGCGGAACTTTGTGGGTTGTTTTAAGACCCTTTACAAGTACCCACGGGAGAAAGCGATGAGATTGCGGCTGGGATCCCTCACTTCCTTTTTTTCATACCGAGCTCCTGCGCGCGCTTGCTTTTGAACAAAAGAAAATTTGAAAGCCGCTGATGTAATGGATCACATTTTCTCCTTTGCCTTGACTGCCAGGAAGTTCAGCATCTGATTCTCAGTCTACCATTTGATAAGGGCTCAGCTCCTCCTAGCCCACATTTGGTATGCAAACCTCACCCTTGACTTTCTTTTCTTTTCTTTCCCATGTTCCCCTTTCACCTGCTTTTCCTGTGTCATTCTATTTATGTTTTTGCACGCTGCCTCAGATCCTTTTTGGAAAGAACCAAGGTTTAAATGAATGCATTAAAAAAAAAATGGAGTACTTTTTCTTTGCAGGTGGGAAAGGAATGTGTATAGGAATAAGGCGTGATTTGGCATAGAGAATACACATATGTGTTTGTAGGATATGTGTATACATGCGGGATACTTTGTGAAGTTTGTAGTTTTCCAAGTGTAGCTGGTCTTCTGGCTTCAGAGAACATTTACTTGGAAGACTCTGGGGGGAAAAAGTGATTTACTCCAGGGGAGGCATGCCTGTGGTCTACACTCCAAAGAATCTGCTTTATGGTTTAGCATTTTCAGATTTCGTCTGGGATTATTTTGCTGGTCATCACAAAATGAGGGCAAATACTTAGCCAGAAAAAAAAAAAAAATCAAAGGAAAGGAAGGGACGGAAAGGGGGCGCTGTTACCCAGGAAGGCAGCTGCATTTTAGGTGGTCTTGAATTAAGAATCGGGAGGCTTACCTCCTATCTGGACTTCTGTCTCATCTGCTGTGAATCTGTGGTCAAGTCCTTACACTTCCAAAGATGGGGACCCTCATCCTCTGCCCAACATTAGAATCACCCCGGGAGCTTTAAAAAATACTGATGCCTCAGTCCCTGCCCCAGAGAGTCTGGTTTAATTGGTCCCGGGTGGGGCCTCAGCATGGGGAGTTTTCAAAGCTCCCTCGGAGAATCTAATGTGCAGCTGAGTGTAGTTGAGAACCACTGCCCTCAGAAAAGGAAAAAAATAAAATTAATAAGTACCTGCCTCCTGTTTATCTCTCAAGGTGCTGGGGGGTGTGGCTGTGATTTAGGAGATAATGGGCCAGATTCTGGTGAAGGGGTAAGTGGTTTGAAGATTAACCCTTTGTATTCCATAGAGTACCCTTAGTTAAAGTGTTTGTTGACATTTCCCCAACGATCTGCAAGAAACCCAGCCTGACCTAGTGCCTGTGTGTGTGAGCGCACACACATACACATACACACACACACACTCTCTTATTGAATGCAATTCACTTGGTATTTTCTATGCTGGTCTATCCCATTCTATTCCTTTAGCAAAAAAAAAAAAAAAATTCTGCTTACTACTACTGTTTAAATAACATCACATTAAGGCTCATGGGCCAAGAGAAATTAAACACCTCTGGAGAACATTAAGACCCTCAATTTACAATGACTTGGAGCTTTTTGCAAGATGCTGTGGGACGTGAAGTTGTGTGTACAGTAATAATATTGGTGGAGCGGCCTTAGAACCAGCTACAGTCAGGGTGGGAAGTGTTTTACAAGCACGATCTCAGTGAATGATCACGATAATAATACAATATGGGTACGGCCACCTCCGTATTCGAGATGAGGAAAGCAAGGCCAAGTACATGTGTGTGTTCTGCATCCAGGAAGCAGCAGTCATCTTCATCTAGGAGCTACAGGTCTGGTGCTTGCCTGGGTCAGGGAAGACCAGCCATGCTTACTGAATACGCTTGCTTCCATTGACCGTTCTGGAAGCAGAAAGAGGAGAATCAGCTCTGACCAGAGGCAGGTGCGGGTGTAGTGAGGCCCTGACCCAGCACACCCAATTTGAGGGCCCTGTTTAGGAAAAATAATACAAGTCCAGGGGCACCTGGGTGGCTCAGTCGGTGAAGTGTCCGACTTCAGCTCAGGTCATGATCGCACGGTTCGTGGGTTCGAGCCCCACGTCGGGCTCTGTGCTGACAGCTCAGAGCCTGGAGCCTGCTTCCGATTCTGTGTCTCCCTCTCTCTCTGCCCCTCCCCAGCTTGTGCTCTCTCTCTCTCTCTCTCTCTCTCTCTCAATACTAAATAAATAAACTTGAAAAAAATTATTAAAAAAAAAAAAAAGAAAAAGAATACCAGTCAAAAATTAGGTCCAAAAGTGAGTATGTCTTTGAATTTAAGAAAATAAATCACAACAAATTCAGATTTTAAGAAGCTGAAAAATACCACAACCATCACAAAATTCCCAACTCAACTTTTCCTCAGCTGGATCCCCAAAATGCCAGCGGCCACTCCCACACCACCTACTCAGGCAGGATCAAGTACTACAGTGGGGAACCAGAATGGAAAGAGACAGCGGTCTTTACTGATCGCAACTAAATGTCAATATGTTGACAGGGACCTAGCAATGTGTTCACAAGGTCACTTGTTCATCATGTCAAATGTACAAAATGGCAGAACCTTAGAAACGGACCCAGTCAGTGAGGGGCCCTGGAGCTTAAGTTTTATCAGCTTTCCTGTAACCCTGCAACTGGGGTTGCTATCTCTATATTGTATCTCAAGATCAAGGGCTTTGGGAATCAGCTGGACCTGAATTTCAGCCCTGGCTCAGTCACTTTCTGCCTTCTTTCAACTTGGACTTGATCATTGGTAAACTGGGCATGCTTACAGCATCTACCTTTGGATCTCTTTGGGGGTTTAAATGGGGTAAGGATGGGGTGGGCGTCCTTGGGTGAGCTTGGGTTGCCAGATTTAGCAAAGAAAATACAGGATAGCCAGTTAAATTGGGATTTCAGAGAAACAATGAATAATTTTTGAATGTAAGTATCACCACCTGTTGCATAAGACATATTTATACTAAACCTTACATCTTGATTTTCTAAAATTCAACTTTATCTGGGCACCCGGTTTTTAAGCGGCAGCTTCACAAATGGCAGAAGTTGGTATTGTTTTTGGACTGAAGCATCCTAGATATCCCACAGTCAAGTGGTTGGGACGGAGGGAAGAGCCTAGACCCAGTTCCCGACAGTTTATCGTGGGGAGCATTGACACAGGCGATCAGGATAGGGTGAAGTAAGTGGGGTACCTCAATTGGGGGGGGGGGGTTGTGGACGGGGCTGTGCCACTGACTTCGGGTGAGCCGGTTACGTTCTTGGGACCTCAGTTTCCCCATCTGTAAAGTGGGTGAAAGGTAGGCGGATGATCCCTGAACTCCCCTCTCCCAGATATCACCAGCAATGGCCCTTCTCATCACCTCCTCGGAGAGGTCCCTCCTGACTCTTCTAAGATAACCGCCCCTGCGCCCCCAGCACATACTTGCCCCCCTCCATGACGATTCGAACTTTCCGAAATTCCCTTGCTTCTCTACTTGTTTGTTCATGGTCTATCTCCCCACGTGAATGTAAGTTCCGGAGGACAGAAAACGAATCCGTCTCGTTCTAGCTGAATCTCCCAGGAGCTGAACCCGGCGCAGCAGATGCTCAGTGCAGGCGGAATGAATGAATAAATAGGTGGGTGAATGAATGACTGTCGGCCGGACTGCAGAGGTGCCTTTCTCGGGGGCCGCGCCTGGGTCGCGGAGGGAGGAGGTGCGGGGTGTCGGGGGTGGGGGGCGGGGAGGAGGCTGCGCCCTCGCCTCGTCCGGGACCGGCAGGAGCCGGCGCGCTCGGCTGGGCTGCAGGCGCGGAGAGCAGCGCGGCGGCGGCGGCGGCGGCAGGGCCGGAGCCCCGCGCCGCGCGTCCAGCCGCCGGGGGTGTGCGCCCGCAGAGCCCAGCGCCGCGCCTCGGCGCCCCCACGCGCCCACGCAGCGGCGCGGGGACCGGGCGGGGGCAGAGGGAGGGCCCGGCCCGGGGAGGGGAAGGGGCCGGTCCTCCCCGCGCAGGCGGCGGCCGCGGCAGCCCAGGAGGCGGAGGCAGCGGCGGCGGCGGAGCAGCACCGTGCCCGGCGCAGTCAGCCCGGCCGCGTCGGACCCGCGCCCGCCCGCGCCGGGGCGCCCTCTCCACTGCGCGCGGTGAGTACCTCCCGCGGCGCCCACCCCGGGGCGCCCGCCGGGCTCCGCCGGTTTTCCCCGGGCCCGGGCTGACGCGGACCCGTCTCCTCGCGCCTCGCTCGCGCACCCGCCGGGCCGGGGCCTCCGCAGCTGTCGGGGCGCACGGGGCCCCCGGGGCGCCGCAGGCGCGAGGGCGGCGGGGGCAGCGGGCCGACTCCGTCTCGGAGAAGCCAGGCTGCGGGTCTCAGTTTCCTTTTGCGCTGGGGGGAGGAGGGGGGGGGGACAGCGACTCAAGTTTGTTCTCCCGCGCGCGGGACAAGTGCACGGGCGCACGGGCGGTGTAGATGCGGTGGGCTGCGTTTGGCCGGTTTCGAGGCCCGGGCCGTCGGCTGCGTCCACCCCCCTCCCCCTCAACGCCCCGACCGAACCGGAGCGGCGCCGGGAGCCCAACGCGCGCCCCGGGGCGCTGTCTCCGAAGCCCCCGGGAAGGGGCGGGAACGGCCGCCGAGCCGCCTTCTAGCTGCATTTCTAAAGTCCGGCTGCGCCCGGCCTGCGCAGGGCCGGCTCTCCGGGCTTTGTACCCGAGCGGGCGTCCTGGTGCCTGCCGAAGCCGGAGTCGGAAACTTAAAAAACTTTGCATCCATCCCAAGACTGTTGAGAAGGAGGCTAGGGTTTTGCTGTAATGGGAGAAAGTGGAGAAGGGAATTGTTTCTCAGCCATGCAGTCTGGACGTGAACCGGCCGTGCTGGCCGCAGTTCCTTAAATATATATCCTGCCCCCAAATAAATAGTCTATAAGCTCCAGGAATCTTAGGAAGGCTTGACTGGTAAAAATATTCGCGTCGCAAAATCCTCCGCGCGCCTTTCTCAGGGCTTGAAAGCGAAGCGCTTTGGCGGTGAGGATCCCGCTCCTCCCAAACGCAGTTAGCGTGCCTGCTGCTGGGCTCTGAATTATTTTTGAAAGGCAAGACTGATGTTGCATCTTTATGGATACCATTTTCTTGTCTCCCCTTTCCCCGAAACGCTACGTAATCTTTACTTTTATGTATATATACACACACACACATATATGTGTATATATACATATATATAACGTTGAGATATAAATCACCCTTGGTGCAGGTACCTTTTAATGACGAGGTGCAGCGAAATGAGCGAGCATCGGAGCCTGGTTGTTAGCATGAGCGGAGGGGAGGTAGAATGATTTACAAACATCAAGGAGGGATTTGAGTGCTGAATTATGTTTGAGTTACGGAGCTCCCTTCCAAAGGAAATTATAACCAGCGGACAATTGCTGTATTTCAAACCAAATCTGTTCATTTCATGAGCCCTTTCTTGCTCGACTGCAATTTTTCTATGACCAGCGTCTGAGTACTGAACTAGTAGCTGCATTTCCAGCCTGTGGGCCATTTAGGGAGGGGGGTGGCAGGGCGGGGAGACCCCCATTTAAAAATAATCTTCGTGCAAAATCTTCTGGGCAACTTTTCCCCAAGAAATGTTCGTGTTTTCCACTTTTCTCTCCACATCTTTAAACCCCTTAAACATGATGCTTCCTTGCATTTAGACATCCTCAGACTAAGGAAAGTACTGAGAGATGCATGTCATAAATGATGGTGTTTTGAGTCTTGCTTTTGACTGAGCATAAAATCGTGTTTTGTATGAAAAATCTCCTTGCCTTTGGAGGAAACTCTCCATTTGGCACTTTTGACCAATATGGCTAGATCCGAAAGGGCCTGAATTTTTGAAAGCCGTTCCTATGTCCCACACGTAGTTGGTAGTCAGACCATTCTCCCGCTGTAACTCTAGCTTCGCCATATTATTAACTATTTTATCTTAAAGGAGTTGGCGGTTTTCCTCTGCCCTGAGCACAGCTCACCTCTGGGGTGGCTGTGTGAATGAGAATACTCTATAAACAGATCAGTCTCTTTGCTAACGTTAAATAGCTGAAGGAAAGGAAAGGAAAGGAAAAAGGAAAAAGGAAAAAGGAAAGGAAAGGAAAAGATGTTACCCTGATTCTTTGGGATTTTTCAAAACCAGATGCTTTCATCGCTTAAGTTCTAAAGTCTTCTTTTCATGCCTTTTGTGTCGTATTAAACACATCATAAAGAGCTATGATTTGTTGACTTGTTATAGGATTACCATTTGGCAAAAACACCCAAGACATGCTGTTTCAAATATGTGGTCTTACTTCTGCTTTAAATTGCAAGCACGAGATTGCAAAGCCTGTTCCAGACGGATAAATTGATAAAATGCTAGCTGCTGTTGGAACAAGGAGGAAGTCCCCAGCAAAAGCACTCTGTGGGGCAGCGAAGTACATTTTGAATTGGGTGCAGCCAGATAGGGGGACCCTGGCAGTTTGTGAAAAGGTATACACAGTCCGAGCACGTCCACTTTAAGACGGTTTGGGTTCCCCCGTGACAAGATGACTCCTTTCCCACAAAGAAAAACATTTCCTTATTTTTTCGGTTACTTTTCCAAAGATAACTTGTGTCTCGGGCGCGAGAGACCAGAGTTATGCAGAAATCCAACCGTAACCGGCTCAGAACGAGGTCTCACTCTTGCTCTCCTGCCACCAGATGTTTTTTAGGTGTCCTCAGCTGGAATGCCCAGTTTGAAACTAATTAGGCCAGCAATAAACTCCTTGTATAATAAAATCGCAGGCCGTTATGGTGCCTAAGTGGGGTTCCCGGCAGCTCATGACAGATGCCTCTCTCCGCAGAGAGAGAGCCTGTGGCTGTCAGGAAACATTTCTTGGGGGACAGGAACCTCCCCAAAGATGTTCTATAAAGGGGAGAGTCACCTAAAGATGTGTTCTCCTTATCTGTGGACGTGAAGCGGCTGGTTATTCAGTTACCTCCAAAGGCCGAACCTTCCAGCTCTTGCCAGGACTGGGTTTTGTTGGTGGAAGGAAACTTCTTCTTCTTCTTCTTTTTTTTTTTTTTTTTTTTTTCTAGCTAGCTGCTCTCAGAAGCAGTTGGTGGAGTCTGCTGAAAAGGAATCTCTACAGAGAATTAACCCCAGAGTTGAGAAAACACAGCCTGTTGACAGAAGATACACACATACTCATGGACACTCCCCACAGCGCCCTTCTCACTCCCCCCCTCCTCTCCCCCCCCCCCCAGATCATAACAGCTTCCTGAATGGCCCACTCCCCACACCCCTTATTGTTGGTGGCAGTTCGCACAGTTCCAAACACACACAACGGAGAGAAGATTCTAGTAGGGGAAGCGATTAGCAGAGAATTGGCCGGAGACGGTGCTTCGTTTTCACTGTTTGAAGATCTTAACTGGCCTAATGGTGTTTGACTCACAGACACCTCTTCTAATCCGAGGATAAACCCCCTCAATCAGGTGGCAAACACTTGAAGTGACTGGTTCAGACCCACTTGTCCCTGTAAATGAATCGGAGGGGCAGGAACTTGTTCTTCGTTGCATGTGACTGAAAATCAATTTCAAGGTATGAAAGTATCTGCCAGGTGCATTTAGGGGAGAGAGGACGAAGGAAGCCACAGGCTTTTAAATTTATTTTTGCTGCTTTTTCTCCTTATTTTTTTTTTCTCACTCCCATCCTCCTGGCGTCTTTGCCATTTCTCTCCATTTGCAAAGTATATCCTTGTGTTTAATAATAATGATGAAATAGCTCGTATGCCAGGCCTGAATTCAGTTCTTGACATGTCTTTTTAGGATGGGTTCTCACAACAACTCTTCGGGTTAGGTGGTGGTATTATTATTATTATTGTTATTATTATTATTTATTATCACATCCCAACTTTGTTAAGGCAAGAATTGAGTTTCAAGTTACATGACTCACAAGAGGGAATGAAACCAGAATGGAGGCCTTCAGACCTCTGCGGACTGTGCGTTTCCCATGTGCTGTAAAAACCTTGGCCGAGAGGACATTTCTGCTTTCCTTTCCCTCGGACAGAGATGAGAAATTGGGATGATCTGAAATGCATCGAGCCCAATTATTTTCTGACTCTGCCCTGATGTTTCGTTGTTGTTCTAAACGGAAGAAAAATCATATTAAGTAATTAGGAAACACCAATATGAGCCTTCCTGAGTCATGGTGTTTAGCAGGTTGTGTATGGGTCTATAAAGGATGTCTGTTTACAAGGGCTAATTTGATTTGTTCCTTCGATACTATAATGCGACGCATTTCAGTTCCTAAAAAGAGTCAATAAGTTTATAGGCAGTGGCAAAGCCCTAAAATGTTCCGGTAGGCGGTCCAAATGGAGTTTACCGGAAGGTGCTGGATCGCTATGGGTGGGTTCTTGTTTGGGGGGTGAGATTATAAACATTTGGAGAGCGAAGAATAATTTGGAACAGGTGGTCCCAAGAGTCAGGTAACTGGAGCGATTTATCTTTGCCACTTTGAAGGTTGAGGGAGGCCGTCGGTTGCCTGAATCTGAAACAAGCAGGCAGAGGGTCAGGGGGGTCTAAGAGGGCTCCCACTTTGGGACAGAGCGTGGCAGGATGGATGCGAGGGTCTGTGCATGCAGTCTGGGGTCTCTAGAAAGCAGGGTCTCTTTGCTGTGGTCATCATCCTTTGGCGATCCTGGTTGAGGGCACCGATGTGCCTGTTCTTGCCTTTTTGCAGAATCTCCCTCTGTGTTCAGATATATGCAGAAATTGAAAACAGGAACTCAGATGAATAGATAGCCGGGGGAGACAGGTTTACATCTCACCAGTTTTGAGAATGTGCACACGGTCACCTCTCCTTGCCTGAGAATGCTAATCTAGACAGATTTCAAAATGAACAGAGTATTTCAAAGCAGTTAGAAATTATTTCGCCTTTTGGTATCGGTGGTGTTGCGTCGATAGCACAGAAACGTGTGTGATTTTCCCCCTCTTTCCCTCCTCAGTGTCTAGTATCGTTAGATTTTTTTAAACTCTGCATGTTCCCAGATGTAACGTATCTGTCCATACCTACTCACAGTCGTTCTGAGAGAGCTGTCAACTCCCCGCGAATTTAACTAGAGGAAAAATGATAAAATCGACATTTTTGTCCCCAAAGAATGAGGAACCGGAGGGTCTGACTACTGTATGAATATAGCAACTTAACTTTTGTCTCACATCAGCTGAATCTGTCAGTTCCCCTTTCTTTTCTATTCGTCTCCCAAGAATGGTCTTTCGTAACTGAAATGTGCAGCATATTATTGGCCAAAAGACATTTTAATTCCGTAAAGAAAAATCATGCCAGAGACCCAGCCGAGTCTGTTTCAGCCATTATTGTTTCTGTAGCGTGCATACTTTGGGTTTCATGGTAAGATGTGGGTTTGCCAAGAAAGAAAATTACAGCGAGAAACTATGTCGAAAACATATACACTTCTGTTTAAGAAATGGGAAAAACACGGAAAAATTCTGCACGGTAATTGCTTTAACGTGAGTTTTAAATGTCATTGTTTGACTTATGTCAAAAAGCCCCTCTTAGCTAATTCTCACATATGCTGTTACTGAATCGCTTACCTTAAAAATGGCAATGGTTGGGCTTAACTTTGATGCTCTTTGAGGCTTTAAGAGATATCCTTAGCCCTAGTGGAAACGTTCCAGATTTTTAGATTGTGCAGGCCATTTTTTTAAGGTTACTTAGATATCGATTTTATTTTCTTGACCCAAAATAAGAAAACATGGGGAATTCTCAAAAGCTTTTTACAGGCTGCTATTATGAGAAGAGAAGCCAAACCAACATGTATTAGGTCATGAGCTTGAAGTGCATAAATGAGCCTCATGAAGGTCACCAAAACAGAGCGAAAAACACCAGTTCTCCTTACCTCGGCCAACTCTGCATTCCTGCTGGTAGATGTGTTTGGTTGAAGTGGACACACAAAGGGGGCTTCAAGGGACCACGGCTGAAGGATCTCAGTTTGATTTGGGTTCTGAGGATGACTGAAGACGTTCTTGGGGTAAAGCGAGGCGTGAGGGCTGGGATTCCCATCTCCTATGGACCCCTCCCTCTCTCTGCTCTGGCAGACAAAGCAGGTCCCCCCCCCCCCCCCCCGCCCCATTCCGAAGCAGATTTTCATTCCTGGTTACTTGGCTATGTGGAAACCAGGGGCCGAAATGCCTTTTGTTCCTTCTGGTCAGTTTCTTCACCTCCCATCCCCTTCCTATAGTCACGGCGTGGTTAAGGTATTTGTTGTTTCCAGAACAGTTTTTTTGTTCCTATGAACACGTTATGTGGTTTTTTGTTTGTTTGTTTTTTTTTAGCATGTGGGGCTGTGCAAATCCACACCTTTAGGTCTCTGTTGATTGGCTGCTCCCGGAAATACACACAGAGCGAGAGAGTGTCTGCTGTGTCCCCGGGTCGGGGACCAGCCTCACTGCGGATGGAAATCCCACGTAGGGAGAAAGCCTCCTTTCAGAAGAGACAGAGAGGGTGTCGATGCAAAGAGGCTGTTTTCTTTTCTGGGTGTGTATTATTGGCATGTATGGGGACTTTTGTTTCAGGGTGTTCTAGAAACATTAGTCTCTCCAGCAAAGTTATGAATGCCCTTCTTGGTTGGGAAGGTGGTGGATGGAAAGGAAAGCAGGAGGCAGATTCCTGCACCTCTGGCCTTTTGTGTGACTGGTACAGTAGAGGGAAGTGATAACTTGCGGCCGGGCCGGTGTCATGTGGCATGACAAGTTGTGACTTGCTGCTTGTGTTGTAAACAGAGTTTTGGCCCCATCCAGCCATGGAAAAGAATGGAGCAGAGGAAGATTATTCACTCCTGGTCTGCCATGGGCCGGAGCTCTCTGGTGCTCCCTGGAGACTTTAATGTTGGGATGTGCAGGGAAGGAGGGGAGAAGGAATGTCTTAAACTCAGCAAATGTCTGAAATGCTCCGAATGTCTGCCACGTGGCTCTGGCGCCCACGAGAAAGGCAGAGTGTTACAAGGACACAGAAGCAGGCTTTTGGGGAAGGGGACAGAGAAATGGGAGGGCTTTCAGAGGTTTGATCTAGAGTGGAGAATTTTCTGATACCTGGGGACCCCTGGAAGGCCTTACTGGAATGTCTTTAGGAGCCTGATTTTGGAAGTGGCCTTTCCTGCATCTTGGCCGGCCTTTCTTTGTGCTTATTTTTAGCGAATGCGCTTTTTTGGTTTTTGTTTGTTTGTGTTTAAGAAAACGTAAGACTTCTTTGGGGATAATAAGTGGTCCATATTTATCGAACACCTACTGTGTGCCAGGCACCGTGCTGGCTTAACAGAACACTTTTCTGTCTCCAAATAGCCTGAGATGGACATGTGCTGTTATGATGATGCTGATGTCTGTTTTACAGATACAAAAATTGAACGTCAGGGAGGTGCAGTAACTTGTCCAAGGTCCTGTGGCTCATGTCAGAGCCACGATTGAACCCAGTTTTGATTCCTCATCACTGGGATATCCAGGCTGTCCCCCTGGTGTAAGAAGAAGTACTTTTCCTCTCCAAGTCTGGCCTGGAGAGCGAGATTTTAACGTCAGTCTCCACTTGTTTTGGTTGGGGATATTATTAACTGATGGTCAGGTACAAAAGTTGGGCTCGGAAATAAGGGACATCTGCTAATTCTCACAGAATCTTGAGCCTGTCCTTGTAGCTATCAAAGAAGGTTTACTGTTGAAATCTGTTGAGATGGTGGCCACATCTCTGCGATCAGCTGGTCTAAGCCATTGCCTGTGGCTGCTTCTGTGCTGAAATAGCAGAGTCAAGTAGTTACTGCAGAGACCACATGGCCCTTTTCAGAATACGTTTCCTGACCGCTGAGCTATTGCAATATGACAAGACAAATTTTGTTGACAAGGAAGAACATGCCCTTGGGACACTGCATGTACCGTTTCACTGATTTGTGATTCATGGAGTGCCTCCTGTTTTCCCGGTGACGGGGGAACGTGGCATTCATTCTTTCATTCATTTATTCGGTGGTATTTACTGAGCTGTGTTCTAGGTGCTGGGCTAATTACTAGGGATCCAGAGGCTAAAAGGACCCAGTCTGGTGCCTCTGATAGCAGGATCCCAGTGGATTTCCACCAATATCACACCCCCTCTTCTTTACCCTGGAGGATCCAGAGGGCAGTGATAGGACTTCTTGGGCTCCCTAATATTTAAGCAACAGGTTGGAGACAAAGACCCAAGTTTGCAGACCCTTACTCAGAGAAGCCCTGCCTAATTCAGTAAGAGCAGAACCCCAGGGGCACGTGTGTGGCTCAGCGGTTGAGCGTCTGACTTCGGCTCAGGTCATGATCTCACGGTTCCTGAGTTCAAGCCAACGGTTTAAGCCCCACATCTGGTTGGCTGCCATGAGCGCAGAGCCTGATGCGGATCCTCTGTCTCCCTCTCTCTCTGCACCCCTGCTTGCTTGTGCACGCTCTCTCTCTCTCAAAAATAAACATTAAACAAAAAAAAAGAGCAGAACACCGGGTTCTGTCCCTAGAGGTATGTCGGGCGATACGAGGGGCCCACTCTCTGCCCGAGACAGACCTTCCTTCTGCTTTTGTTAAGAGGCAGTGGGAAACAGGTGGGGCGGGGGGGGGAGTCAGGCTTTCTGCATTTAAGTCTTGACTCTGCCGAACAGCCTAGAGATTAAGAGCATGAACCCGGGAGCTGGGCTGCTTGGATTCAAATCCCTGCTCTGCATAAACCAACTGTTTAACTTTGGGCAAGTTACCAAACTTTTCTGTGCCTCGGTTTCTTCATCTGTAAAACAGAGCGGATGACTGTGTCCCTTCCTCAAAGAGTTGTGGAGGTCGCCTTAATAAAGTGTTTGCAATAGTGCTTGGCAAACAGGATGAGTTATGTCAGAGTTGTGTGGCTGTATTTATTGTCATTATAATGTATTATTATTATTGTTACTTACAAGCTGCATGAAACCGGTTTTCAGTTTCCTCTCCACAACATGATAACAACAGGAAGAGCATTGTGAGAATGTAAACGAGGCAATACGCATAGAACAGCTCGCTTTGCTAAGTGCCTGCCTCGCTGATGCTCAATCAGGTAGTTGTTACTTATACTCAGGGCAGCCACTACTGCTCTTGAGATTATAGGGAATTGCATACTGGGCCGTTGATAACCCCTTTACGCTATTGGTCAATTGAGTCCTGTTTCAATTTCAAGAGACGGCAGGGCCGTGGTTAATAGTGCAGCCCCCGAACTCAGGCAGACCCCGTCTCAGCCTCAAGCCCACCACCACTCACGGACTGTGCCATCTGGGGCGAGGGGCTGACTCTCCCAGCTTCCCGGACGGTGGAGGCAGTGGTCGCTATTCACTGGGTGGTTTGAAGGTCAGAAGAAGTGACACCCGTAAAGCGTGGAGCAGGGTGTTTGGCACATAGTAAGCACTCAATAAATGGTAGCTTGTATTATTATCATCCTCACTCCTTGCTGCACCTACACGGCCAGGAAAGTACCGAACATTAGTAAATTTTAATTTGAAAATAAAAGAACACATTTTAAAACTGCCAAACAGATTTAAAATAATATTCATTAAACAAAATTAAAATATTCTATTAAAGCCAGACTTTGGGCTCAGACCAAATTTTTATAACCCAAGCTTAAAGGCCAAGGAGTCCCCCAGCCACAATGGGGACATTGTGATTGAACTTGAGACTTCAACGCTGCTATTGAGCAGTCTTTGAAATGCACGTTTCCCCGTTAAAATAAAAGGGAAGTCATGGGAAGAAAAAAAAAATGAGGTCCACACTCACCCCAACAAACCTTAATGAATTGAAAAAGAAAAACAAAAGATTTTTCATTTTTTCTTCTGCACTTCACCCTGCCAAAGACGCATGGCCCCCTCCTAACCCCAGCTTTGAATGGAACCGGCTTAGAATGTTCCAGATCTGATATGCTCGTAGGAGCTGAGCAAGTCTCAATTCTGGTCTTCACCGGATTTTGCAGATGGTGGTGTATCCCTGACAGCTGGGGCTTGGGGGCCCTCCTGCCAGGGTTCAAATCCAGCTCTGACATTCCTTGATGTGCCCCACTCAGCTCTCCTGTGGGCTGAGCGGGGACAAACAGTTACTGGGACCGCGTCGGCCGGTGGTGAGCGAACGTACGATTTAAGTGTCTCTGCTGATGTTTTAGCCTTGTGCGATTATGTGGTGAATGAAACTGCCCCAGACTTTTGGGACTTTGAAGAATTCGAGACTGCAGTCTTGCCTTACTTAATCTGAGTTTCGAGTGAAAATGATCTCAGTATTCAGGGAGGGGAACGAGGAAGGGAAAACGTGGATTTGAAAATCCCCCACAGGAGTTTTGACGTGCCAGGCACTTGCACAAAGCTTCTAGAATCCTCTCAAAAAAAAAAAAAAAAAAATCCCATGACGCCCGTATGTCTATGTCACAAATGGGGAAACTGAGGCTTGGACAACTTCAGCGGCTGCTCGGTGAGATTCGATTCCAGACTACAGGCCTGTTCCACTGCACAACCTGCAGCTTCCCGGAGCAAGCACACGGACGATCCAGAGACTTCTCCCTGACTGACCGGTGCTTTGTGTTCTAGTCCTACATTTCGGTTACATCTGTCTTCCTCTCCAAGCCTGAGTCGTTGTGGCCTTTTACCTGCCTTGCCGTTGAGAATGAACGGACTTTTTCTTGAACAAGGACTTTGTTATTCTGAGTTTATTTTGAGAGAGAGAGGGAGGGAGGCAGAGAGAGAGAATTCCGAGGAGGCTCCACACGTGCCAGCATAGAGCCCCAGTAGGGGCTCGAACTCCCGAACCGTGAGTGAGATCATGACCCAAGCCGAAATCAAGAGTCAGACGCCTAACCGACTGAGCCAGATGGAAAAAGTAATGGCAGCGGGCCGGGATATCCTCCTCCAGGGGACATTGTTTGAGAACCTGTGCGGTTTCTTGCCAACCAGGGGGGCATGGCCTCATCCTCAGACCGGGCCAGGCCCTTGGCTATGATGTGGGGTCAAGAGGCCGTGCTGCAGAGGGTGGGCGGCTGTTGTAGAGGACTTGGGGTGGACTCCCCGCTCCATCACCCACCTGCCGTGTGACCCAGGGCAGAGGACTCAAGCCTCAGACTGTTCACCCGTGCGTGGGGCAGGTGCCGTCTGTATCGAATTCGTCACGCAGCCTCAGTCCGCGATGGACCGGACTCGTTCTGCGGTGCTGAGATACTATAGCACTGCTCCTCCTCCCCTCCGAAGTACTCAAAAAAGGAGCAAAAGTGAAGGTAACTTGCCCCGGGGAATCTTGGGAGTTTACACATTCGGGAAGAATCCACACGTCTCCAAAGGGCAGTCTTTTTCTTAGCGGGGTCTTGTGGACCCTTTCCGCATTAACTTCACACGGGCACGAGTTTTCGTTGTTGTTGTTTGTTGTCTGTTTGTCTTGCCTTCAGCGTCCTGTCTTTACTTTCTTACGCCTTCGGAAAAGGTGTAACAAGGGTCTCAAATGAATGGTGTCACAAGGTGATTAAGGGGCATCTGGGTGGCTCAGTCGGTTGAGCGTCCGACTTCAGCTCAGGTCACGATCTCACGGTTCGTGGGTTCGAGCCCCGCGTCGGGCTCTGTGCTGACAGCTCGGAGCCTGGAGCCTGCTTCTGATTCTGTGTCTCCCTCTCTCTTTCTGCCCATCCCCTGCTCACGCTGTCTCTGTCTCTCAAAAATAAATAAATGTAAAAAAAAATTCTTTAAAAAAAAAAATCAGGTGATTAATCGCAAAAGTGGGCACAAAGGTACGGCAGAGTTCATGAGTAAAGTTGAAGAAACGCCAGCCGGAAGATGTGAAATGCCCCCAAATTCGAGAACCTTCCACTATAGCCAGAAATGCGGTTCTGTAACTCAGTTCTCGGGGGGAATCAGAGCAAACGAGGTCTCTCAAGGATGTCGTTAAAGCGTCTCGGGGCACCTGAGTGTCTGGGCACGTTCAGTCTGTCATACGTCTTCGAAAGAACAAGTTGCCTTCGAATGAATATAATGTCAATAAAAGTGACCTCTGAGTGCTTACTCGATGCTGGGATCTGTTTTTGAATGAGCATAGGCATCAGCTTATTTATTCCTTACAACAATTCTATAAAGGAAGAGCTATAATTATTTTCATTTCAGATGAGGAAAGTAAGGCCCAGAGAGGTTAAGTGACTTGTTCAAGGTCACACAGCAACCAAGAAATAGAGCCAGGCTTTGTCTGTTGCCTTTATTTTATTTATTTATTTTTTAATTTGTTTCTTAAATTTTTTATTATTTAAATTATTTTTTAAATCCAGGTTCGTTAGCATATGGTGCAACAATGATTTCCGGAGTAGATTCCTTAATGCCCCTTCCCCATTTAGCCCACCCCCGCTCCCACAACCCCTCCAGTAACCCTCCGTTTGTTCCCCATATTTAGGAGTCTCTTCTGTTTTGTCCCCCTCCCTGTTTTTATAGTATTTTTGCTTCCCTTCCCTTATGTGCATCTGTTTTGTCTCTTAAAGTCCTCATGTGAGTGAAGTCATAGGGTTTTTGTCTTTCTCTGACTAATTTCACTGAGCCTAATACCCTCCAGTTCCATCCACGTAGTTGCAAATGGCAAGATTTCATTCTTTTTGATTGCCGAGTAATACTCCATTGTATATATATACCATATTTTCTTTATCCATTCATCTGTCGATGGCCATTTTGGGCTGTTTCCATACTTTGGCTATTATCGATCGTGCTGCTGTAAACATGGGGGTGCCTGTGTCCCTTCGAAACAGCACACACACCTGTATCCCTCGGATAAATACCTAGTCATGCAATTGCCGGGTCTTAGGGTAGTTCCGTTTTTCATTTTTTGAGGAATGGAGGTTGTCTTTATAACTCCTGCACTCTCTGCCTCTTTAACTGCCGTAGAAAGAATCAAACTTGCTTCTTTTTGACCTTCACTTAACAAGCCAACGAGTTAATTACGGACAGGCATGAGAGGGAGACACGGGACATGTTAGCCTTAGCTGTCATTTTTCTTTTCTTTTTTTTTTTTTTTACAAGGGTGTGTTCGCGTATTCTGTAGCTTCCGGTTCAGCATAAGGCTGAACCTGAGCCGGACTGTCAAGGTTCAAGTCCGGAGTCTACTAGTCTCATGACCTTGGCTTTATGTCAGTTCTTCTAGGTCTCAGTTTCCGTGTTCATGAAGTGAGTCCACGTCATAAGAGTGCGGAGAAGAACCCCCGATAACACAGCAGGTGTGATTGTTAAATGCTGTTTAGTCCCAGTTGAGGAGAAAGTAACTCTAGAAATCGTGTCCCCCCGTGGAGCATGAGCACTCTGGTACAGTCTGGAGTGAGAGGGAAGGGCCCGTGAGGCTCACGCTGGAAAACAGCTCGGGTTTTTCCAGACGACTTAGGATGGAGCCCGAGACACTGGCTTTCCTCATCCCCATGTGAGAAGTTGTCAGGACAAGTCCTCAGCAGGCAGCCTGGAAGTCAGAGCCGCCTGGGATCAGAACCTGCACAGAAGAGGAAACTGAGGCCCCGGGGGAAGGGCTCTGCCCGGTCACATGGCCGGTCCGTGGCAGAGCAGAGACCCCCATCCGTGCGAACTCCAGTGCCAACATAGGCCCTAATTCCAGGATGTTCATTTTTCTTCTTGGCCCCTCTCTTCTCCGGTGGAAAATGCCTTTTTCTTCAGAAGCGTCTGCCTGATCTTCAGTGACCAGATGGGCAGACTTTCTGGGCTTTGCCTGCTTTCACTTTCCTCCTCCACCTTCCTCCCCCACACCCCTGCCTCCCTTTACTCTCCAGTATGGGAAACTGAATTTCTTCGTTCGTTCGTTCATTTGTTCGTTCGTTCATTCATTCATTCATTCATTCCAAAATCCGTAGAGAGTACCAGCTGCATCGTAGGAACTACTCTGGACACGAGGAATACAGTAGAGAACAAAAACAATCAAAGTCTGCTTTCTCACAGCGCCGCAGCTAAGTGGAGAAAAACCAAACATAAACACCTAAATATGTAAAGTCCACAGAATGTCACATGGTGATAAGTCTATGGGGAAAAATCAAGAGAAGGTGGGTAGAAAGTGCCTGGGGTGGGGAGGCCTCCCTGAGCAGGTGGCCTCTGAGCACAGCACTGAAGAAGTGAGGGAGCCCTGCTATCTGAGGAAGAACATTCTAGAGAGAAGCAGCAGCAAGTGCAACGCCTTGAGATGGGAGCTGCCTGGAAGCCGGTGTGGCGGGGGGCCAGCAAGCCGGGGGTGGGGGCAGATGAGGTCACAGCGGAGGGACCCATTCGGGTCCTTGCTTAGAATCCAGTGGCCGCTCTGTGTCAGTCAGGCTAGTCCAGAATCAAAATTAGCATGATTTTTAAATGATTTTTTTAATACACAGGCCCTAAATCTGAAACCACTAATTGCAAACTCAGATACCCAGAGTTAATGAAGTGGGCAGGGTAGTTAGCTGGGAGGAATGTGGCCTCTGTGTTGCCAAGTGTTCTGTGTCTTTCAAAAGACCATGAAATCTGGATTTTATGAGAAACGCCCCAATTTTTAAGTCACCGCGAGGAACCACCAGAAGACACACGCAGGCTGCCGGTACGTAAGCGACTACGCTCCCTAACACCACCGTGGACCTTGCAAATCGCCTTTCACTGAAAAGGCATGAAGCCTTTATCTCGCTGTCTCTTTTCTTTTTACCAATTCCTGACCAGAAGGATGCCAAGAGATGCTAAAAATTGTTTCCAGGAAAAAGGAGGACTCGAATCTCACGGGAACAGGGGCTGAGACTTCTTCCAAAGAGCAATCAGCTTGCTTCATTTTTATGTCTTTCTCAGGACGTTTTCCTGATCATCCCTCATTGTGGGTAATGACAACGTGGTCCAAATCTGTCCTCCTTCGGGTTTTCATTAGTTTCCTGATGATTATTATTTTGTCATCTGGGGTTGATTTAGGAGTGGTGAAATGTGTGCAGGTTTCACAATGGTTGTCAGCCACTGTTTAGAATGGCAAAGAACTTCTCATAGTGCTCACATTGCAAGGGGCGGGGGTGGTAGTTTCCAATGGCTACAGACATGAAAGGGGGGAAGGGGGGTGGCCCTGAAGGCGACCACAGTCAGAAGATTGGAAGGTGAGTCAGTAGGCTGGGGCGGCCAGGGCGTTAGGCTGAGGAAGGCTCTCAGTGCTTTAAGGACCTGATGTGCCCAGGCTGACAGCACGGAATGCAGAGTCTCCCTTCTTGACCCCAAAGCTGGAGTGAGGCAAAAACTCGGCCAAGGGGCCCCATAGCTGTTGAGATTGTTCTGGATGTAAGTAACAGAAAATTTCCGGGTTGGCTTAAGTGAAAGAAAATTTACTGGCTTGGGGAAGTGAAAAGTTCTGGGGAGGACCGGCTTCAGGTATGGCTGGATCAGGAGTTCAAATGTAGGTGGTGGGCCCATCTCTTTCCTAACGAATGTCCCTGTTTGGGAGGATTCTGTACTCTGTCGTGTGCCACCTCTGGAGGTAGGGACGGAGGGGGAGAAAGGTAGGTTCCCAAACCGAAGTCAGCAACATTTGCCGGAAGTGGAGGGTGGACCGGTCCCTTGTGGACCCCCAAACTGCATCATAATGCACCTCTAGATCTGCCTTGCCCACTCCTCGTCTGTTGGACTACAGTGCCGTTTGTGAAATTTGTAGTTTTTCCGGGCACTGGGCTGCACCGTCTGGCGTGTCACTCCCGTAAGGTCGGTACTTTTAAGACGTGCTGCGGCTCTGCCTTCCATAGGCTCTTTCCCACGGCCCTAGAGGATTAGCCTTTATTTCACGTAAGGGTGTCCTGGGGAAGGTTGTCTCTTCTCGTAGGTCTTGGACAAAGTTAGCGCTGAGTATTTGGGAGAGTCCGGCCAAGCATGGGAGATGCACCGGACTTTGGAGGAAAAATCAGAACTGACTTCGGTGACGCTTGAGGCGGGAGGGGTGATCCCGGCTGTGCTCTGCTTATATTCCTGGGCCTCTGGTGATCAGCCTGTGTTTCCTTTCCTCCTCTGAGCTTTGCCCTCTGTCACGGCCCCCACTCGACCTCTCATGATCCATCCAGTGGCGGTGCTGTGATGTCCGACGCAGCGAAAGATTGTAAGCTGGCAGCCAAGATGCGTCTTGTTTGGTCTGCAGGACATTTAAAACAGAAAATAGAGCCAGCGTTTGAAAATCTGGACAGGTCACACAAAAAGGCAGATTTCTGGCTTCCATTACAAGCTCAGAAGATCTGGGGCGCCTGGGGGGCTCAGTCGGTTGAGCGTCCGACTTCGGCTGAGGTCGTGATCTCGCGGTCCGTGAGTTCGAGCCCCGCGTCGGGCTCTGTGCTGACGGCTCAGAGCCTGGAGCCTGCTTCGGATTCTGTGTCTCCCTCTCTCCCTGCCCCTCCCCTGCTCGTGCTCTCTCTTTCTCTGTCAAAAATAAACATAAAAAAAAAAAACACTCAGAAGATCTGTCAACACGGTGCCCACATTTCCAGCTGGCTGGATTTGGAAAACCTCTTTTAGGTGGACGGGTCTGACCTCACCACAGTCCTCACCCTGCCCTAGTGTCGCCCCAGCACTGGGGCTCAGGGTGAGTTGCCATTGACTGTTGGGTTGGCACTGTGGGATGTCTTAACAGTAAATTTAAGGGAGAAGGGAAGTCTCTCCTGTATTCAGGTCTCCATCAAAACTATGAAAACAGAACGTAAACCGAGTTGGTCGCTATCAGGAACAAAATGAGAGAGAGCTTGTGCCTTCGGGTAAGTCAAGGCGTCTCAGCCTCGGCACTATTAACCTGTGGGGTTGGACAGTTCTTTGTTGCAGATGTCAGTCCTGTGCATCCTGGGGTGGCATTTCACGTGTCCACATGTGAACCATTCGCCCTTTTGGAAGGAAGTAGGTCCCCGGGCACCAGGCACCCATCACCGGTTTGGCACAAAGAGTTACCGTAAGTGAGAAACACAGTTCTTGCTCTGAATTGTGCCCCAGCAGGCCTGCCTTTGGCAGTAAAGGTTATGAGTTGGCCGATTTGGGTTTAATCGTAGGTAGACGTGCCAACCATTGAGGCCGTTTATGACTGCCTGTCTAAGATGTCATAGAAGGAATTCAGCATTGGATGAGAGGCTGAACCCTCTTAAAGAGTCTTTGGGGAGAATTTCTAAACTTTCAGTTGAGTGAGGCCATGGTGGAAGTTACTGTCAGTATTTTTGCCAACAGTACCGGGGGAGCATGGGCGGCAGTCAAGGCTTGTTGAAGAGTGGGGGATGGGAAGGAGGGACCAGAGGACCTCGGATGTCTCCTCCAGCTCCAGGTTCGAGCTGCGGTTCAGAGAGCGCGTGGCCCCAAGACTGGTCCAGTATGTTGTCTCCCGCATCTCGGTAGCTTGTAACGGCGGTCTGGGGTGGAAACCCACGGGGGCCCGAATGTCCAGAGAGGGAGGTCAGTCCCCTGGGTTAGTGCTACGTCTGATGTGTTTTCTCCTGGCCCTTCTGCCCGTGCCTCAAATCCTGTCGGGGGTCTGAAGCGCTGTCCCTGCCTGGGTTTTCTGTAATAACAATGACGGATGCCATCCATCCACCCGACACACGTTTGCTGAACACCTGCTGTGAGGCAGCCACTGTTCCAGGCCCTCGGCAAGCAGCCGAGAGCAAAACCCACCAGGTCCTTGGCCACGTGGAGCTTGTATTTTTCAAGGAAGGCAATGGACAGTCAACAAGAGCACAGTACACACACACACACACACACACACACACGCACACACACACACCGTGAGACAGACAAGTGCTGTGGAGAAAGCAGAGGTGGTGGGGAGGGGAGGGGAGATAGGGAGTGGTGGGGGAGCAGCAGGGAAGGCTGGTGGTTTTCATCTCATTTTTAAAAATTTTTTTAATGTTTATTTTTGAGAGAGACAGAGCACGAGCAGGGGAGGGGCAGGGAGAGAGGGAGACACAGAATCCCAAGCAGGCTCCAGCTTCTGTGCTGACAGCTCGGAGCCCGACGCGGGGCTCGAACTCACGAACCGCGAGATCATGACCTGAGCCGAAGTCAGACGCTTAACTGGGGCACTTGAGGCCACGGTCGCATCGGTGGCCTCTGCTCTGAGTGAACGTGAGGTGGGAGCCCCCAGAGGGCTCCAAGCG